>NC_047084.1:178379624-178682654 GCF_902459505.1 Geotrypetes seraphini | reverse complement strand
TAGGCCTGTGAAACCCTGGCCTACATTTCCAGCAAAAACCGAAAGGAATTGACCCCAAAATATCCACAGAGAAGAAAATCCAGAGAAAACCAAAAAAACCCTGTGGAGTGACGATGTTCCAAAATGGACTTTATTTGAAAGTGCCATAGTTCCAAAAGTACACTGAAATCATCCACATAAAATAAATTCATACACATAAAAATAGGTTATCCACATAAAAGCCTTAAAGGACCTAGTCCGCTAGGGATACAGGACCCAACACGGTCCGCGTTTCGACAAAAAGTCTTCTTCAGGGGTCCCTGGGGGTCCTATAAAGATGAATACATGGGAAACAATTGTGTGGTGAGCCGGAAGTGAGACACTGCTTGCGTTTGCTTGTTTCCCATGTATTCACCTTTATAGGACCCCCAGGGACCTCTGAAGAAGACTTTTTGTCAAAACGCGGACCGTGTTGGGTCCTGTATCCCTAGCGGACTAGGTCCTTTAAGGCTTTTATGTGGATGAATTTATTTTATGTGGATGATTTCAGTGTACCTTTGGAACTTTGACACTTTCAAATAAAGTCCATTTTGGAACATCGTCACTCTACAGAGTTTTTTTTTGGTTTTCGCTACATTTCCAGCATCTAGAGCCATAGTAGCCATGATTCTGTAAGCGGCATCTGTCTGTGATTGACACGCAGCAGGTGCTGCATACAGAATCAGCCCCTAAAAGCCTTAGGTACAAAATAGACTTTAGAATTTAGTATACGCTAATTCCCTTAATACTTGTTAAAGGCATGTTAAGCCCTAATTCTGTTTGATATGTGATTAATCAAATGTAAAAGTTGAAATATTTATGTGGAAAGAATATATGAGCCTAATTACACAAGCATTCTGGTTGTATTCTTCTGTGCATAATATCTCTTTAGGATGTACCCCCATGAGAAAATGGTGAATATGTTTTACCCTGTGTGATAAGCTGTTAGACATAATTAACCAGAATCAGCACATCTGCCCAACAAAATATAATGAATTCTCAAAAATATACAAAGAAGAAACCTCATAAATTGTGGAGCACCGCTTTCATATTCCATGGTTAGTGGATGCAGTCCTTTGTTGCCTATCTCATTCCACTTTAAATTCCTTTTTATGATTTTGTCAGCTTAATACAGTGTTTCTCAACTTCAAGCCAAGTACCCCCTAAGTCTAACAAATATCAATCAAGTAAACCCCTGCCCAAGCTCCGCCCCAGACCCGCCCAGGCTCCACCCCTGACCACACTCCCATAATAATAGTACTAATTGTAATGCAATTTCTTCCATCCATTTTTCATATACACACAATATAATCTTATTAATACATAATGGTAACCACAAAATTGCAAAAACACACTATGCACAGAAAATGTTAATTATCATTATATTCTTTTTTTTTTTTTTCAAAGAGGTCAAGGTAGATGACTTCAAAATATGCAATGTCACCTCAGTAACAATTATAGAAAAATAGACAAATATAGTGCAAAATATAGACAGCAGATACAGTATGTGCCACTTTCTGTTCCCCTTTCTACTTTTTCTCCTTGAGACCGTCACACTGATAAAGGGCCGCATCATCAATCACCTTGACGGACACAAACTGATGAGGACCAGCCAGCACGGCTTCAGCAAAGGAAGATCTTGCTTGACAAACTTACTGCACTTCTTCAAAGGAGAATATGGGCAGATAGATAAGGGTGATCCAGTCGACACTGTATATCTAGATTTTCAAAAGGCATTCGACAAGGTTCCACATGAACGTCTACTTTGAAAAATTGCAAGCCATGGAATCAAGGGTGATATACTCACGTGGATTAAAAACTGGTTGGCGGATAGGAAACAGAGAGTGGGGGGTGAATGGACAATACTCGGACTGGAAAAGCATCACGAGTGGAGTGCTGCAGGGTTCGGTGCTCGGGCCTGTGCTCTTCAACATATTTATAAACGACCTAGAAATTGGCACGATGAGTGAGGTGATTAAATTTGCGGACGATACAAAGTTATTCAGGGTAGTGAGGACACAGAAGGATTACAAAGACCTACAAAGAGGCATAAATACGCTCGAGGAATGGGCCGTGAAATGGCAAATGAGGTTCAACGTGGATAAGTGCAAGGTGATGCATGTCGGTATCAAAAATCATATGCACGAATACATACATATGTCCGGTGCTATACTTGGAGAGAGCCCCCAGGAAAGAGACTTGGGAGTACTTGTAGACAAGTCAATAAAACCGTCCGCCCAATGCATGGTGGCGGCGAAAAGGGCAAACAGAATGCTAGGAATGATTAAGAAGGGGATCACAAACAGATTTGAGAAGGTTATCATGCTGCTGTACTGGGCCATGGCACGCCCCCACCTGGAGTACTGCATCCAACACTGGTCACCGTACATGAAAAAGGACATGGTACTACTCGAAAGGGTCCAGAAAAGAGCAACAAAAATGGTTAAGAGGCTGGGGGAATTGCCGTACAATAAGAGGTTAGAAAAGCTGGGCCTCTTCTCCCTTGAAAAGAGGACTGAGAGGGGACATGATCAAAACATTCAAGATATTGAAGGGAATTGACTTAGTAGAGAAAGAGAAATTGTTTACCCTCTCCAAGGTGAAGAGAACGAGAGGGCACTCACTAAAGTTAGAAGGGAAAAGATTCCGTACAAACGTAAGGAAGTTTTTCACCCAGACAGTGGTAGAAATCTGGAACGCTCTTCCGGAGGCTGTTATAGGGAAAAGCACCTTTCATGGATTCAAGAAAAGGTTGGATAAGTTCCTACTGGAACAGAACATACGCAGGTAAGGCTAGACTCAAATAGGGCACTGGTCTATGACTTAAGGGCCACTGCGTGAGCGGACTGCTGGGCACGATGGACCACTGGTCTAACCTAGCAGCGGTAAATCTTATGTTCTTATACTTAAACTCGCCTACTTTTCTGAGGTTGTCTCCTTCACTAGAGCCTCCCTGCACGTTGCTCTTCATACATTGTTGCCCTTTCCTCTTTCTGAGGATGGTTGCATGCCTCTGATCATTCTCTTTTCTTTTCCTTCCCTTGCTCTGCCTGTGGAGACTTACATATTTGTGTTTTATTTAGAGGCCAACTCTCCCTCCATCCCATTTTGTAAGCTAGGGAGTACCACATGTGAGAATAATCTACCTGCTTGTCCAGTTACTTAACATAATGGGTGTTATCCAGAGACTGCAGGCAGATAGTCTCACATCCCACCCACCTCCCCTGGTTGGCTGCTTCACTTGGGCATAGAACTGTTGACCTCACAAGCTGGCGGGAAGGCACTTGCGCATGCATGGTGTGGGCAGTCAAAGCTGTCCCCAGATAACACCCATTATGGTAAGTTTCTGCACCTTTGGTTTAGCTAGTGACGCTTTGGAAGCAGCATTCATGCTCATAGCTTGGGAGAAGGAGTTGTATTTGTTAATTAAGGGTGATACCTAATGTTAGAATTCTGGACCCATGATTGCAGTGTTCTGGAAGAGACCCTGGTATATGGCTCCTGGCCCAGGATAGTCACTGCCGTGGCCAGGCTAGATACTGTATGCTGGGAGATTTAATATACAGGAAAAATCCCTAATTAGATGTGAATGAAGGCTTATGGAGCCAGGACCTCAGTCTTGGTTGGGGGTTTGAGCTAGAGGCCCAAAGGAGCAGGAGAAAACTGTCCAATCCCCCCCCCACACACACACACGCACATACAAAAAAATCCATCACTTAACTGGTATATGAACTGTGAATTCAATATAGTTATAACATTAGATTTTTCCATATAGGGTAAAACTGCTAGAAACCTTTGTTTCTTTAAGGATGGTAGATGAACTATACATGTAAAAAGATATTTTCACCCAGACATGGAACTAGGAAAGGATTTGGTAGGCAGTCGGGTTAATTAGTAAGGATAATTTCATTAACTGTTGTGGGTTGTCAGCAAATAGAAGCTTAAGCTCTGTCCCCTACCTGTGTTTTGGAGGGTGAAGGAAGGTTTGTGGATGCTTTTAAATGTTGCAAGAATTTTGTTTTATTTGTTATTGATGTGTTTTTTTTAAACAGCAAACCATTTGGCCCTCAGGTGCGACGTTGCTAAAGAACAAGATGTGCAGGATACATTTCAAGAGATTGAGAAGAATTTAGGCCATGTTAAATACCTGATAAATGCAGCTGGAATTAACAGGTTAGTTGGATTGAATACTTAGAGAATTCCTTATCCTGTACCGAGACAGAAGTGAAGGGTCCTTAGAACAGGTGTCAACTACATCAGAATATTCACTGTAGTGTTATTTTATTTTGCAAAATGCCAGTTTTCAGAATCAGGCACACATGCATGTTATTAAAGGAGCTTTTTTTTCCCCAATTATGATTATTATCTAGAGTAAAAACTATGATGTCCATTGCTGGTTTCCAGACTGTAGTACAAAGTATGGTTGTGATAAAATTGGATTTTTGCAATTCACTGAGCACTACAAATCGTTCAGAACGCCACAGCAAGAATGATCGCTGGAGCAGCCTGAAATGATCATATTAGTCCAGTGCTGAAACAGTTGCATTGGTTGCTGATTGAGATGAGGATTGAGTATAAGGTTTTGACAGCTATGTACCAGGTGATCTACGGGGTGGCTCCCTGGTATTTAACTCAAGTGCTGAAACAGTATGCTCCTCCTAGAGTTTTGAGATCTCAATCTGCAATGCAACTATCAATTGAAGCACATGGACAGACACACTATAGGACAGTGGTCTCAAACTCAAACCCTTTGCAGGGCCACATTTTGGATTTGTCGGTACTTGGAGGGCCTCAGAAATAAATAGTTAATGTCTTATTAAAGAAATGACAATTTTGCATGAGGTTAAACTCTTTATAGTTTATAAATCTTTCCTTTTGGCTATGTCTTAATAACATTATTGTCATTTATAGCTAAAGAGACATATGATCAAGAAACTGTTTTATTTTACTTTTGTGATTATGATAAACATACCGAGGGCCTCAAGATAGTACCTGGCGGGCCACATGTGGCCCCCGGGCCGCGTTTTTGAGACCACTGCTATAGGAGGACACAGAGGTCAGCAATTTCAGTGGCAGGTCCACGTTTGTAGAATGCCCTGCCAGCACACCTGAAACTCTGTAGGGACAAAATATCTTTCAAAAAAACAACTTAAAACCTCTCTCTTAGCGCTTTGTTAGTATGTTTTTATGAAAATGTGTGATGAGACTATTTTTCTATGTTTTTGTATGTATTTCAGTTGTGTATGTTTATTTATTCAACTAGCTGATGGCCCGGTGTTGCACGGGTATTTAATTATAGCAATAACACTGTAAATGGATTCAAATAAAGATACTTTATAGTGGTGAATGAAATTATTTTTTTACAGCTTTATAAAAAGTACAATATTCAAATTATAATGTGAAATATTTGACAAAATGAATACAATACAACTAACACAAAACTTGATTATAAACAACATTTTTAGTTTCACCTCCAGGAGCAAGAACATATAAATTCTTGGGTGAAGAGACCCCCAGAACATAGCACCCCAGGTAGTGAGGGATCTGCATACCAAGTTTCGTTCAAATCGGTCAAGCCGTTTTTGATGTACTGTGAGAATGGCAGCTGTTTACATTTTTTGCATTGACATGAATGGGTGAAATCTGATTTTCTGTTTGTAGCTCCGCCCACATGTGTAGGTGGGCCGCGAGTCCCCCAGAACATATCACCCCAGGTAGTGAGGGATCTGCATACCAAGTTTCGTTCAAAGCAGTCAAGCCGTTTTTGAATTACTGAGAGAATGGCAGCTTTTTACTTTTTTTCCATTGACATAAGAACATAAGCAGTGCCTCCGCCGGGTCAGACCATAGGTCCATCCTGCCCGGCAGTCCGCTCCCGCGGCAGCCCAAACAGGTCACGACCTGTCAGAATCACCAGAAGGGGCTCCCTTGCCACCTTGGTTTCTCATTGAAGTCCTATCTTCCCATCGAAGTCCTAACCCTCCGGTCTTGCACATGCACGACCTGGTTGGGTTTCTATACTTATTACCTGGTTAGCTTTCTATACTTGTGTTACATCCCAGCTCCTCCCTCAGTATCCCACGATCCATTTATCCCTCAGGAATCCGTCCAATCCCTGTTTGAATCCCTGTACCATACTCTGCCTGATCACTTCCTCCGGTAGCGCATTCCAAGTGTCCACGACCCTTTGGGTGAAAAAAAACTTCCTTGCATTTGTTTTGAACCTATCTCCCTTCAGTTTCTCCGAATGCCCCCTCGTACTTGTTGTCCCCTTCAGTCTGAAGAATCTGTCCCTATCCACCCTCTCTATGCCCCTCATGATCTTGAAGGTCTCTATCATATCTCCCTGAGCTCCTTTTTTCCAGAGAGAAGAGCCCCAGCCTATCCAACCTCTCGGCGTATGGGCAGTGTTCCAGCCCTTTTACCAGTTTCGTTGCTCTCCTTTGGACTCTCTCAAGTACCGCCATGTCCTTCTTGAGGTGCGGCGACCAATACTGAACGCAGTATTCCAGATGTGGACACACCATCGCTCGATACAATGGCATGATGACTTCCCGCGTCCTGGTTGTTATGCCCCTCTTTATGATGCCCAGCATCCTGTTGGCTTTTTTCGAGGCTGCTGCGCACTGTGCAGATGGCTTCAGTGATGCATCCACCAGCACACCCAAGTCTCTCTCAAGTCTGCTGTCTCCCAACAATGCCCCCCCCAATTTGTAGTTGAACAACGGGTTATTTTTCCCTATATGCATGACCTTGCATTTTTCCACGTTAAAGCGCATTTGCCATTTGTTTGCCCAGTCTTCCAGCTTGTCCAGGTCCCTTTGCAGGTCCTCACACTCCTCCCTGGACCTAACTCTGCCACACAGTTTGGTATCGTCTGCAAATTTTATAACCTCGCACTTTGCCTCCTTTTCCAGGTCATTGATAAATATGTTGAAGAGTAACGGCCCCAGCACCGATCCCATGAATGGGTGAAATCTGATGTTCTGTTTGTAGCTCCGCCCACGTGTGCAGGTGGGCCGCGAGACCCCCAGAACATATCACCCCAGGTAGTTGGAATTACTGTGAGAATGGCAGCTTTTTACATTTTTTCCATTGACATGAATGGGTGAAATCTGATTTTCTGTTTTTAACTCCGCCCACGTGTGCAGGTGGGCCGCGAGACCCCCAGAACATATCACCCCAGGTAGTGAGGGATCTGCATACCAAGGTTCGTTCAAATCGGTCAAGCCGTTTTTGAATGACTGTGAGAATGGCAGCTTTTTACATTTTTTCCATTGACATGAATGGTTGAAATCTGATGTTCTGTTTGTAGCTCCGCCCACGTGTGCATGTGGGCCGCGAGACCCCCAGAACATATCACCCCAGGTAGTGAGGGATCTGCATACCAAGGTTCGTTCAAATCGGTCTAGCCGTTTTAGAATTACTGTGAGAATGGCAGCTTTTTACATTTTTTCCATTGACATGAATGGGTGAAATCTGATGTTCTGTTTGTAGCTCCGCCCACGTGTGCAGGTGGGCCACGAGACCCCCAGAACATATCACCTCAGGTAGTGAGGGATCTGCATACCAAGTTTCGTTCAAATCGGACAAGTCGTTTTTGCGTGATCGCGGCACATACACACACACACACATACATACATACACACATACATACCTCCGATTTTATATATATATATAGATTTTCTTTACTGTTCTCCCAAGGGAGTCAGAACGGTTTACATTCATTTATTCAGGTACTCAAAGCATTTTTCCCTGTCTGTCCCGGCGGGCTCACAATCTACCTAATGTACCTGGGGCAATGGGGGAATTAAGTGACTTGCCCAGGGTCACAAGGAGCAGGGTGGGTTTGAACCCATGCTGACTCTGTCCCATTAAATCATGTTTGTCTACGTGTTCCACAATTTTATTATTTATAATTGTTTCTACAATTCCCGGCACTAAAGTTAGGCTTACCAATCTGTAATTTCCTGGATCTCCCCTGGAACCCTTTTTAAAAATTGGCATAATATTGGCTACCCTTCAATCTTCAGGTACTACAGATGATTTTAGCGACAGGTCAGCAATTTCATGTTTGAGTTCTTTTAGTAACCAACTTCAGGAAATAATCATTTTATTGGAAATATATAAATAACTAAAACATGTATTGTACAATATGTACAAGAAATGATGCAAGTCTAACAGAGAGTCTTTTAATCCTTTTTGTACTGGACCCTAACATGGTCCGTGTTTCGGCTTGAAAAGCCTTCCTCGGGTCTATGAATGAAGCCCAGTAGATGGCGCCAAAGTACAAAGGAATACTCTCAATACCCTGTTAGGAGCCTGCTGCTTAATGTGGTTCCAAATGAGAAAAACACTGCAAGCTATAAGATCATTCAGGCCTTTACCAAAGAGCATTTGCTCTTTAAAAGAGGGCTTACTCAATGTGGCTTTCAAAGTCAAACCCCCGCCTATTGTATGATCCACAGCATTCTGTGGGCGGAAATGGAGTAGGCAGACACCTTACTCATGACTCTACACACCATACATCATGTCTGTGACATAATCAATCCTTGAGAGAATCGACTGGTAGAATATGCTGCCCTCTAAGTCCAGAGCCTGGTGAAGCATCTTATGGCAGGCACGTATTACAAAGGAAGACAACAACGCAGCCTTAAGATCCAAAGCCAGGGCCTCAAACTGCCTTTTGAGGATCAAGTCCAGCCTGCAGTCTTGAGCATCCTTCAAGACAACTCCTCTTTCACTAGGGAGAGAAGTACACTTCATAACCTGTGCTACCAAGGAATCCACCTTAGTTGTTGCAAGCAGCTGCTGTCATCCTAGATTTCTTAAATAATTTGTTCAGTAAAGGTACTAGTGCCTTGATAATGCAGTTCGGCCTGAGCAGTGCGTTTGATCTAGTTGATTATATAAAACTATTAGAGTGCTTGGATACCATCTGCATTCAAGATAAAATCCACAATTGGTTCCGAGGATTTCTTTACTCGCGTTCCTATCAGGTTTGGTTTAATGATGTTTGTTCTGACAAGTGGAACAGTTAATGTGGTGTCCCGTAGAGTTCTCTATTCTTTCCTTTGCTTTTCAATTTATACCTATCCTCATTGGGTTCTAGACTACTTGATCTTGGGATTACACTGTTTAGTTATGCCAATGATATCACTATTGTAATTCCTACTTCATCTTCAATCTCACATATCAGTCATATAGTTGTTGAGGTATTCAGGATCATAGAAAAGTGGATGGTTGAATTCAAGTTGAAATTTAACCCAGAGAAGACAAAATTCTTCTTTGCATCACTGTGTCAAAATCATACTGAGTTCTCCTTAATATTAAATGCCACGACTTACCCAATTCTATCCACTATTAAGATCCTGGGGGTGATCTTGGATCAAAACCTAACTACATTACATTACATTAGTGATTTCTATTCCGCCATTACCTTGTGGTTCAAGGCGGATTACAAAAGGAGTTATCTGGCCATTTCCAGAGGAATTGAAGAGTAGAGCGGGTTGCTTCAGAGAATTGGGACAAGTCTTGCGGTGTAAGTTTGTCTTCAAGGATTTCTTGAATAGCATGGTTTTTATTTCTTTTCTGGACGATTTGTAGTCTGGGGTCATTATCAGCAAATTGGAGAGTTGGTAGTCTAGTTTTGCTGCTTGTGTGGCTAGAAGGCCATTGTACAGTTTTTTTCATTTGACGTCTCTGATTGGGGGATGCATGAAAGGTTTGTGGGTTCTCCTATATCTGGTTGAGGTAGTTTGGATTAAGCGGTTGTTTAGGTAGGCTTGACTGTATTCGTTTATGGTTTTAAATAGTAGGCAGTAGAATTTGAATAGTACTCTTGCTTGTATTGGGAGCCAGTGTGAGTCGAGGTATGCCGCCGTGATGTGGTCGTGTTTCCTCAGTGAATAGATAAGTCTTAGCACTGTGTTTTGAACTGTTTGTAGTTGTTTTATCATGGTTGCGGGGCAGGGGAGATATATTGCAGTAGTCTAGAAGACCTAGGACTAGGGGACTGGATCAAGAGCTGGAATTGTGTTCTGTCGAAGAATTTTCGAACTTGCCTTAAGTTTCTCATGACCGCAAATGAAAGTTGGCAGGCTAGTAGATACATGTAAGGGGTGGATGTTTTGTCTAGTATATTCAGGTTTAGGGAGTTTCTGACTAAGATGGCTAGAGCTGCTCCTTTTTTTCCCCCCTGCAGACCACTGTTATTTTGTATCCCTTAGGGCAGACTTCTGTTATCCTGGGATCTGAATCTGATGTAAGCCAGGTTTCTGTGAGGAAGAGGTAGTCAAGATTCTCGTTTTCGATACAGTCTTTTGTGTGTTCTGTCTTTGGATCTAGAGCTCTGATGTTTATGTAGGCACATGTAAGTGTGATGTATTCTGTTTGTGCACTGTTTATTGTTTTTGGGTAGATGAGTGGTCTTGGGTGAGGGTGTGGTTTGGTCTTAGAGGGGTTTGTTGGTCTTCTTCCCTATGTTGGTGTGATGGTGTGGTGTGTATAGGTCTGGCAATTTATGTTTCTGTCCACTGTGATTCTCCTGGCTGGGTGGTGAATTCTGTTAGTAGTTGAAATATTTGGAATTGGGGAGATGTTGTTTGATGCTGCCTTTCAGTTAGTTAGGAGCAGGATGATCAGTAGGATAGTTTGCGTTTGTTTTTGTGATGTAGATTTTATTGTGAAAGATAGGAGGAAGGAGTTGGTGGGAGTGCGATTATAGGTGGTCTTTTGGGGTGGAGAGGTTGGTTTTTTTCTTGGAGGTTGTTGGTGGCGGGTGGTTGGGGTTTTTGTGTGATTGTGTGTGTGATCAGTGTTGCAACGGCCGTTGGGGGTGGAGCTGGTCTCTCACACCCGACCAACTCCTCCCCTTGCGGCTGCTGTAGTTGGGCTGGGTTGGGGCAGCTTCCGATCCAAGTGGAGCTGCCCTGAAGAGGAAAATCTTTTTCTTTTCTTTTTTTTTAAAAAGAAGCGCTGCAAGGGCCGTTGGAGGTGGAGTTGATCTCCCACACCCGACCAACTCCTTCCCTTGCGGCTGCTGCAGTCGGGCTGGGTTGGGGCAGTTCCCGATCCAAGTGTTCGATGCTCTAGTGCGAAAGGGCTTCCACATGCTGTGGAAATTGCACATTCTAAGAGAATATTTTGACACTTCATCTTTCAAATTGCTGGTACAATTATCGGTGCTAAGTCAGTTGGACTATTGCAATATTGTTTATTTTGCAGGTACTCAAAAAAAATCTTTCTAGATTATGTATCATTCAGAATGCATCTGTCCGACTTATCTATGGTTTGAAAAAGTTTGACCATGTCACTCCTTTTTTCATGAGCTGCACTAGCTGCCTATTGAGTCTCGTATGAAATTTAAGTTCAGGACTCATGCGATTTTTGCACTGGAACCCCAATTAAGGATCCCAGGAACCCTAAGCTTGGAAGCCTCTGAGCCAGAAAGCTGCTGATCTGATAGAATTTCTGATGCTTCAGTGATCTCATGGAAAGGATCAGTACAGATTTTTACTTACATTTTATTACATTGAATCCATTATCTTTTCAGGAGCTTTGGCCTGTTTCAGTATAGTGAAGGTAATATTTAAAATCATTTTCACGTAAAACACTTTTTCTGCAAAATTACCATGTAAAACCATGCTCTGCTGACAGTTATTTGTTATTGCTCCCTTTATTTTTTGAAGACAGCTTTTAGCTAAGGAGTCAGTCCCGTGTCTGGCATTTTACTTGTCATCAGGGAAAGCTTATCTGTAATGGGTGTTCCCTGAAGGCAGGGGAATAATTAGTCATGGACTCCCTCTCTCCCCTTCCTTCTGGAGCTGAGCTTTCTCATTTTTTAGATTCAACTAAGGCATGCTTTTGGGATGTGGGAGAAGGATAACCTTTGACCACGAACAGCAGTTATGTTCAAATGCTTCCTTTAAAAAAGCTCAGTACAGGATCAGATCATTATTGAGCAGTAATTACATTATCCATTTATGTTAATGGTAATTTCAGGGTGCTTTTGAATTAAATCACTAGTCAGAAAGACTTGATTTAAATCATGGTTTTCTACAGATTTTTGCTGCGAAGAAGCATATTATCTCTGCATACACAAATTCAGTTTTGAGAATGCAAAACCAAGCCTCTGTGATAATATCTTCTAGACAGAAAAATTGTCCATGACATTATGAATGGACTAATAGAATTCATTTACAAAAAAAATTTAAACATTGCATGAATGTACAGTCTCATACTATATAATTAAAAACTAATCCTTATTTCATTTTGGACTATAATGTGTTTTAAATAGAAAACTATCTTTAGATAGCTTTATCCTAAAAAAAAAAATTAAAAAAAGCATTTTATTAAAAAAATCTGGTTTAAGTTAAAAAAAAAAAAAATCAAATTTTTAAAAAAATCATTGATTTTTAACCTCCCTGGGTGATTTCCCTGTTGACAAAGAAAACCTTTTTCAGGTAAGCATCTTTACTTTGCCAACCCTCCTGAATAGCTATGTGCCTTGTTTCTGGCTTCAAAATGGTTGTCAAGAATGTCTGTATCTTGTTAAACTATACAAATGTTCTGCAAATGTGTACTGACTCATTTACTTACTATGGTTTACTTATTTTTTTGTTTAAATAATCATGCCATCCCACAATTAGTCAGTGTATTTTAGGGCTCTGTCCTGGGACCACTTATTTTTTCCATTTACACTTCTTCCCTTGGTGCTCTAATTTCCTCCCATGGCTTTGAGTTTCACCTCTATGCCAATGACTCACCGATCTATCTCTCTGCACCTGAAATCTCTACAGACATTCAGGCCTGGGTCTCAGCCTGCCTGTCTGATATCACTACCTGGATGTCTCACTGCTATCTAAAATTAAACATGGCCATGAGCTCCTTATCTTTCCTCTTAAAACTGCTTCTTCTCTTCCCCCATTCTGTTTCTGTAGACAACACCCTCATCCTTCCTATCTCATTGGCTCACAACCTTGGAGTTATCTTTGACTCATCTCTGTCCTTCACAAATCCAGTAGACTGCCAAAACCTGCCTTTTTTCTCTAAAACATCACAAAAATCTGACACTTACTTTCTGAGCGCACTGCTAATACCCTCATCCATACCCTTGTCACCTCGCACCTACACTACTGCAACCTGCTTCTCACTAGCATGCCGTTAAACCAGCTCTCTCCCCTTCAATCTATTCAGAACTCTGCTGCACGCCTCATATTCCGCCAGTGTCACTATGCCCACACAACCCCTCTCCTCAGGTCACTTCATTGACTCCCTATCCATTTCTGCATATAGCTCAAACTCTTCTTACTGACCTACAAGTGTATTCACTCTTCAGTTCCTCAGTATCTCTCCTCTCTCCCTGTACTTCGCCTCACGAACTCCACTCATCAGGTAAGTCTGTTATCTGTATCCTTCTTATCTATGGTCAACTCCAGACTCCAACTCTTCTATTTTGCTGCACCATATGCCTGGAACAAGCTGCCTGACTCGGTATGTCAAACTCTGTCTCTGACAATATTCAAATCCAGACTCAAAGCCCACTTCTTTGAAGCTGCTTTCACCCATATCTGTCTTATCATTCCCTCTATAATTCCTCCTCCTGTGCACTTTAGATGCACCTTTTTGTCCAGTTTGTCTGTCTTAGCTAAATTGTAAGCTAAGACAGATAGGGACTGTCTTTTCCATGTTTTGGTGTACAGCGCTGTGTATGTCTGGTTGTGCTATAAAATAATAAGTATAGGCAGTCCCAGGGTTAAGAACGAGTTCCATTGAATTTGTATGTAACTCTGATCCTGTACAGTACACAGTCTATAAAAACATTAAAAAAACATTAAAGAAACAGTCCTCAAAATAAAGTACTGTAGTTTAAATAGAAAGAAAAGAGAGGAAGTTTGCACTTACTTTGGTTCTTATCCGTCTCATTGTTCCCTCTCCACCACCATATCCAATATTTCTCCCTCATCTCTCTCTTCCCCTTGCATCTGTACCTCATGCCTCTCCCACCACCATGTCTAATATTTCTCCTTCCCTTTGCCCAACAATTCACCTCTTTCTTCATTTCCCCATGTGCATCATATCAATTTCCCTCTCACTCAGACACCAATGCCCAACAATTCTCCCTTTCTATTCCCTCACCATGTTAGAATTTCTTTCCTTCATTCCCTCTATTCTTCCATCCTATGTCCCAAGTTCATACTCCCTCCCTTCTTTCCATCCATCTTTTGTCCAAAGTTTATGCTCCCTTCCTTCTGTGTCCCAACTCACTCCCTCTTCCTCCCTGTCCCATGCCAACACCTCCCCTCTTCCTCCCTGTCCCAACGCAACCCTCGTTGTCCTTCCCTCCCTCTCTCTGTTCTGAATCCCAAATTCGCGCCTCCCTCCCACAGGTGTTTACCTCCTCTAGCCAGCTCCCTCCTCCCAGCCGCACTTCTCTTCGCAAAGCCATGGCCACGGTTGACTCAGAAATCTTCCCTCTGATATCAGAGGGAAGACTTCCAGGTCAGCCACGGGCCGCATGTAGGAGCTGCTGCTCATGGCTTTGCAAAGAGGAGGCAGCTGGCCAGCAGAGGTAAACACCCGCTGGAGGGAGGCATGAATTTGGGACGCAGAATGGAGGGAAGAACGATGAGGGTCGCATTTGAGCAGGAAGGGAGGAAGAGGGGGCAAGTTGGCACAGGAAGGGAGAGGCAGGACCCCAGTTTGTAAGTGTGAGTCTGACATAAGTCAGATATTCTTAACCTGGGGACTACCTGTAGTACAAACATCCAAAACAGATTTCTATGAAACCACTAGGTGTTTATTGTGGTCAGACTTCACAGCCAACTTAAAATGAATATTGCTTACTTAATTTTGTAGAGATGCACTGTTATTGCGAAGCAAAACAGAGGACATGGTGTCCCAACTTCATACCAATCTCTTGGGGACAATGTTGACATGCAAAGCTGGTGTAAAGAGTATGATGCAACACCACGGGGGAGCTATTGTTAACATAGGTAAGATTTCAGGTCATTTGTAAACACAATTTAAAATAAATGAGCTGTATTTCCAGATGCAGTTATAATGGGAAGGTGATCATGTAGTGAAAAAACTGTTTTGAGAATTTCTGTAGGTGTTCACTGATAGCCCAGTGTATACAGATAAATCTCAGGCTATGAAAGGAGATAAACTAATTAATTCAAATGATTGATTTTTTGGTTTTCATAGTTTATATATATAGCACAGTGCCCCAGGATCTCAAGATTTATGTCTGGATTGAGCTCACTGGATTATTGCCTTAAGTAAAAATTGTAAAAAAAAAAAAGTCTTAAGTAAGAAAGTTCCTTGAATGAAATATTGATTTTCTTGTTGCAATGATGAGGAAAATAATATTAACTCAAGTTTTTTTAAAATGGATGATCATCTAGAATTATCAGGTTGGTGAGTATGTGCTTCGGTGAAATTTTATTAAAGTTCAGTTGGAGGTTAACTCTTTAGTGATTGTACACGAGCAGAAAAGGCAAGTGAGATGTCCTGATCAACCAATGGAAATTTTATTAGTCTACTTAGTTTTGTGTATTCCATTTGATGAAACAACCCAGTAGAGGTTTTCTACACTCAATCAAATTTCTATTGGTTGATCAGGACATCTCACTTGCCTTTTCTGTTCATGTGCTATATTTCAAGGCAAGATCTATCTTTTTCTGTTTTGCTGTTTGATCTCTTTAGTGATAGTAGTAACATTCTCTAAGACTATTCCTTTTTGTACTTTCAGTGTTCTATATTATTTAATTTAATGTATTTAAATATTTATAATCCGCTTAATGCAATCTCAGAAGATAAAACGGGCTCACTCAGGCCCAGATTCTCAAAATTTTAACACCGTGGCTAAACTATTTTCCGACGGTTTAGCCTGCACGCATTTTAGCGGCGGATTATCAAAACAGATGATCTCTGTTTTTAGCGAGGTTTCTAGCAGTCTCCAACACTGATGTGCAAATGGGTTCTTCAACATTGAAATGAGCATTTGGGTGGATTCTTAACAATTGCTATATAAAGATCATAAAATATTAATGGATACTTGGAAAACTATAAGATATATAAGTAATCTAACTCCTATTCCAATAACTAAATCAACGACTCAAACAATATGGCTTAACCCAAAGATCAAAGTTGGCGGTTTTAAAATTATCTGGAAACATTGGATGATGGCTGGAATTCGTATTTTAGAAGATGTAATAAATAAAGGTAAACTGCTTGAGTTTTCACAATTGCAAAATAAATTTGGTTTAAATAAATCACAATATTTCAGATGGTTGCAATTGAAGCAGGCCATTCAGACAGGGTTCTCTGAATGGAAAAATCTTAATAATTATCATAGTATGGAATTCTTATGTTTTCAGATAGATTCCATGGGACACCAGGCCGCAATGTGGTATAAATTAATATCTGGATTTATACATTAAAAAAAATGGTCTTAGAGATATTTGGAGCATTGAGATTAAGCATCAAATTAATGCATCTCAATGGCCACGACTTTGGTCTTGGAGGATAAGATGTACAATGTCAGCATCTATGAGACAAACTTGGTTTTTTATTTTACATAGAGCTCTATGGACCCCTACACGTTTACATAGAATTGATAGCTCTAAGTCTAATAGATGCTGGCATTGTCATCTAGAAGCAGGGACATTAGATCATCTTTTATTCTATTGTCCATTCATATTAACATTTTGGAAATCAATTTGGCCCCAAATAAATAGGATGTTAGAAAATCCAGTAGCCTTGACATATGATACAATTCTATTTGGTACTACAATGAGAGCCCATAGTCAAATCTCATCAAATAACAACAAACTTTTATTTATAATGACTGGAATAGCAATACAGCAAATTACACGTAATTGGAAAAATTGGGACAGATTGAACTATAATTTCTGGTGGAACTCAGTTTGCCATATATATAAGATGGAACATGCATTTGCAACACAAAAAGGATATATGAATAAGTTCAAGAAGATTTGGGGACCATTAACAGAATATTGCAATATTTGAATTTCATTTTCCCATGATAAGAAAATAGTATAAAGAAGGAGGGGGGAAGGGGTTAAGGGGAGGGAATTATTCTCTTTATCATATATTATAAATAAAATATTATAATAGATGATATTCTTACATGAAAATAACGTAATAAAGGGAGGGGGAAAAGGTTCATATTTAAATAATAATTGATAAAATCATTACAATATATATATTGTATAACTTTATAAGAAAAATAATTACAATTATATGATATATAAAACCATAAGAAAAATAAGACAAGAAATGTTATATATAAAATATATTATAAAAATATCAAGTGTATTGTTAAGATAATTGTATGAAAATTTATGACACTTGTTGTTAAATGGAAAAAAAAATTCAATAAAAAAACTTAAATAAAAACAATTGCTAAAAGCGGCATTAGCTTTTGGTGCCAAAAATAAGTAACTGGTCCAGGGATGCCGGTACAGTAACAGCACTGTTTAAAATTCTGGCATGGCAGTGTCGGAGCCTGCTAGAAAGCCAACTGAACCCACCCCCCCAGCAGCGGGAGAGATGCCCACTCTCTCCCGCCACAAACAACACCCCCTCCTGCAGTGGTGACCCTCCACACAGCAGCGGGAAAGATGCAGATTCTCTCCCGCCACAAACACTCCTCCCCCCCCCCTGTAGCAGCGAGACCCCTACCCCAGCAGTAGGAGAGATGCCTATTCTCTCCTGCTGATCCCTCTCTCCCTTACCTTGAATTAGTTGGCTGACTGGAGGGATACCTACTCCCTGCGGCAACTGGCCCACTTCTTCAAAATGGGCCTTCCCCTCCCCGCTGCATCTTGGGATGCGCTGGGGAGGGGCCTGGAGCTCCAATTGGCCCAGGTTGTTTAAGGCCCCTCCCATGGGGGGGTGTTGGTTGGTAGTGGAACAGATTGAACATCTCTCCCGCTGTTGTGTTTTTTTGGGGGTTCTTTTTGCGTTTATTTTGCGCATGTGTCCATCGTTATCACCAGTGATGGGCACATGCAAATTTAGTGAGTCTTTGCTACTCTCCGCCAACCTCATTTGCATGAGCATTTGTTGGAGCCCGCCATTTTTAAACACAGTTTTTTAAGAATCTAGGTCTCAGTGCCATTATTTTCCTATGATGTCAAACTGAAAAGACCTTGTTGATCCAAAAAAGCCTTTGCTCCTTCGAGGCTCCTGTATAAAATCTCAAAAAACTAGCTTGAATTTTGCTATCTGTATGTTTAATATTGCCCCCCCCCCTAGTTCCCTAATATCTTGAATAATACAGGATGGGCCAGGGAAAAGTAGCTCGCCTCTAATTATGGTGCCACGCTCTTGGGAGTCCAGTGCACATCGTGTCAGAAAGATGGTGTTCTCCTTGGAACAGCGAATAGTGATTATGGAAGGCTATGTGTGAAGCTGATAGATTAAGGAAACACAAGAGGCCTTCGCCGACAAGTAACCAGGAACAAAACCACCAACTAAATGTTGTATTCAGAGTCTGGTTCGGAAATGGCGTCAAACCGGCTGTCGCAAATATGAAGAAATCAAGACCTCCATCAGTCCGGGTGCCTGAAGTCGTTTGTGACATTCAGCAGTGGATTGCAATTAGCTCCCCTTTTCTGTGGCCAACCCTGTATATACCGCGCCAACATAGTACCAGACCTATTCCCAAATTTAAATAAGTGCTGTTTCAATTTTGCCCTTAAATAGTCAACTTCCTCTAACTGATACCTCTGTAGTTCCATCCGTATTTGCTGCAACTGAACTCCCATTCTAGGAACCAACTTAGTTTTATGTTTCTCGCTTAGATGCAGTATCCTAGTGTCACGATTTTTCTGTTTTTCCTGGCCCCTTATTTGATTAATGCCTCCTGATAACAACTTTAAGGGCATCCCATAAAATCCCATCACTCACCTCTCCCATATTATTAGTACTAAAATAGTGTGCAATGATTGAATGAACCTCTTTACACACTATCAGTGACTCATTTAACCTCCTATACTTTACGGCTTAGCCCCTAAATATATAACAGACCTTTTTTCCTTCACAACCAACAGATTCAGGAGAGCCTCACATCCGAACTTTGTTTCTCCACCGGTTAGAGGTTGTTCAAAATATAGACAGCATATATAAATTCTCAAAATGGACACATTTTGATCACTAAATTGAAAATAAAATAATTTTTCCTACCTTTGTTTGGTAATTTCATCAGTCTCTGGTTGCACTTTATTCTTCTGACTGTGCATCCAATATTTCTTCCCTTCTTTCAGCCTCCTGTATGCTTCCTCTCCTCCAGACCTCATTCCCTCCCCCAACTTTTTCTTTGTTTCATCCTGCCCCCTTCTTTCTTTCTCTCTCCATGCCCCCTTTCTTTCTGTATGTCTTTCTCTCTCTCTGTCCATGCCCATTACTTTCTTTCTTTCACTCTGCCCATGCCCCCTTTCTTACTTTGTGTCTGTCTCTGTCTCTCCGTGCTCCATTTCTTTCTTTCTTTCACCCTGCCCCCTTCTTTCTTTCTCTCTCCCCAGGCCCCCTTTCTTTCTCTGTTTGTCTTTCTCTCTCTCTCTCTCTCTCTCTCCGTGCCCCATTTCTTTCTTTCACCCTGCCTCCTTCTTTCTCTCTCCATTCCTCCTTTCTTTCTCTGTCTTTCTCTCTCTCGCCGCGCCCCATTTCTTTCTTTCTTTCACCCTGCCGCCTTTTTTCTTTCTCTCTCCCCATGCTCCCTTTCTCTGTTTGTCTTTCTCTCCGTGCCCCATTTCTTTATTTCTTTCACCCTGCCCCCTTCTTTCTTTCTCTCTCCCCATGCCCCCTTTCTTTCTCTGTTTGTCTTTCTCTCTCTCTCTCCGTGCCCCATTTCTTTCTTTCTTTCACCTTGCCCCCTTCTTTCTTTCTCTCTCCATGCCCCCTTTCTTTCTCTATGTCTGTCTTTCTCTCTTTCTCCATGCCCCATTTTTTTCTTTCTTTGTTTCACCCTGCCCCCTTTCTTTCTTTCTTTCTGGCTCCCTGGCTCCCCCCCTTTCTTTCTTTCTTTCTCCCTGCCCTCTCTCATGCCACTGCTATTGGGAAACATGCTGCTGCCACCGCCGCCGGGGAAATGCTGCTACTAGCCATCGGGAACAGGCCAGCGCCGAGTTCGCCCTGCTTCTCTCCCTTGCAGGGCCGCCCAACTCTTGCCGCCCAACATCAATTCTAATGTCGGAGAGGAAGTTCCGGGCCAGTCAGGCAGCGATTGGCTGGCCCAGAATGTCCTCTCCGACGTCAGAATTGACATCGGGCGGTGAGAGTTGGTCAGCCCGCGGGGAAGAGAAGCAGGGCGAACTCAGCGCTGGCCTGTTCCTGATGGCGGCAGTGGCAGCTTTTCCCCGGCGGCAGCCTATTCCCCGGTGGGTGGCCAGCTGTGCACCCACTTGGGGCGTGCACCCGGGGCGGACCCCCCCCCCCCACTTGGTATGCCACTGGTACCAACAAATTGCCTTCTTCATCAGACTTAGTCGGGTTGGTAGGAATATAGTATATTTTGTTAAAAGGAGGAATAGCTTGTTGAGGAATTTTAAGAATCTCCAATAAGTATTTTTTGAAATAGTCATAGGCATTTAAAGCTGGTGATTTTGGGAAATTTAATACCCGTAAATTTAGTCTCCTATTAAAATTCTCGAATTTTTCCAATTTAGAATGAACATAAATTTTGTCTCTAACCAATGACAGCTTTTATAGTCCTTAACAGCCATTATGTTCTCTGTTTCTAGATAGCAGAATTAGAGAATGACACGGGGAAAAAAATCTGTCCCCGTCACTGCACCGTCCCCGCCCCACCATCCTCTGCACCGTCCAGTCACCGCCCAGTCACCGCCCCGTCACCGACACCGCCATCCCATTCACCGCCCCGTCACCGTCCCCGTCTAGCACCCATCTTCTTCCCTCCGCTCCCCCATAGTCTGGCATCTGTCTTCTTCCCTTCCAGCGTCTTCTCCCCATTCTGCCTTCCACATTTCCTTTCAGGGTCTGTTCCTCTCTACCCTCTTTCAATGTCTGTTCTATTCCTTTCCACCACCACCCTTCCCTCCCTCCTTTACCATCTGTTCCTTTCTACCACCCTTCTTTCATATCTTCTATCAGTCCCCCCCACCATCACTAGCAGTCTCTCTTCTCCCTTACCATGAGCAAATAGAACTTCTGAAAATTGTATTGCTGAGGCATTATTTCTAGTACGCCTTTTTTTCCAGATGGATAATGACATCAATTTTATAATTCTTACTGTCTGCTCTGATTTCATTCACAATTTGGTTTGTGTTTAGTACCTGAGGATTCCATGAGGCATTTAACCTTTTCCTGTCTCTTCTGTGATTTTAAGTTGATTCCTTCAATAATGGAGTCTCAAGGCAGTAGCAGTTTTCTATTTTGGGCTCTTTTGACATTGTTTAAGGGATTTCTTGTACATTTGGTGCTGGTCTTCTTTGATGAGATCACTTCAGAATCTATTTCCAAGGAAGAGAAACTTTTTCCCTTTCACCCTCTCCTTCCTTGTGTGAGCCGGAACACGCGGTCCCCGCAAGCAAGTAATTTTATATCATTTTCTTTCTATTCATTCATAGAAATTAAAGTCTAGATAATGCCAGTCACATAACAAAACATGATTTTACAAAAATAATTACCTGCACAGTCAAGCCTGCAAGGATTACTAGATGTCTTTCAGCAGCTCCCCTCCCTCCCTCCCCCTTACCTTTGTGGCCAAGTCAAAATGATCTACCAACAATAAAATTTTAAAAACACAAAGCACGCTGTACGCAGAGAAAATGTTAATTATCATTTATATTCCGTGGGTTTTCAAGAGGTGAAGGCAGATGACTTTATGCAATGTCACCTCAGTAACAACTATACAAAAAAAGACAAATATTCCCCCTCCCTTTTTACTAAACTGCGATAGCGGTTTTTAGCGCAGGGAGCTGCACTGAATGCCCCACGCTGCTCTCGACGCTCATAGGCTCCCTGCGCTAAAAACTGCTATTGCGTTTTAGTAAAAGGGGGCCATAGTGCAAAATATAGACAGCAGATATAAATTCTCAAAACGGACACATTTTGATCACTAAGTTGAAAATAAAATCATTTTTCCTACCTTTTTGTCTGGTTATTTCATGAGTCTCTGGCCCTTCTTTCTTCTCCTGCTCCCCCCCTCTTTCTTTCTCTCTCCCCCTGGCTCCCCTCTTTATTTCTGCCTTTCTTTCTCTCTCCCCCTGGCCCCCCTCTTTATTTCTGCCTTTCTTTCTCTCTCCCCCTGGCCTCCCTCTTTATTTCTCTCTCCCCCTGGCCCTCCTCTTTCTTTCTGCCTTTCTTTCTCTCCCCCTTGACCCCCTCTTTATTTCTGCCTTTCTTTCTCTCTCCCTCTGGCCCCCCTCTTTATTTCTGCCTTTCTTTCTCTCTTCCCCTGGCCTCCCTCTTTATTTCTCTCCCCCTGGCCCTCCTATTTCTTTCTGCCTTTCTTTCTCTCCCTCTTGACCCCCTCTTTATTTCTGCCTTTCTTTCTTTCTCCCCCTGACCCCTCTTTATTTCTGCCTTTCTTTCTCTCTCTCCCCTCTTTATTTTTTCCTTTCTTTCTCTCTCCCCCTAGCCCCCACAAAGCCAATTTCTCCACTTAAACGATTCTTTCCCTACCCTCACCCCCAAGCCAGCAGCCGATTTCTCCCTGCTCCTTCCCCGATTTCCTGATGTCCTGAACTTCATCGGGCAGCAGCAGCATTCACAATTCACTGGTGTTGCCCGCTTCAGGCCTTCCTCTCTGTCGGGTCCTGTCTTCATGAAAACAGGAAGTAGGCAGGACCCAGCAGAGAACAAGGCCTGAAGCCGGCAACAGCAGCGAATTGTAAACGCTGCTGCTGCCCGAAGAAGGTAATGGAGCACGAGGCAGACCGCTTCTCCCCCCTCCCAGCCGAACCCCCGCTGACCCTCCTATCTCCCCCCCTCCGTGAACCTTTCCGACCCTCCCAGCGAGAGCAGCAAACCTCCTTCGCGGCTTTCTCCTCCCTATGCAGCATCACTGATGACATCATTAGTGATGCGGCAGAGGGAGGAGAAAGCCGACGCTACTGGAGGGAGGTTTGCTGCTTTCGCTGGGAGGGTCGGAAAGGTTCACTTGGGGGGGGAGAGATAGGAGGGTCAGCGGGGGTTCGGCTGGGAGGGGGGAGAAGCGGTCTGCCTTGGTGCTCCAAGGCCTGGCGCCATTACCTTTTTCGCCCCTCCCGCCCCCCTTGGTATGCTACTGCTCTCCAGTTCTCCTTAGTTTTCCGGTTTTCTTTTTCGGCAACTGGCACGCTTTCAAAGATCCGCGCATGCGCGGCTGCTCAAAGTTCAATCTTCTGCTCTGCTGCAACTTCCTGTTTCCGGTTGGGTCAGAGCAGAAGATTGAATACTGAGCAGCTGCGCATGCGCGGCTCTTTTGAAAGCGTTCCGGTCGCCGAAAAAGAAAGCCAGCAAACTAAGGTGAGGTGGAGAGAGGAAGCTGGTTAAACGATCGAGCCGGCGTGCGGGTGGGCGAGTGGGGGCTGCGGGGACCGCACGATCCTTTATGCCTCACTGCGGTGACAAGACCATTCACCGCTCCACGGGGCGGTGATGGCCTTTGTCGCACACCCGATAGTGAGTAGTCAGAATGGCTACCGGGTGCTGCGCACAAACACAGTTCCTAGACGTGCCTTCCCGAATTGAAAGGCCCTGCTGGTGATAATAAAGTCAGGTAAACACAAAAATGCTCAGGATGCTTCAGCTTTTAAAGATAGCACACTTTATTTATCACAGTCACTGTGCTCAAGTCCACATTCAAAAGGAAAAGAAAAACAAAAGAAAGCTCATTAGTTCAGCTTATTTTACAGCTAAACCTGAGCAGCCCTTTCCTCAGGGTAAGTCTTTCTTATGTAGTCTTTATTATGCAATTCAAAAGTCAATTTGTTTTCACAAGCACGCTGTGTCAGCCTGAGAGTATCACAGGCTTTTCCCCTTTTAAGCCAGCAAAGCTGACGGGGGTGGGGAGTTGCTGAATCCACTTCTTTAGCTTGCCAGAAAATGGCCCCTCTATCCCAACCTAGGATCTTTGTGGATTCAAACCCCACAACTCCCACTGCACAACAATCAGCAGCTAATTTGGCCTTATCACAAAAAAGGCAAACCAAAAATATTCCAACCAGAGTTCACAGTCCTTCAAAGAACAAAAAGGTTTCTTCAGGGTGAGACTTGATAAGAATTCTCACACACACACACAGTCCCAGCCAGCACAAGTCCCAGGTGCCTCAAAACACAAATCAGGTTTGTCAGAGAAGAACAAACATAGCAAAAACAACTTAGCTCTCTCTCTCCTGCAGTCTTCTCAACTGTCACAGGCAATGTCCATTGCTTCTTCAGGTAAGCTTGCTAAAGGGAAATTACTCAGGTCCTCCATTTCTATCTCGTTCCCTTGCTGAGACATGGGAGCAGCACCAGGACATGAGTCTTCTTCCCAGGTTGGGTCCAGACTGAATCTTCCCAGCTTGGACTGCTGGTTATGACCAGGTTTGAGAAAGCCACGCCCTGCTCTAAAAGGAGAATGGGTTGGCTTTTGCTGAGCCTTGTGGTGTTGCTCAATTAGTCTCAGGAGCTGGGTGCTAGCTTGATTAGGAGCCTGCCTACCAGAGTGCTTCTTAGCAGGGACTGTTCTAGGTTCAGGGAAGTTTTTAAACTCATTCTGCTTCCCCTCCCCCCAGGGCTCCTGCTCTTGGGCAATGTCCTCAGGGCTAGAATCCTGTTCCCCACTGCTAGCACTGCTGCTGCACTGATCAGCCCTTTTAAAGATCAGGGGTTTTTGTGCTTTCACAGGCACAAACCTGACCTCAGTATCGGGTTTGTGACACCTTGTCCCCGTCCCCGCAGAGGCTGCTAATTTTCATTCCCCGTTTTTGGCGGGTTACACGCGGCTAAACGCAGTAGCCGCGGGTATACCGCCACCGTGTCATTCTCTAAGCAGAATCATGTATAAGAATGTATTGTTTAGCCATTAATTTTTATAAATAGATAGTAAGTCCTCTTGTGAAGGTGTGATCTCCTGTATGCAATCTGAAT
This sequence comes from Geotrypetes seraphini, assembly GCF_902459505.1. NCBI lineage: Eukaryota > Metazoa > Chordata > Amphibia > Gymnophiona > Dermophiidae > Geotrypetes > Geotrypetes seraphini. Next base: position 178,657,529 of record NC_047084.1, on the reverse strand, counting down.
GGAACTTGATTCATATTTTCTATAACTTTTAGCATCTATAGCTTTGTGACTGTATTTTTCATTGACCAGAGTTCTGTAAAACATTCCTGCAAAAAAATATAACATTTCTTGAGGTAGAAAAAGTACAGTACCTAGTTTCATGAAGTAATTAGACTAATAATTTGAGACTCGTGGGTTCAGCAGGCATCTTCCTAAAGAAACCAAACAATGGCCTAGAAATAGTGAAAAAGCAATATCTAGAGTGATAGACAAAGTAACACAGTTTTATTTTCTTCTTGCCTTTGTTACCTGTAGAGTTTCAAGTGGTTACTCAGCTTGAATCCTCAGTGAAAAATCTGCACATACAATACATAGATAGATGAGAATTTTGAAATGGATTATTTTGACTTCGGGAGTACTATTTATGGTTTTCCCCACTGAATTTGCATCTACAAGCACTGGTTTCCTGTGAAAAGACTCCTTTGCAAATTGCCTCCTCTGAGTTCCCATGGGGGGGAAAGTGCCCTATTTCAGAGTGTTGATGCTGGACCCCTAGACACTGTTGCTATTATTAGAAGGGCACTGTATAAACAGGAGCGTGATTATGCCATGTATTTTTGTGTGCGTTGGGTGCTGCAATCTAACTGGGCTTTCCTCCCTTGGTTGATTATATTGTAGGAAGTATTGTTGGACAGAAAGGTAATTCAGGTCAGAGTATATACAGTGCCAGTAAGGAAGGACTAGTTGGATTCTCACGCTCTCTTGCTAAAGAAGTGGGGCAAAAGAAAATACGAATTAATGTGGTTGCTCCAGGTTAGTACATGCTAAAGATACTACTAAAGTACATATGTAACATAGTTATGTCTTATAACATGTTATAGAGGTTTGTTAAGCAAATAAACTCTGTAAAGTTAAGTGGCAGGGTAATTCTATTAAGGAGTAACTACAACACACCTACTTGGAGCTTATTCTGTAAAGAAAAGTAGGTACCCACTTTTCTTTATAGTCTAGTAACATAACATCAAAAATGGGCCTGGAATTGGAGGACATGACACCACTGATAAAGATGGATGCTTAAGCTTAGTGCTTCATTGTGAGTTAGTACTACCCACTGCTGGTTCTGAATAATCCCTCGCTACCCGCTACCTCTCTCTAAAATGTGCTTTAATGGAAATGTTGGTGCTGACTGGTCATCAGTAGTATTGTTAGTTTATGGGACCTTTGTCCCAGAGCGAGGAGGGTTCACATAAGTCCTTAGGGCCACACAATTCTGAATTTCCAAGTGATATTATGGTCTGGGTTTTCTCCACTATGCTGAGGAGGAAGGCTATGCAAGTAGCATAGAACTAGCCATGCACAGAGGGGAAAAACAGAGGCTGCAGGCTTTTTGTGTGTGTGTGGGGGGGGGGGGGGAGCAAATGTGTATATGTGACATGAATGCAATATAGGAAGAATTTCCCCATAAAGGGGTGGGTGTTCCCTCTAGTACATCACAAGGAGAGCTCATTAGAATACCAATGAGCTCCTTAAAATGCATTTGCATAGGGTTCTCAGTAGCTGCTAAGAGGATCTGTAGCAGCCACAGAGAACCCTTTTGTGCATTGGGAGGAGAATTTCCTAATGAGTTTTACTGGCACAGAAACTTTTGCACATCGGGGTCTAAGTGTCTAGCCCTTTGATTGCAAGCCCTCCAGGGACAGGGAAATATTTACTGTACTTGAATGTAACTGATTTTGAACTGCTACTGAAAAGGCATGTATTAAATCCAAATTTCTCAATTCGTACAAAGCAGGAGTTAATTTCCTAAGCCATATACAAATAGCAGCAGACACACAAGATGTACAATTGACTCAGACTCCTTTGCTGACCATTTTCTTAATAATACAACAATAAGAGGGGTTTCTACTATTCTTTTTAATATTTTTCATTTGAATAAAATAAAAGAAACAAACATTTTATTTGTTAAACAAACCTTAGTCTTGTTAAGGCATTGGCTCTCACATGGTGACTGTTAATAAATATAGCTGAAGGAATTTTCTCATTTGTTTTACTGTATAACTGTTAAATGTGGAACAAGCAGATGAAAATTTGGTGTTAATTTAAATTGCTTCAGTAAGGGTATCTTCTGGGCAGGGAGCTATCAATTTACAAAAGCATGATATGATATGATAAACATTAAGGGGTTCATAATAATAAAAAAAAAAAAACATCTAAAAAGTGTCCTAAATGGCTACTTGGACGATCAAAAAGCCTGATCGTCCAAGTACCCATAACCAAAGCTGGTTTGTAGATGTATCTAAAACCAGCTTAGGCCTTTCCCCTGCCACTAAACGCACAGAGAGAAAAGAGGCGTGTTTAGAGGAGGGGAAAGGGCGGGCGGTGGGCCGACCTACACCTAGGCGTGCAGCAGGTATAACCAAAACCTTAGGCAGGTTGCCTAGTCGGCACTTATACCTTTTTGACTTAGACAAAGTCAAAACAGGTCTAAGTGCCAAAAAAGGGGCCGCTGAGCTGATGGCCGCTGGCACGATCAGTTCAGCGGTGCGGCAACCTACCCACCGCAACCATCGCAACTATTGCGGCAGGAGAGATGCCTCATCTCCCCTACCGCGATGCGATCACCCCTCTACCCGAACTGCCGCGACCCACGGCAGGAGAGATGCCCAATCTCTCCTGCCGCAGGTTGTGGCAGTTCGGGTAGAGGAGTGATCACATCGCGGCAGGGGAGTTGGCTAATCTCTCCTGCCGCGATATATCAACCCCCCCCGACAATATCGGGGCAAGAGGGAGCCCAAGCCCTCTTGCCCCGCGGCACCCCTGACCTCCCCGATGACATCAGGGTAGGACGGAGCCCAAGCCCTCCTGCCCCAGGCACCTGCGGCACCCCGCGACAACCCGGCCCATGTGCTTAAGGCCCCGCCCACAGGAGGAACCTAAGGCTCCTGGGCCTATTCTGATTGGCCCAGGCGCCTCAGGTCCCACCTGTGGGCGGGGTTTCAGCTGCCTGGGACAATCCGGCCCCATTCCGGAGCCGGCTGGCCTGCCGGACGGGCGGGCTTGGCACCCGTCTGTCCGGCCAATGATTTCAGGTACGGGGAAGGGGATGAGGGTGGGGGGATAGCGGGGGGCCCGATCAGGGGTTCAGGGGGGCGGACGTTGGGGGGAGGGGGGTTGTGTCGAGGGCAGGAGGGCCTGGGATCCTTCCTGCCCGTATTGTAGTGGGGGGTGGAGGATAGGGGGGTCCGCCTGGGCAGGAGGGGTTGGGCTCCCTCTTGCCCGATCGTGTAGTGGGGTGGGTGGCGAGAGGTCAGGAGGGCTTGGGCTCCCTCCTGGCCTGATCGTAATTGGGGAGGGGCCCGCGGGGCAGGAGGGCTTGTGCTCCCTCCTGCCCCGAATGTAATCGGCTGGGGGGGGTCGTGGAGCGCTGGGGCCAGGAGGGCTTGGGCTCTCTCCTGGCCTGATGTTGTCGCGGAGTGCCGCGGCTGGCGGGGTAGGAGGGCTTGGGCTCCCTCCTGCCCCGATGTCGTAGGGGGGGTGGTTGGGGTGGATTTTAATACATTCACTTGTCATTGCTAAGCTCGATTATTGCAATTCATTATTACTAAATATCACTCAAAAGGAAAAGAAACGTTTACAAATAATTCAAAATACCGCTGTTAAAATCATCCACAAAGAAAAAAAATTTGATCACATAACTCCTTTTTTGATTGATTCGCATTGGCTCCCCGTTAATCACCGTATAACCTATAAAATCCTGCTTCTAGTGTTTAAAACACTGTCCACTAAAGAACCTCAATTTATAAACCGGATGCTCATTCCATATAATACGTCACGCTCTCTCCGTTCTACAGCTCAAAGGCTGTTAGCGGTTCCTTCTTTAAAAATTATTGGTACTAGACGCCATGACATATATTCAGTGATGACCCCTCAGACCTGGAATACCCTACCACAACATAAGAGAAGAAAAGGATCTCAATAGATTTAAAAACAACCTGAAAACTTTTCTTTTTAGAGATGCTTTTAATCTTTAAATGACATATACCCAGCGTACTAAACACCATTTATAAAAAAAAATAATAATAATTTTTACCTTCCCTCATGTACCTTCCATTCATGGCTTCTTCTTTTCTTTTTTAAAATGAAAAACATTAACTTTGTAACTTTCTCCCTTTTTTCCTTATGTATTCAAGTTTGTCTACATGTTTGTCCATCTAACCCATTTTAAGCTGTACGTTGAATTGTATGTTTATTTTATATTTTATTGTAACTCGCTTAGTAATTTATATATAAGTGATTTATCAAATTTAAATAAAACTTGAAACTTGATTCTGTAACTGGTGTTGTTTTTGACAGACACCGGTTACAGACTCCAGCTTTTAGGCGAAGGACTGGCTCCTCCTTCACCTAAAAGCCCTTGTGTTGGATGTTTTGGGCTTAGGCGTTTTTTTGATTCATTATGGGGTATAAGTGTAGACGTAGTGGTGGTCTGGGCGTTTAAACAGCTGAATGTAGAGTCAGGCCAATATCAAAACAAGGACGTTTGTTTTGATTATGGACACTTTCCCTGCTTCTGCTTTCAAAGTTTAAGGCCTTAGGCCAAAAAGGGACTTAGATGGTTTTTTTGATTATGCCCCTCCACGTGTCACTTTCATTTAGTCTTAATTTTTAATTTTTAGGTTTTATTCATACTGATATGACATCAAGTTTAAAAGAAGATCAGCTGAATAAAATGATTCCACTAGGACGATTTGGAGAGGCTTCTGAAGTTGCACAAGCTGTTCTTTTTCTCTTGGAGTCACCGTATATCACTGGCCATGTTTTAGTGATGGATGGGGGTTTACAGCTTTTAATTTGATTGTCATATTTACCAGAAAACAATAATAGAATTAAACACGTAAAGACTCGTTCATTCTGCTTTACTATAAGCATGTACAGCTAACTCATTGAATCAGTTAACTGAGAGCTGCAGACTGTGCAAAACTATTAGTGCATTGCCATAATTAGTCATAGGTTAACACTGAACTTTATAATACCACATGAATGTCGTTTTTATATTCACATCTCAGAATAGCATTCATGATTTTTGTAATATATTGCAAATCTTTGTGCCCTTCACTTATGGCTCCAACTTCACTTATGGCTCCAACTTCGATGTAACTTCTGGTTTTTGCAAAACCGGAAGTTACATCGAAGCAAGGACTCCGGTGGCAGAAGGAAATCCCGAACAGGTCTTCAGTGGTAGCAAGGGGCCAACGAATTGGTAAGTCCGATTTTATGCAATAACAAACCGATTCGAATCGATTCACCCAAAGTGAATCGGAAAATCTATTTGAATCGCGAATCGGGCAGCACTAATGGGCAGTATATCCTAGTCCAGACCCCCAAAGCTTCAAATTTGGTGGTATTTTCCTAAAATGATGGCTCCTGGCCGAGGCAGATTTTGGTTCATAGGCCTCAGTTAGATAATGCAGGCCTTATGCATGCAAGCAGGTATGGGCAAGTATACAGGTCCCCTACGCTGCTTCAAATTTGGTGATATTTTGTTAGCATTCTGCTTATGCAGTACAAATCGGTGCATATCTATATATTGCTGTGGATTACTAAAAAGCCTCCTTACTATACATTTTAATATACTGTGGTGAATTCTAGCACATAAGTCAACTTCATTACTGGGACCCTTTTTGCATCCTGCAGGCAGTAATGAGCACGTTGACTGCTTTCTAATTGTGCACTTCTGCCCTCGGTTGTTTTCTGCACCAGTATGGCCATTTTTATGCTGTTATACTTTACTGATTGGATAATATAACTACTCTCTGTTTGAAACCTATTCCTGACTAATTGCCCTTTCTGCCTTCTTTTGTTTCTCCTGATCATTTTATCTGTCCTCCTCTTTCTGTGTTTGGATTTAATGAATTCTGTTTCTTTTTTGTTTCTACACATCACTCCTAGTTACCTGATGCTATTTGATGAGGGATCTAAAGTGTGTGATTACATCTACCTGAATTTGGATCATTTAGAATCCTTCTCTTTGCTAGGGATTCCCCATGGGATTTCTTTATTGCTCTGCCACTCTGTACAATTATTTCACTTACTCTGCATTCCTTGGGCTCAGTCTGTTTCTTCTCCTTATCCTGTTCTCGGGAGTATAGATTCCTCAATAGCCTCTGGCTAACGTACCAGTTTATATTCTGCTTTGAAAGATGGCAAAGATAAAAGTGACGTGAATCAGCCAAAAGCATGAAGCAATTATTATTCAAGAATGGATCCCCAATTTTGTTGATCACATAGCCTGAAAGAACAGAATGCCTGTTCTAGAAATTATCAAATAAATTAGACATTTTATTAGTGTACCGAACGCCAAAGAAATGAATGAAGGAACAAAGTCTGGAGCTGGCAATGGAGGAGAGGGGCACAGGTAAGAATGACTTATCTGATGACTGGAGTTCTTAGGAAAGGGTGTAGGGAGGGATACTGAGAAACAGCAGAGTAAATGCGAGTCAAGAAGTTTAAGTTGTGTGTGGAGATTGATAAGGAGTCAATGAAGTGATGAGACAAAGGCAGTTTATGTGAGTATAGCAGTATTGGCAGAAGATAAATTATGCAGTAGAATTTTGAACAGATTGAAGGGGAGAGAAAGAGTTCAGTGGAAGACCTGTGGAGGAATAGGTTACAGTTGTCTAGGCTGGAGGTGATTAGCATATGGATAAAGGTTTGGGTAGTCTGTTCAGACAGGGAAGAGTTGAATGTTGGTGGTGATAAAGGGAAAAATGACAAGTTTTAGTAATCTGTTGCATATCTGAAGAGAATGGGGAAGAGTAAGTCAAAGATGAAGGTTATGAGCTAAGGATGACAATATTATCCACAGAAATAGAGAATGGAGGAAGAGGAGAGCTGGGTTTAGGGAGAAAAATAAGCACAATCAAGGCCATGCTCAGTTTGAGATGGCAGTAGGACATCCAGATAGCAATGTCAAGACAAGCAGCTTGAGACGTTTACCTGGATTCTTTGTGAAATTTCAGGGTAGATACAGAGATCTGGGAGTCTTCATCATTAAAATGGTACTGAATATCATGGGATAACAAGGAGGACAAATATACAGACAGAAGAGGTCCCAAGATAGAGCTCTGATACACACTGACTAATAGTGGGATAACCATGGCGAAGGATGCACCAGAGCATACACTGAAAGTACAATGAGAGAGAGAAGAAAATCATAACAGGACAGCATTGAAATCCAAATGAGAACAGCATATCAAGGAAAGGTGATGATCAGTAGTGTCAACAGCAGGATTGTTGGAATATGCCGTTCTAAACTTAAATGTATAACATCCATTTAAGTTAGGATTACTATTTTGATCAGTTCACCTAGATGAATGAAATTGGGTAGTGGGTGAATATCTACAGTATTAGGATAATTTTTTGCACTCCCCCGGAATGTTCCTAGCATCTCCTACACTTAGATAAATTTTGGATGACTATTGATTTGATCAAAATATGCCCATTAGCCAACAGGATTCTTAAATAAAAGAACATATGTGGCTAGCAATTGGTATTCCTTGTATAACTGCTTTTGAATATTGATACACACAGTGATGATATTAATCCATAAATGTATCAGTGTGTTATGCTAAATCAGATGATAATTTGATCTGTTTTAGTGTGGGGATCAAGCACTCTTATTCCTAGTATGACAGACACTCCATTCCTGAATGTTTGGGTAGTCAGTCCCTTCTCATAAGAATTCTTGTACGGAGCTTCATTAATATTCTTTTGCTCTGCCTTCCATCCCTCTGGGTTGTCTTCCAGTTCCTCAGTTGTCTCTCTACAAGCAAGATGGTAGGAGCTTGTCTTTTCTGTTTGTGTTTCTTTTCACTTAAATTCAGTCTTCTGTAGCACTCTCAAGATCGGTACAGTTCTTTATGGATGGGCTATATCTCACTATGACAGACCAAAACTTTTGGTTATATTAGCTGAGGCTCCCCCTCCTAACCCAGTCTGCCAAATAGCCAAGCAAAACTAAGGAAAACCTAACATGGAACAGTAATAACACTCCGAAGAGGAGTATAAAACAACAAACATATAGTAACACTGTTGGAAAATGCAAAGAACAAAAACCCTACAGTGAAAATTTCCCCACAGCTCACCAGCTGAGCCATAGCCACTGTTCTTGTATCTCCACGGCCCTAGAAAAATACTAGAACCCGCAGAAAAAGCAAAATCTGCACGCGTACAAAAACCCACCCTCACTGCAGAAATACAGATAGGGTGGGGCACTATACCAGCCTTGAGAAGCTAACAGAAAGAAAATGTACAGGTAAGAACCTAGTTTCCTTTTTTAGCATCCTCTGGTCCCTCGGGGGGTGTTAGTACCCAGCTGGCCCGAGGGCCTAGGATCAAAAGTCCAGAAGTTCATCCCTGGAAAAGTGCAACCATGACACGACCACAAAACCCCAGAAAGGAGCTTGTGAGCATTTGCAGGGGCCGTTTGGACATCCTGGTCAGGGGTTCCTCCCTAAATTCACCAATATGATGTTTGAAGCTTACATGATTAACAAGGGCCATCTTATGTTGAAAAATACATATGAGATGGATATCTGTTTTGGATGTTATGAGCTGGACATCGCTATGGTGACTTGGATGTCCTTTCAGTGGAGTTCACATGGTCACTTACTGTGACATTAGAAACTGCTCATATTGATAGAAGGGAGTCTAGGAACTTTTTGCAGCACCTCTTTCTTTGCAGTCTTATATATGTCAGACCAGAGATTCTCAATACAGTCCTCAGTGCACATCAGTCTGGTTTTCAAGACATCCATTGTATGCAAATCTAAACTTATGCATATTCATTGTGGGTATCTTGAAAACTTGACTGGATCGGTATATCCCACGGACCTACTAACTTGATTCTGTATTGTATAATATTTTAACATTAATTGGTTTTGTTTCTTTTAATGATTTCTCTTTTATTATTGCTGTACACCGCTTAGAAATTTGAATAAGCGGTATAAAATTTTTTTTAATAAACTTGAAACTGGACAGCTGTAGATCACATCAATATTTTGTCAGCATTATATCAATGTACTCTAAAATTATTTTAAAATTCTATTTATGAATTGTTTCTAGGGTATACAATATGGTATAACTTACTAACAAGGAGCCTCCAAGCTTTGTATAGCAAGTCTAAATCCAGAACTGACCAATATAAATTCTTTCCAGTTTTTAAGTTTAGTTAATCCCAGATGTAAGTACAATTTCCACAAAATAGGACATTGTATTCTAAAAAAATATTTTTTGCTACATTTGTCAAATACATAGGACCCCCTTTTACAAAGCTGCAGTAGATTACTGTAACTTGCTACTCTCAGGTCTTCTGCTCAGCCATCTTTCCCCCCTCTAATCCGTCCAGAATTCGGCTGCATGACTCATATTCCGTGAGAGCCGCTATATTCGCATTACCTCTCTCCTAAAGACATCCATTTCTGAATACAATTAAAACTCCTCTTACTGACCTACAGATGCATTTACTCAGCTGCCCCCCACTTTCTCTCCTCACATATCTCTCCTTATGTTCCCCCCTGCGAGCTCCTATCTGTGCCATTCTCCTCCTCTGCCAACTCCAGACTCCATCCCTTCTATCTTGCTGCGCCATATGCTTGGAACAAACTGCCCAATTCCCTGTGGCGGGCTCCATCTCTGGAAGTCTTCAAGTCCAAGTTAAAAGCCCACCTTTCAAATCCTAACTTCTCTCACCTTTGGTTCTATGTCATGTCTGTCCAAGTTAGATTGTAAGCTCTTCTGAGCAGGGACCAACAATTAATTGTCAAATGTACAGCTCTGTGTATGCCTTTCAGTGCTATAGAAGTGATAAACAGTAGTATCAAGTGCGACGCAGCCCATAGGAATTGAATGGACTGTGTTGCAGTTGTCATGTGGGACTTTTGTAGCCATGTAAAAGGGGCCCATAATTTCATTTTAAGGATTTGGCTATTTGTTTTTGTCCAGCATAGAGTACTTATGATGCTTTTGTGATTTAAAAATGCATGTATGATTCAAAATTACGAGCAGTAAACCTCTCTCTAGAAAACGTCAGCCATTCATTTTACATTTATTGATAAACTCACATGTCAGCACAACAAACCAAACCAGTATATGACCATATGTATGGTTTTACTTTTATAAATACAAATAAGAGGGTGGCAATACAATGCAAGTGAAGTTCGGCAAACAGAAAAAGTAGTAAAATTACATTCAACAAACAATTGGCAAATATGACATACTTTTCTTTGAACTATAGATAAAATAGTCTTAAATGACGCAGACTGTCTAAAGGTTACTTAAGTCATGGAAGCTTTGTTTAAAAGTGATATCAAAACCAGTACCAAACTGTAGAGAACAGAACTGCTTTATTACTGTGCTAAAGTAAAAACATTCCTGAAAAAAAAAAATCCCAGTTTGTGTAAGTACAAAGATCTATAAGGCAGTAAATGCATAGCTGTAATGCAATATATATGATGTAGTATATAATTACAAAAATAAGCTAGAAAACCAGAAGTACTTGGTATATAACTGAGTAGCGCTAAAACATTTCAACACTTTTATTATAAATAATGATATATGTGCTTCATATAAGGAATACAGTGTTTCCCTTTCATAACAAAGTACTGTTGTACCATCAAAACCTTATACTTTGTCCTCGTGATTCCAACTTATTTTGACTCATGAAAACTGGTTGGTAATGAGTCCAAACCTCCTGGCACGTGTCTTTTCCCTTGCATTCTGAAAGCAGTCTTTATTCACTCCCTGTAGGTGGTATGGTTTGGCATGGCAGGATTATAGTTGGAGGGGAAGGTAGGGAGAACACAGAGCACAAGCTTACAAGTGCGCCTGTAAAAATACAGTATATTTCTATGATATATTAGGTTTGGTCTACCTTTCATCTCTATGCCCATCAAAGCATCTTCTAAACTGTACCCTCTAGAGAAAACATGCCACAGACCTTTCATACCTAGTCAGTGTTCCAACTTGCATTAAATCCCTTTCCTCCAAACCTACCCAAAATTATAACAGACTCCAAGTAGTTGGAAAGAACAGGGCTTCTCTTCTTACTGACTTCCTCCATCTCTCTTTGGAATTTCACTCTTGTGAATGGCAGTGTTCAGTAACTACTATTTTTACTCTGCACCCCAAGTAATCTTCCCCCCTCCCTCTTTGTTCAATCTCCTCTGTGTTTTGGGGTTTTCTTATATTTTAATGTGAATGTACAGATTGAATGTTTAAATATCTGGTCATTTTACCCTTTACTTCATTGTCATTTAAAAATATATTTCAAGACTAATTAAAATAGAATTTAAATATTTTTAAAATAATGAAGAACATTGTAAGGTAGCAGGAAGAAAAATGTTACTAAGTGAAACATCCTGAAGGTCAAAACTTTAGATATTAAGGCAATTCATTCCTTTATTGTTGCATAATGCAAAGAAATTTATCAAGACAAAAGGCATTTGTGTAAGGTTTTTTTTTTCTCCTCTTTCTCATTCTTCCATTTCACATCTGTTCATTGTTACTGCCAGAATGCACTGCTATTTCAAAATCAAGATAGAAGTAACCAGTGCAACTGTAATGTCCATTCATTAAGCTGTCTCGTAAGAAATCTCATTACATTATGCGCTGTAGGTTTTAAAAGGCACCTGGTGATACATAGCTGCATTTAATCTGAGTAAGCCTGTTTCAGTAATACTTTGGCATGTATTTGTAGGCATTTGTAACAGCTCCATCAGTGTAGGTATAAGAAATTGGATGGTGAATGTGACACTTTGTGCAATGTGTACATTGCCTTTCACACCAGTTGTTCATAGTCCTAACTTGCCATAAATAAGAATAATAATTATATGCTTAAGGTGTTCTGTATCTTTGTAGCTGACAGTGTCTGCCTTTGCACGTAGTGATGTAGAAGTCGATTAAGGCGATGGCTTTCAGTGTAATCCTCTTGGATAAATCTGATACAGTGGATCTACAGGTCATCGCTTTCTACTAAGTCTGACTGCAGGTGGACAGGGTTGGCTTCAGGCTGAAACGCAGCTTTGATGTCCAGTCCTTGGTCGGAAAGCGCCGCATATCGACTGGCAGAGGGCCGTACCTTTTTCGGCTTGGTGATGTGTGGCTGCTGCTGCCACTGAGCTGTTGACAAAGAGTAAAATGTTAATGCACAAATCTGGGCCAACAAATGGAGGAAGGGATGCGGCTCCTCCCTGAATGCACGGCTTTTATACTTCCCTCCCACAGTCTAAGCTTCAGCTTTATTGGGCCATTTTCTAAGAACAGACTAGTGGTGTAGTGGGGGAGGATAGCGCCCGGCATCGCCAGAGTGTGTCTCCCTACTCTTCCCTGCTGCGTCGTGAGCACACCCCCTCCCCTCGTGTACCTCTTTAAATGTTTGCCGGTTTGCCAGCGTAAGTAACATCTTCCACCTACTGCTCATGCCAGCCTTGGCTCCCTTCTGACATCACATCCTGGTCCCGCGACAAGGAAGTGATGTCGGAAGGAAGCCAAGGCACAAAGAAGTTTTATATTTATTAAGAACCTTATATACTGCATAACAGCCTAAAAGGATCTAAGCGGTTTACAATGCATAGTTCATATTCATCAAGAAAAGAACTCCATTAAAAATGGGAAAGGAAAGGTTAAGAACAAAAGTTAAAAAAATATTTTTTTCCATAAAAATCATAGCAAACATCTCAACAATAACAATTCTGATAGTAAAACACTAAAGGCTCCTTTTTCTAAGCTGTGATAGCGGTTTTGCCAATTGTGCTAGACGTTAATGCCAGCATTGAGCTGGGGGTTAATTCTAGCCGCGTAGCATGGGTTTAGTGCGCGCGGCAATTCTGCGTGCACCAAAAACGCTATCACAGCTTAGTAAAAGGAGCCCTAAAACAATCAAATGTCAGTGAGCCATAATTGATACCATAATTAATACAGACAGCTAAAAATTTCCATTACAGGATTAATGTAACTTAAATACAGAATTAATCATTACATAAACACAGATCACAGTCCCAAACTCTGTTCCAAGTTGAAAAAGCCAATTGGAAAAAATGCACTTTTAAATGTCTTTTAAAGTTTATATAGAATTCTTTTTTTCTCAAATCTATAGGCAGATTATTCCATAACCATGGAACTAAATAAAAGAATGCACAATCTCTAGTTGACGCAAGATGTGCCTTTGAAATACCTATTGTCATTCAGAGATCGTAATAAATGCCTTGGGGCGTAAAATAGCACCAAATTAGAAAGCTATGAAGGCTGTAGCTGAATAATGCTCTATGTGCCAACATTAAGTTCTTAAATTTGATCCTAAATTCCATTGGTAACCAATGGAATTTTAAATACAAAGGTGTCACGTGATCACGAATAAACGCCCGGCCTAGTAATCTAATTGCAGTATTCTGTACTGTTTGTAAGCGATTCAAATGTCCTGATCCAATGCCTGCATATACTAAATTACCATAATCTAACTTTGACAATACAAAGGCATGAATTAATGTATGCAATGATTTCTCATCCAAAAAACCTCAAATGGCTCTAAGCTGTCGGAAGGGAGCCAAGGCCAGTGTGAGCAGCAAGTGGCAGATGCTGCTCATGCTGGCAAACATTTAAAGAGGTACGTGGAGAGGAGGAGAGGTGCTGGTGATCCCGCTAAGACAGCATCTGGGCAATCAACCCCCTGCCCCCCCCTTACTACACCACTGGAACAGACCACCACCTATTCGGATTTAACTGGCACCTTTCTGGAGCACAGAGCCAGAATGTCCTTCTTGCAAGTGCAAAAGAAAGCATATTCCAGCAATCTGCTTCAGATGCCTATTAGCACATCATTTTCTGTGTGACTTGCTCTATTTTTGATTAAAAAAAAAGAAGAAAATATGATTCACAGATACAGAAGCAGGAGCCACAACCTCAGTGTCAGTATTTTCCTGATTAAACTTCTGTGTAACTTGTGTGTGTATGGGGGGGGGGGGGGAGGGGGGTTATACCTTGAGAGATAGAGAGACGGAGGGTTAGCGGTTTTTTTTGTTGTTTTTTTTTTACAAATTCTGTAGAAGGCGCTCTGTTTTTTCTAAGTAATAGGCTTTATTCAGGAATAACATTTGTATTTACTGGTTTTGATTTTTTTTTTTCTTTTTCTAATTAGTATAGCCTTTCAGGTTTCCAACTCACTCCCATTTTGATTATCTAAGGCAGGGGTGCCCAAATGGTCAATCGCAATTGACCAGTAGATCGCAAAGGCAACGCAGTTGATCGCGTTGCCTTTGCGATCTCTTGTTCTTCTTTCCTCCCCGAGCCAGGCCAAGCACCGGACTCACAAGACTTCACCTCTGACGTCTGAGAGGAAGTTCTGGGCCAGTCAATCGCTACCTGGCTGGCCTGGAACTTCCTCTCCGATGTCTGAATTGACGTCGGAAGTGAAGGCTTGTAGGCCTGGCGCTTGTACGCTCCAGGCCTGGCTCGAGAAAGCAGGGAGAAATCGGCGTGGTGGCTTAGGGGGAGGGGGGCGGCAGGGGGAGAAAGAAAGAAAGGAGGGCAGGGGGAGAGAGAAAGAAAGAAAAGGGGAGGGGGCAGAAAGAAAGAAAAAAATATTGGATTTATAGAAGAACAAAGTGCAACTAGAGACTCATGAAATCACCAGACAAAAAGGTAGGAAAAATTATTTTATTTTCAATTTAGTGATCAAAATGTATCCGTTTTGAGAATTTATATCTGCTGTTTATATTTTGCACTATAGCCCCCTTTTACTAAACCGCGATCGTGGTTTTTAGCATCGGGAGCTGCGAGCGGCATTCAGCACAGCTCCCTGCGCTAAAAACTGCTATCACAGTTTAGTAAAAGGGAAGGGGATATATTTGTCTATTTTTGTATAGTTGTTATTGAGGTGTATTTTAAAGTCATCTGCCTTGACCTCTGAAAAAAAAAACCCAAATACAAATGATAATTAACATTTTCTCTGCGTACAGTGTGCTTTGTATTTTTAAAAAATTTATTGTAAGCAATGGAATCCTTTACATCTTTCATGGTGGGGGGAGAGTCCAAACTATCAAGATGATGATTTTGCCTGTGGTTTGATATCAGATGGGTATGTTGCCAGTTTATTTTCAAGGGTCCTTTTATAAAAAATTAAATAGCATTATTATAAAATGTATTTGGCTGGGTAAAACTCCTAGAGTGGCTTTGGTATCTTTACAAAGGCCAATTTCAGAGGGAGGGGTAAATTTTCCCAATTTTTATAGGTATCATCAAGCCTGTATTTTGCGCCAGGGTATGTATTGGGTCCTTCCAGAGCTCATGGAAAAACTCCCAGATTGGTTGTGGTTAGAATGGCAACTCGTGTCTCCATTACGCCTTTGCCATGTGCTCAGTATCAAAATGCCTTGTTACAGTAAAGATAACAGAATATTAGCTGATACATGGAAAACATTGCGTTATGTAAGTAATTTAACAACTATTCCAATTTACAAATCTACAAATCAATCTATATGGCTAAATTCCAAGATTCAAATTGGCGGAGAAAAGATCATCTGGAAGCATTGGATGACAGCAGGCATACGTTTATTGAATGATGTTATCTCTAACGGTAAACTACTTGAGTTTTCACAGTTGCAATATAAATACGGCCTTAATAAATCAGAAAGTTTTAGAAGGTTGCAATTGAAGCAGGCCATTCAGGCTGGGTTCTCTGAATGGAAAAATCTTAGTGATCAATATAGTATGGAGTTCTTATGCTTTCAGGCGGACTTCCTGGGTCACCAGGCTGCCCAGAGGTATAAATTATTAACTGGACTTATTAAAAAGAAACCAAACACTGGTCTGAGATACATTTGGAGCATAGAGATCAAACATCATATTTCTGTGTCTAAATGGACACAAATTTTGGACATGGAGGATGAGATGTACAGTGTCAGCATCTATGAGACAAACATGTTTTTTTCTGTTACATAGAGCATTATGGACCCCTGTTCGGTTACAAAAATTAGATAGCTCTAAGTCTAATAGATGTTGGCACTGTCACCTTGAAGCAGGGACTTTAGATCATTTGTTATTCTACTGTCCATTTGTTATGACTTTTTGGAAATCAATTTGGGACCAAATTAATTGTTTATTATAAAATCCATTGGCATTATCATATGATACTGTGCTGTTTGGTATGGCAATGAGAGCAAAAAGTCAGATTTCTTCAAACAATAACAAATTATTACTTATAATGACTGGGGTTGCCATTCAACAAATTATTTATAACTGGAAGAACTGGAGTAGATTAAATTATAATTTTTGGTGGAATTCCCTATGTCACATGTATAAAATGGAAAGATTTATTGCAATACAGCGAGGATGTTTTAGGAAATTTCAAGATGTGTGGGAGCCATTAACAAATTATTGTACTGATTAGATGACATTTTTTCCCTTAAATTACAGGTTCAATTATGAGGGGGAGGGGGATAATTTTATTATTATATATTGTACAATGTATGTGATTATATAATAGGAAGGGGTGGGAAGGGTGGGTAATAATAGCGATCAAAATGGCAGTTAGGGAGGCAAAACTTCGAGTGGAAGAAATTCTGGCAAAAAACATTAAAAAGGGGGACACATCTTTCTTCAGGTATATTAGTGACAGAAAAAGGAACACATGCGGGATAGTACGCCTTAGAAGACCGGACGGAAGTTATGTGGAAGCAGATTCCGATAAAGCCGAACTACTGATTGAATACTTCTGCTCAGTCTTCACCTGTGAGGCACCGGGACACGGTCCGCAGTTGAAGGCAACACAAAGCACAGAAGACCCGTTTCAGAATTTTGAGTTCACACAGGTGAAGTTTACAGTGAACTGGCAAGACTGAAGGTGGACAAAGCCATGGGACCAGACAATTTGCACTCAAGAGTGCTCAGAGAATTGAGCGATGTCCTGGCGAAACCGTTGGCTGAGCTATTCAATCTCTCCCTAAGTAAGGGGAAAGTTCCCCTGGACTGGAAATTAGCTAATGTCGTTCCTCTGCATAAAAAGGGTTGCAGGGCAGAGGCTGCGAATTATAGACCGGTGAGTCTCACATCAATAGTGTGCAAACTCATGGAAACACTAATTAAAAGCAAATTGGACACGATCTTGAATGAAGGGAATCTTCGGGATCCCAGTCAGCATGGATTCACCAAGGGCAGGTTCTGCCAATCCAATCTCATCAGTTTCTTTGACTGGGTAACAAGAAAGTTGGACTTGGGAGAGTCTTTGGATGTCGTGTACCTGGACTTCAGGAAAGCTTTTGACAGTGTCCCGCACTGCAGGCTGCTAAGCAAGATGGAATCGATGGGGTTAGGAGAGACACTAACTGCATGGGTCAATGATTGGCTGAGTGGCAGACTTCAGAGGGTGGTGGTTAATGGTACCCTCTCTAAAACATCGGAGGTGACCAGTGGAGTGCCTCAGGGCTCGGTCCTGGGTCCACTCCTTTTCAACATATTCATAGGGGATCTGACTCAAGGGCTTCAAGGTAAAATAACACTATTCGCCGATGACGCCAAACTATGTAATATAGTAAGTGAATGCAGTTTACAGAATTATATGGCGCAGGACCTGCTTACATTGGAAAGTTGGTCCTCAACCTGGCAGCTAGGCTTCAATGCTAAGAAATGTAAGGTCATGCACCTCGGAAGCGGAAATCCATGCAGGATGTACTTCTTGAACGGAGAAACTTTAACTAGGACTTCAGCAGAACGAGATTTAGGAGTAATCATCAGTGCAGACATGAAAACTGCCAATCAAGTGGAGAAGGCTTCATCTAAGGCAAGGCAGATATTGGGTTGTATCAATAGAAGTTTCGTCAGCCGAAAGCCTGAAGTCATAATGCCGTTGTACAGGGCCATGGTGAGACCTCATTTGGAGTACTGTGTGCAATTCTGGAGGCCACATTACAGTAAAGATGTGCGCAGAATTGAATTGGTTCAGCGGATGGCTACCAGGATGATCTCGGGGCTCAAGGGTCTCTCGTACGAAGAGAGACTGAACAAATTGCAGCTCTACACTCTCGAGGAACGTAGGGAGAGGGGAGACATGATTGAAACATTTAAGTACCTCATGGGACGTGTCGAAGTGGAAGATGATATTTTCTTTCTCAAGGGACCCTCGGCCACAAGAGGGCACCCGCTCAAACTCAGTGGTGGAAAATTTCATGGCAACACCAGAAAGTATTTCTTCACAGAGAGAGTGGTTGATCATTGGAACAAGCTTCCAATGCAGGTGATCGAGGCAGACAGCGTGCCAGACTTTAAGAATAAATGGGATACCCATGTGGGATCCCTACAAGGGTCAAAATAAGGAAATTTGGTCATTAGGGCATAGACAGGGGGTGGGTAAGCAGAGTGGGCAGACTTGATGAGCTGTAGCTCTTTTCTGCCGTCATCTTCTATGTTTCTATATTAAGTGATATATTTATGATTAATTTGTCTTATCATATTGATACACTTATTATACGTTTGAAAATGAATAAAGAATGTTTTTTTAAAAAAAATTATTGTTGGTAGATCATTTTGACTTGGTAATTTTAAAAGTAGCTTGCAAGCCCAAAAAGTGTGGGCACCCCTGATCTAAGGGACATGAATGGAACAATCAGAATAGCTCAATGCAGCCAACAGGGTAAAACCAGTACTGGATAAGCCTGGTCAGATGCCCCAGAGATAGCTTGGCAACTTACTAGGCTTCTGTGCGTCTGCTGTAGTGAATTCTCTGTATATGTAATTTTGTAAAACAATTTTAATGAAAGCAAATGAAATGCTGTTTTTAAAAATGGAACTGAATCCACTGAAAAATCTTTCATCTCCAAGTTTATTCTAAACTTAATATATCACTTAAGAGAAATCTATCAAAGTAATTTAGCGGAAAAGTGGAGGATTTAGGGGAAAAATTGAAGCAATGTATGGATGACAGGGTGATGAATGAAATAGAATAGACTAGCATTAAATTTGTCAAAGACTGAACTGTTGATAGAAGAAATCAGGAATCATTACGATGGAAGTCAGCGACTACAGGTGAACTGAAATTGTCTTTTAAACTACTACCTACTACATCGGTGCTGCGCTAACAGTTAATGTTGTTTCTTTATCAATTAATATTCAATAATAACTGTATTAATAGCTAAGCCAGAATAGGATAGAGAATAGGTGGAGAATCATTTCTATTAGACAGACACAGTGCTGTACACATTCTCTGCAGGTACCTGTCCCTAGTGGGTTCATCATCTAAGCTTTGTACCTGGGGCAATGGTAGGAGGAGGAGCTGCATCTAGCAACTGCTCTTCTGAGCAGGCGCCAGGCACAAGTTGATCGGGCTTTGTGCGTCTGGGCCTAAGAATTTGCCATAGTATGGTACAATTTAAAAAAGATTTGAAAACTTATTTTTTTATTAAAACTTTTTTATTTTTTGAGATGGTGATGTTAAAATGATTCTCAGGTTGTTGTATTATCAGAGCTTTTATGTTATTTTGTAATCCACTTACTTTTATAGGTGGAATAAAAATGCTGGTTTTAAGAAAGGTTTGGACAAGTTCCTGGAGGAAAAGTCCATAGTCTGTTATTGAGAAAGACATGGGGAAGCCACTGCTTGGCCCTGGATTGGTAGCATAGAATGTTGCTATACCTTGGGTTTTGGCCAGGTATTAACGATCTGGATTGGCCTCCGTGCGAACGGGCTACTGGGCTTGATGGACCATTGGTCTGACCCAGTAAGGCTATTCTTATGTTATAAATAAATAAAGAGAAAAATAAAGGAACTACAATGGTACAGGAAAGAAAGAGAGACACCATAGAGAGTAGAGGAGAAACCAACATTACTCTTTAATAGGCACCCATATCCAAATTAGACCATGAAGGGCATCTTACTGTGAGGGAGTCAGAGATTCTCCCTCACGAGTGATGTTGGTGGGAAATAGAGGGTGCTGGCCAATTAATGGGTAAACTACAGGGTCCAGAATGTATTGAGCTCTGTAGTTCAGAGTTCAACCCTTAACCAGCAGGTGGCGCTGAACTACAGGGTCCAAGATGCATCGAACTTTGTAGCTCAGAGCTCAGCCCTTATCCAGCAGTTGGTGCTGAATGGCATAAACAGGCTACCCTGCTGAGTCATGGGTTGGAACCCAGGCAGGAAGAGCTTCATATGCCCAATCTGATATTCCTGGGGGGGAAGCTGAGAAGACTGGAAAGGATTGCTGGGAAGAGCTGGTATGGTGAGTGGTGTTGTGCTTGGCTAGATGAGAAGCCTGCTGAATGTATTAGAAGGTACTGGCTAAGGTAAGGTTGCAGCAGTGTGCTGAAGAACCTAACACTGCTGGGAAAGGAACAGCTAATGTCTGGTGTGGCTGAGGTAAACCATGCAGGATTTGAAATTGCTAACAGTTGATTAACTGACTAAACACTGAATGGGAATTGATACTGTCTATAGAACAAACTGTTACACTGGACTAAGGGCACCAATCACTTTGCAACCACTTAGCGACCTGATTTCCCTATGACCCGATTCACTCATGGTCGATCATCATCCAATCCAATCCACGTATGCAAATGAGGGTAAACGGCATGTAAAGTAGGCTGGCAGCAATTCATTAAAAAAAGTTGAACACCGACTAGGCTGGCCGATCAACAAACAAGCGACTGCTGGGGACCAGTCGCTCACGTACTTTCTGACTGTCCTGCTCTGAAAAAGTGCCCTGCTCTCTGATGCCCTGCCGAACACCCGCACAGTGCGCCAGTGCACACTTAAACATATGGCAGGAGGGATGCCCACTCCCTCCTGCCATGGATGCCTACTCCCTCCTGCCACTGGACCTGGACGAGGCCCCTTCCCCTCTCCTTTAAAAGTTGGGAGCAGGAGGGGTGCTTAGTCCCTCCTGCTCCTCCAGACTCTGGTGATGCAATGTAGCCTTAGGCCCCACCCTGGTGCATCATGTGATGCACAGGGAGGGGCCTAAGGCCCTGATTGGCTCAGGCACCTCAGGCTCCTCCTCCTCCAGGCAGCTGATATCAGCGCCCTATAGAGAATCCGGGTCATACCTTTTAAGCTCCTAAATTAGGAGGAATTTTCAGCTGAAAACTTACACTTGAAAGTTTGGCTGAGTTAGGAGAGAAATTTAAGAGCTCAGCTTATATTGAATATCGGGTCCAATGTTTGCAAACCCAAACCACTGATATACTGATGTTCCATATCCTTCAGAAACACCTACTTGTCTAAAAAGACAGACCTAAATTTTCAACTTACTGTATAGACACTTGGAATGAGAAACTCTATCATACAATCATCCCTGTATGTATTGCTTTCAATTACCCTTGGGAGCAGGGCATACAATCTTAAGTTTTTAAGCAGATATATAGAGAAGGTTATAAAGAAACATGTTATGTACTTGTATGTGAGGATGAAAAAGGAACTATGGCTCAGCCCAAAGTTGGATAGCCTCCCCTCTTCTATCTCACTGCCATCAGGGGCATCCTTACAAATTGAGTTTTCTTCCAGAATCTTAGGGGTCATTATTGACTCATCATTTTCACGTAGCGAACACGTTAACTACCTTGTAAAAAAGTGCTTTTTCAGCCTTCACATGCTTAGAAAAGTCAGGACGTGCTTCCAACAGCATCATTTCTCTGTTCTCATTCAATCCATTATTGTAATTTCATCTATCTCAGCCTAACCAAAAACAGCTTAAAAAGATTCCAATTGATCTAAAATACCGCTGCTAAGCTGATATTTGGTAAAGACAAGCTTGAGCATGTATCGCTGCTTCTAGCAAAATTACACCGCCTTCCAACATCTGCCAGAATACATGTCAAGTGTGCATGCCTAACTTAAGATCTTATTCAGCATTTGTCCTTTATTAATTCTTCTGTCTTGGATCTCTAAAAAGTTTGGACAGGCTAGAACTATGCATAAAGGTAAATTCCCTCTCTGAAAGGCAGTTTCCACTAGTAAACTGGGGCAGTCCCTCTCCTTCAATTTAACTGAATTATGGAATAATATCCCTTTGTGGCTGAGAGAACTGGATTTCCTTCAAATCTTCCATAAAAATCTGGTTATTTACCAAATTTTAAACCTTGCCTTTTCTGTTTTTCTTTTCTCTTTACATCAAATACTGTAAACCAGGGGTGTCCAATGTCAGTCCTCGAGGGCCGCAATCCAGTCGGGTTTTCAGGATTTCCCCAATGAATATGCATGAGATCTATTAGCATACAATGAAAGCAGTGCATGCAAATAGACCTCATGTATATTCATTGGGGAAATCCTGAAAATCCGACTGGACTGCGGCCCTCGAGGACCGACATTGGACACCCCTGCTGTAAACCAAGCTGAGCTTTATTTTTATAAAGATGACACGGTCTATAAATTTAAGGTTTAGCTTAGATACAGAAAGAGAGCTCTCTCCCTGTGCATTAGTGTCAGTGTTCCAACTGGATGAAAACCTCTTCCTTCCCTACAAATAGCAAAACTCATCTGCTTATGCAACAATGCCCTCTTGTGATAAACCTGCGGAATAAAAGATGTGTGTTATCTTCAATGCTTTGTTAATTTCTGATTATGTAATAATCTTCCCTAGATAGGGCTCTGACTTGGCATACGGCTCCCCCAAAGTCACCCACTGTGGTCCTCAAGCAGTCGGGCTGAAATGCTTTTCAAATCCTGGAAATGTGTTCATTTCAATTTTGCTAACTTGAGATAACGGCAAACAATCTTTTAAGTGTGTTACTCAGATGTCTCACTTAAGGAATTTGCTACTGTGGACAATCCAAAATAAAGTGAGTTTTTAAAATATATCCTTGAAGTGCAAAATCAATATTTGTATTCATATTTAATGTTTAGTAGTCGGTCTGAACAAGCAGGTCAAGGCAGTTTACAAAATTAGTAGTATATATAAGCTTGAAATCTTTTGGTGGCCCTCAGAGCTTTCTCGTATTCACACTGCGGCCCTTTACATGAAAAAGGTTGGAGAGCACTGGGCTAGAGAGTTCTCCAGGACCAGCTTGAAGAACACTGGTCTCTGTCTGTGCTTAAATCTGTTCCCAAGAAGAGTACAAGCCCAGCAATTTTAAGCATACCATATATGGGTGGCTGCAGATGAGATTTCAAAAGGAAATGCTCTACCAGCACTGTGAGTACATAAGAAGAACATAAGAAGTTGCCGCTGCTGGATCAGACCAGTGGTCCATCGTGCTCAGCAGTCCGCTTCCGCGGTGGCCCCCGGGTCAAAGACCAATGCCCTGAGACTAGCCTTACCTGCGTACATTCCAGCTCAGCAGGAACTTGTCTAACTTTGTCTTCAATCCCTGGAGGGTGTTTTCCCCTATAACAGCTTCCTGAAGAGCGTTCCAGTTTTCTACCAGTCTCTGGGTGAAGAAGAACTTCCTTATGTTTGTACGGCATCTATCCCCTTTTAACTTTAGAGAGTGCCCTCTCATTCTTTCTATCTTGGCGAGGGTGAACAACCTGTCTTTATCTACTAAGTCTATTCCCTTCAGTATCTTGAATGTTTTTATCATATCCCCTCTGTCTCCTCTTTTCAAGGAAGAAGAGGCCCAGTTTCTCTAATCTCTCACTGTACGGCAACTCCCCCAGCCCCTTTACCATTTTAATCGCTCTTCTCTGGACCCTTTCGAGTAGTACCGTATCCTTCTTCATGTACGGCGACTAGTGCTGGATGCAATATTCCAGGTGAGGGCGTACCATGGCCCGGTACAGCGGCATGATAACCTTCTCTGATGCAATTTACTTGAATAGTGAGTCAATAAGTGTGTAAAATTGGAATTTTAATGAGCAATTATTGGTGCTAATTAGTTTTAATTAAAATATACAGTAGGTCTCTACTAATGGACTTTCAAGAGGCACTTGGTAGGCCCAACACCCAACCTCCCACTCCAGCAAAGAACATAATGAGGAACTTGAGGGACCCAACATAATACCTCCCACTCCAACAAAAAAGGAGCTTGGAGGCCTAATCATGACAGTTCCCACTCCCAGTGGTTATGGTGGCACTCAATGGCCCTACCAAATGCCACTTTCATCCCTTTCCATTCATTTTTGTGTATAAATAGCATTTCATCGATGCATATAATTTAACATCTTATTTGGTGGAGATGAAAGTTACACCAATTTATATCTAGGCATGTTCTTCAAAGTCAACTTCTGCATGTAGTTTATGTTTCAAAATCAGTTTGCTGCAGGACCACACTGAGCTATAGTTGCATTACGTGTGACTCTCCCACTGATGCCTGCCCGCCTCCCCACTCACTTCACCAATACCGAAGAAAGGAGATGGTAGACTGGGGCGATTTTTGTACCCCTCCACCTTTGCGCCCTGTGTGGCTGTATCACTTGCACAGCTCTTAGCATGGTGCTATATGCACGTGTAGCTCAAAGGCTAGCTCTGCCTCTAAAAATTTACTCTCAGCTAGAGAATGACATGGGGACAAATTTTTCCCCGTCCTCACAGGAACTCATTTTCCTGTCCCGTCCCCGTGAGTTCTTTTCCTGTCCCTGCCCCATTCCTGCAAGCTCCGTCCTCATCTGCACAAGCCTCAAACACTTCAAAATCATAAGTGTTTGAGGCTTGCACAGTTAAGGCAGAGCTTACAGGAATGGGGCAGGCACAGCGACAAAACTCGCAGGGACAGGACGGGGAAATTGAGTTCCTGCGGGGATGATGACATACTTTCTCAGCCCAAGGAGAAAGGGAAGATGGTGATCGTTTCTTTGGTGGCTCCTACAGGTCACAGAATAGTCCTGAGAAATATCAAAGGGGGCTTCCCCAGCTCTCTAGGTTGACTATCTGGTTCACCTGGACATACAGTGGGGGTGGGGGTGGAGGGGTTATTTATTTGTAATTATTAAAGCACTTAATAACTACATCACTTACAGTTCAAAGCATACCAAGAAACATATTCAATAAACAAATACAATTACAATCTAACAAAACAATGTAACAGTTTAGACCCCAGCATACATTAAAATGTCATGATATAATAAGCAGGTCCCCAAATGTTAGTCTAAAAAGGTGAGTCTTAAGGTTCCAAAACAACAAAAGAACCAGAGGTCCAACTTCGTCTGCAGTGAAAAAACAGACCAGAGCAAACAAACCAAAACTGCAGACTTGTACACGGTGCAGGCAAATTTTATTTTGACAAATAAATCTTAACTAAAAACCTTTTACCAGACGGGGGACCCAACACGGTCCGTGTTTCGGACAACCTTCATCAGGGGTCCATGGTAATAAAGGTAAAAAGAAAAATATCACAAAAAGAAGCCTGGAAAAATAGCGTTTGGTAGCACACCAGTGAATCTCCGAAATGCACTACAAGTTCGTCACAGTAAAACTGTGTGCTACCAAACGCTATTTTTCCAGGCTTCTTTTTGTGATATTTTTCTTTTTGAGTCTTAAGGTTCCTACATATATTAAATGCAGTGCCAAAGAAAAACGTTTCACAGAGATGCCCCCAGTCTTGGCAACTGCTTTCAAGCAGCACAAACTGATGGAATAATATAAGTGCCATGAAGATAGATCAAAATGGTTTGAAAATAAGAATTATGGCTATATAACACGGGAAAAGAAGATGAACAGGCAATTTGGGAACAAAATGGGAAAGTGTTGCAAAAATATGTAATGAATAAGAACAGAAACTTACCGTAAACATCTAGCCGGGCAGTGCAGGAGACAATCCCAGCCTCATTCTTAGCTGACACGGTGTACCAACCGGCATCTTCTTTGGCAGTCCCTTGTATTAGCAGGCAAATATAGCCATAGTTATCCTGGTGCATGCTGAGGATAATAAATACAATGAAGTGCAAATCATAATGAAACAGAAATTCTACCCCAAAAGGAGCCCATTTACTAATCAGCCTTCGCTCCTTATGCAGCAATTCACACACACTAAGGGCTCCTTTTCCAAGGCCGCGCTAGCGGTTTTAGCGCACGCTAGCCGAACATCTGCCGCCTGCTCAAAAGGAGGCAGTAGCGGCTAGAGCGTGCGGCAATTTAACGCGTGAAGGCCCTAGCGCGGCTTTGTACAAGGAGCCCTAAGGGGTCCTTTTACTAAGGCGCGCGGACCAATTTAGCGCCTGCTAAAACACACGCTAAATCGGTTAGCGTACCTTAATAAAAGGACCCCTAAGAGTTAACATCGGTGCTGCGCTAACAGTTAATGTTGTTTCTTTACCAATTAATGTTCAATAATAACTGTATTAATAGCTAAGCCAGAATGGGACAGAGAATAGGTGGAGAATGATCAGCGTCTGCATCTTAGAGCTAGAGAATGACACGGAAACAAATTTGTCCCCGTAGGAACTCAATTTCCCCATTCCGTCCCCGTGAGTTTTGTCGCTGTCGCTGTCCCATTCCTGTAAGCTCTGCCTTAGCCGCACAAGCCTCGAACATTTATGATTTTAAAGTGTTTGAGGCTTGTGCAGATGAGGACAGAGTTTGCAGGAACGGGGCAGGGACAGGAAAATGAGTTCCTGCAGGACGGGGACAAAATTTGTCACTGTGTCATTCTCTACTTAGAGCTTCCCGTCTCTAAAACTCTGCCACCTTAAAAGATTCCTAGACAAAACCTTCGCCTTCCAAGCAGCTAAGCTCAACCCATGGCTTGCACAAATGATACTCGAGGCCCCCACTTACCTCGGCTTCAGAAAATCACTCAAAACCCACCTATTCGGCAAACAAGACCCCTAACAACCCCCCCCCCCCCCGCTTACATTACTACACCCCCCCACCCACCCCCGCTCTTCCCCCCCCTTAATTGCTCCCCTCTCCCCCATCTCCCCTCCGCCAGTCATCCTCTGTTAAGTTCGATTAACACTGCTTATATCCAATAAACTATTTACATCGGATAAATTGTCTTTACATGATAAAATGCTGTAAACCCCGCTCTTACATTTGTTTCTACCTGATAAATTGTGTACTGCTGATAAATTGTTTAAAATTGTTCAAACTGTTTGTAAATCTGCGTGTCAACGCAGATACTACTGTAACTGATGTAAACCGCCTAGAACTCTCCGGGTATGGCGGTATATAAGAATAAAATTATTAAAAAAAATTATTATTAATGCAGCAGATAACAAGGTGCAATTCTGGATATTGTGCCTTCCTTAAGCCATGCTGTTTATTTGCCCTACATATGTTTCTTTCTGGGATATGCAAAGATGAGACTTTATATGATGTTTTTATGTACAAGCATTTTTTCTGTATACATCTCTTTTATATAGTTGTATATTTACATTTTAGATTTATGCATCCACAAAGAAGCTGTTTTGCTTTGTGAATTCCAATTTACAGGCGTGCTTTGTCATCCTTACTTTTGCTTTTCAATGTAATTTGTTTTTAATGTATTTATGCTTTTATGATCATTTTTTTTTATATTTTAAAAATTTATATTTTTCCATTTAAATTTATCTTTTTGATTATTTTGTTAACAATGGTTGAGACTGGTATTGGAATATTTCTTTGAATTGACTGTTTATTATGTCAAATTATAAAATTAAATAAAGAATTTTTTTTTTAAAAATTTATATTAGTGACCCCTGATGCAGACGCTTATGTTCGCCGAAACACAGTACCATGTTGGGTCCTGGATTAAAATAAACAAGGCTTTGACTCATCCCGCTGGCTCTTGTGGATTGCTCATTGTCCGTTCCCATGGCTTTCTCTGTTGCTGACTGCATTGTATCATATATTAACAGAATGGCAGGTAACAAAGAACTCTTCTCTGTGTCAACTGAATGGCAAATGTTGGGAATGCTCAGAATGGGACAGCAGATATCGGAAGTTCACTGAAAGCTGAATTGCAAGCTAGACCAGAGACTGACACCCATTCTGGAAGACTTAAGAGTCTTTCGCTGTTACCTTTTGGCTTCCTGAAGAAATTTTGAAATGTGGCACGTCGAGGCCAAAGAACTATATACAAAAGATAAGTGCTTTTTCAATAATACAATCTTTCAAGTCATGCACATATAAAAGTGTGTTAAGGTGGAAGTTATGCTAGGTTTTTGGGGGACTTTCTGTCCCCTTTTTCCTCCATGTCTCTGAGCACAGTCTATCCACTGATTAAAGTATGCGGATTATGGAGTTCCAAGAGGACTTTTAAGAAGTTACAGCAATTACACTAGCGTGTTTTTTGTTTATTTTCTTGAATATTTTCACGCTTTTTGATTTTTGAAGTTATTTTCCTCCTATGTAGTTTTGACTTAGTCAGAATGTTGGTTTTTGTTTTCTTTATATATTCTTTATTCATTTTCAAAATTACATTAAGTGTAAAATATATTCATTCACAGTAACAATAAATATATCACTTATAAACAATCATTGGTACATTATATAAATTTTTATCCCTTCCCCTTTCCCATCCCTCCCATCCATATCTTCCATTATTATATAATATATGTAATAATAAAAATACCCCCCTCCCTATATCCTGAACTGATAATTAAAAGGGAAATAATTTTACTTAATCCTTACAATATTTTGTTAATGGTTTCCACACATCCTGAAACTTCTTAAAGTAACCCCTTTGTAAAGCAATAAATCTTTCCATTTTATAGATATGGAATAAAGAATTCCACCAAAAGTTATAATTTAATCTCCTCCAATCCTTCCAATTATATGTAATTTGCTGAATGGCAACCCCAGTCATTATTAGTAGTAATTTATTGTTGTTAGCAGAAATCTGACTTTTTGCTCTCATTTCCATACCAAATATCACAGTATCATAAGATAATGCCACTGGGTTATCTAATAAATTATTAATTTGGACCCAAATTGATTTCCAAAAATTCATAATATATGGGCAATGAAACAATAAATGATCTAAAGTTCCTACTTCTAGATGACAATGCCAGCATCTATTAGACAAAGAACTATCTAATTTTTGCAACCTAACAGAATGTTGTTTTAACCCAGGGTAGGAGCAAAATCGTACTGCATTTCACTAAGTATGGCCTCTTAGTTTTAAGCAGCAGGTTCTCCTGTTCACTCTTGATCAAAGAAATCCATTAGCCCTATAGCTCACATGCTCTTCAGAATGAGAAAACAAAATGCATTAGGGGGGGATAATTTGATCTATTTATGGTTGAGGGTAATTGTTGGGTGTATAATGGAGGGGGGTTGATATATTTAATTGATATGTACTATAATTTGATAGAACATTAAGGGCTCCTTTTACAAAGGTGCACTAGCGGTTTTAGTGCGTGCTTAGCGCACGCTAAAATGCCGGGCGCGCTAGCCGCTACTGCCTCCTTTTAAGCAGGCGGTAATTTTTCAGCTAGCGTGCGGCTAACCTTGTGCGTGCGCTAAAAACGCTATCACACCTTTGTAAAAGGAGCCCTAAGTGCTGTTAAAGTGTAAAATGTTTTTATTAATTATGTTGCACTTATTGTTAGTTTTAAACTGAATAAAGAATTTAAAAAAAAAAAAAATTATTTTGACAGGTTCAGTTTAAATCTGGCCACCGGTGTACTCTCAATTTTTTTTCCAAAGCAATAGCCACGCCTCTCCTTTTGTAATATGAGATAGGAGTTACTACACTGAAATGTACCAGAAAGCACCAGATCCCAGTGGCGCTGACTAGGATGTAGAAAAACATTTGAAAATTAAGGTGGAGAAAAAAAATGCAGGAAAAATTATGGGGAAGAGTAATTTTCAGAGGCAATTAAGAACATATGACCTAGAAATAAGCAATGGATTTTCCTAAGTCCATCTTAATAATACGAGACTTTTCTTTTAGAAAATTATCCAAACCTTTTTAAAACCCTGCTAAGCTGACTGCTTTCATCACATCTCTGGTAATAACTTCCAGAGTTTAATTATACGTTGAGAAAAGAAACATTTTCATTGCATGCCCCCTATTCCTAGTATTTCTTTAGGTATAGTGGTGCTTTTACACAGAGAAACAGGTTTTCCCACTCAAAAAGTCATGTAAAGTTACTTGCACACAGTATGTACGTGAGTAAACTTCACTTCAACTGTGTTCAGAGGATATCGTTTTTTCCCCTCACTTTGAGCTATATTATCATAAAAGTTTAACTGGCCTTACCTCAGTCGGTCTGTGCTGTACGTGATTGACTCATTTTCTTTCTTCCAGAATATCTGAGGGGATGGCGTCCCAGAGACACGGCACTCCAATCGTACGGGGTACCCTTCCGCCACCCCTGTGTTTTGCAGCTTCTCTACAAACACAGGGGGCTTGTGTGCATCTTTAGCTGTGCAAAGAGGGAAAACAGAACAGATTCAATTGTTTTGGTAACGCAGCCCATACAAATCCTTTTGCAGACACAGCTGATATCAGAATGTTTCTCCATGTAAATCTTGCCCTGGTTGAGGCAGGGTGCGAGACAGCGATCTCAAGATTCAAATAAGGCAATTGACATCTGCGAACATGAGCTTGCTTAGCTAGACATTTTTTTATATAATCCACACTTGGGACATCCACCAATTAAATGGTTACTTGAGCTAGCTGGTCACATGATTATTTATTTATTTATTTTATTTTCTATCCCGTTCTCCCCAAAGAACTCAGAACAGGTTACAGGTTAACATACATAATATATAGTTAACAGGTTACAATTTGCCATAGTTATAGTACAAGTTTGTTTGTTTGTTTTTTGGTACAAATTTGTATCCTAACTCAACACATACTAAGAGGTTCATAATAAAAAAACAAACAAACCATCTAAAAAGTGTCCTAAATGGCTACTTGGATGATCAAAAAGCCTGATCAGCCAAGTACCCATAACCAAAGCTGGTTTTAGACGTATCTAAAACCAGCTTAGGCCTTCCCCTTCCTCTAAACGCATAGAGCAAAAAGAGGCGTGTTTAGAGGAGGGGAAAGGGTGGGCGGTGGGCGGGAGGTGGGCCGACCTACACCTAGGCGTGCAGCAGGTATAACCAAAACCTTTGGCAGGTTGCCTAGTCGGCACTTATACCTTTTTGACTTAGACGAAGTCAAATCAGGTCAAAGTGCCGAAAAAGGGGCCGCTGAGCTGCTGGCTGCTGGCGCGATGTTGTCGCGGGGTGCTGCGGGTGCCCGGGGCAGGAGGGTGGGGGGGGGGGTGGATTCTGTAACCGGTGTTGTTTTTGACAGACACTGGTTACAGACTCCAGCTTTTAGGCGAAGGACTGGCTCTTCCTTCGCCTAAAAGCCCTTGTGTTGGACGTTTTGGGCTTATGTGTTTTTTTGGTTCATTATGGGGTATAAGTGTAGACGTCGTGGGGGTGTACTTGTAGACGTAGAGGTTGGCTGGGCGTTTAAACAGCTGAAGGTAGAGGCAGACTATTATCAAAACAAGGACGTTTTGTTTTGGTTATGGACACTTTCCCTGCTTCTGCTTTCAACGTTTAAGGCCTTAGGCCAAAAAGGGACTTAGACAGCTTTTTTGATTATGCCCCTCCACGGATCTAATACTAATATACGTGGAGCGGCATAATTTTTTTTTTTTTTTTTTTAAATCTAAGTCCATTTTGGGCCTGGGGTGCTAGTCATCCAAAGTCGGCAGTGTCTAAAGTCCATTCTTGAAAAATAAGTCCCCAAATTTTTTTTCGAGAATCATCTTCTTCTACATCCAGCTGTTTGATCGTCCAGACCGCTAAGCCATCTATCTTTATATTGCATTCTTGTCCCAAAAATCGTCCAAGTCCCAAATGCCTAAAAAAAAGACCTTTTGGACATGGGAGGGACCAGCAAAGTGATGGACTGGCCACTCAAATATGGCAACAGAGAAGTGGGGCACCTTACAGGGCACTGCTGTGAACTTCACAAAAAGGGTGCCACAAAAACATCTCACCACAACTCCCTTATAGGTGGTCAGGGTGAGCCCCCAAAACACCCCCAAAACCTACTATATCCACCTATCTACCACCACAATAGCCCTTATGGCGGCAGGTGGCACCTATATGGCAGAACAGTAGGGGTTTTTCTTGGGGGGGGGTATGGTGGGCTCACATTTCTCACCATGAATGTAGTGGTTCGAGTGGTTTATGGGCCTGGGTCCTCCTCTCTATGGTTCACTAGCCCACCCCCCAGACTACTTAAGACACTTCTGTGCAGCTCTACTAGGCTTTCCTATGCCAGGTGCTGATGTTATGGAGACAGGTATGTACGATTTTATTCTGATTTTTAAGGCACTATGGGGAGGGTCAGTGGTCGCTGGGGGAGTGTATGGGGGTCTGTACTTTGTCCCTGCAGTGGCTACCTTCTGGGCACGTATATCTGTTTTTAGATCACCTAAATCACAACGTTATAAGTTCTGTCTAGGCAGTCTCGTTAAATTTTTGATTATCGTTGCAGAATGACTAAGTGTAGGTTGGCCCACATCCTGCCCTAACCACTCCTCCAAAAACATACCTTTTCAATCTGGGCGTACAGCGGCAATCAAAAGGCCTAAGCTGCTTTTAGATAAATTCAGACTCATAGTCCAATACCTAGTCCTAAGTCTATTGGATTATTGCAATATCCTCTACCTTTCTTGTCCCACCTACCTAATAAAACAACTACAGACCGTGCAGAACACTGCCCTCAGAATGATCTATTCCCTTGGAAAATTTGACCACATCACCAACGCCTTCTTAGACTCACACTGGCTTCCAATACAAGTCCGCATCCAATTCAAATTATACTGCATGTTATTCAAAACATTAAACGGAACGGCACCCACCCACCTAAACAACCGTCTAAACAGGAACCTCTCAACCAGACAGAGGAGAACCCAATCCCCTTTCTCCTACCCCCCTTTTAAAGGAACTAAACTCAAAAAGATGTATGACAACTTACTAGCAACACATGCAGCTAACTTGGATCCCACCATCACCAACCTACTGACAGCTTCAACTGACCTCAAGGCTTTCCACAAAGAAATCAAGACCCTACTATTCAAGAAATTCACCCAAATGTCCTAATCCCTTCCTTCTCCCCTCTCATCCCCTCTTAGAATCCTCTCATCAAAATTGTTTTAGACCTTACGCCTTTAATTGTATTCCTTTTACTGGAAAAGTCCAGCTATCTTTTTTGTTGTACTAGGTCCAACTTCTTTAATTGTATTTCTCTTCCTGGAAATGTCCAGTTATCTTTTTGATGTAATCCGCTTAGAACTGCAAGGTACAGGCGGAATATAAGCCAGTAATGTAATGTGATGTAATGTAATAAGTCTATAACCCATTTCGATTATCGGCACTTGGACAACCTGTCTTTTAGGTTTACCAAGCACTGATTTAGGCGGGATTTTAGATGTATTTCTGTTTCGATTATGAACCTCATAATATACAGTTTACAAGTTGCAATTGCCATTGTTACAGTGCAAGGTTTTTCAATTTGAGTTTTTACCCTAATACTAATATACATTTTACAGGTTAAATTTATCATAGTTTTAGTGCAAGATTTTTCAATACAAGTTTTCATCCTAACGCGACACATATCGAGGATCTTGTATCCATATACATTTCTTTGTAATCTATCAGTCGTGGGCTGGGGAGTTAGGTGAAGAGGTATGTTTTTATTGCTTTCCTAAAGTTGAGAAGTCCTTCAAGGGATCTAATCTGTGGGGGCTGTCGATTCCAGTGGCTCAGTATGAAGTGGGAGAAGGAACATCGTTTGGCGGTTTGCAGTTGAAGGGCATGACCAGAGGGCGTTTTGAGGCATATTTCATCTTGAGAGCGGAGGGACCTGTTCGGCACGTACGGAGGAAGCTTGGCCGTCATGTAGCCCGGCACCATGCCGTGCAAAAATTTAAACGCTGGCATCAGACCCTCGAAGACACAACGTTTGGCTACGGGCCAATAATACATTTGTAGCAGGACCCCGCAACGTGTCCTCTGCGATCATATAGAGGAACATTCTGGAGTACTTACTCCTAATCCAAACCGGCCTACACTATGAGCTAGTTATTTATTTATAAATAAATTCTTGTATCCCACCTGTCTGCAATTCTATGTGGCTTACAATTAAAAACATAAATAAAATGCATAAAATAAAACCACAAATAATTTATACCTGCCATTATAAGAAAAAATATTCTCAAATAAAACAATTGCTGCATCTACCTAAAATCATCAATAAAACCTTCTAAGTGAAGGTCTTCTGAAAAAAAAAAATAAGCCTTTAACTGCTTTCTAAAAGTCAGAAGGGATGGTGCAGAGCGTAAAGCTTGGGGTACGGTATTCCATAACTTTGCACGCTGCAGTATGACTGGCAAAATCACCCCAGCTAAAAGTTGGGGTTATTTTATTGCCCAAGAGCATTGGGCTGCCAAGCTATAGCCCAATATCTCCAGGCTATCTCCCATAATTGAAAACAGTGATAGGAGTGCCTCTCTTGGGCTTTCCACCAATTATGCCCCCCCTAACACTGATGGAACCCCCTCCCCAACCAACCCCCAGGCCCTCCCCCACTCTCCTGAAGCCTCCCTGGACTTACTTTACTGTAAAGCCTTGGTGTCTAGTGTGCAGGGGCAATTCCCTGTCTTCCAAAATGATGCTGATACCTTTACTGGTAGTCTACCACTAGGGGTCATGTTTCCTTTCAGAAGGCACCAATGAGGACAGGAGCAACTGTGGATCACTCCTGCCTATACCACCAGAAACAAGGAATTTACAATACTATAGGCCCTGGGGGCCTGCAGGAGAGTAGAGGGTAGATTGACCACTGGGGGGTAGGGGGGTTAAGCTTAAGGATTAGGGGCAATTAGGGCAGTACAAAGAGGAGGGCTTTTAACAGGAACCAGCACCTATTGTGAAAAAAATGGTGGTTGGAACAGACTCCCCATAGAGAAGCAATCTGCCTAGGGAGGTTTGCTCAAACCACTGCTTTTTATGACAATTGCTGGCCCCTTTCAGATATGGCTCAGAAGCAGTGGGCTGTAGTTTGGCAGCCCTATGCTCCGAGATGGTAAAATAACACTGTTTGCAAGGTGGTTCGCCAGTCTTATTGCAAAAGGAGTAAAAAAACTGCAAAGATCAAACAAAAAAATAGATACCAACATAAAAATAAGCAAAAAGTATGTCATGTCTGGGTAGGTAGAACCAATGTTTCACCCATCATGCAGTGGCTTTCTTCAGGGTATGCTGCGAGGTCTGCAGTTTGTCTTTATATATAGAGGGTCCTCTAACCTAACTGGCTGGGGTTTGATGTGACAGGCAGGAAACCCCGTCGGTTGGTAATGAATTTGAATTTTGGTGGGAAAATTTCTTGGTCACAAATTTGAATTGTGGAAGTCCGTTGGTCACAGATTTTAATTTTTGAATTTTGTCAAGAAAGTTCGTTGGCATTTTATGACATACTTTTTGCTTATTTTTATGTTTTGATCTATTTTTTGTTTTGCTTATTACTCCTTTTGTTCTTCTCTTTTTCTAGTCACTTTTCTTAATACAAGTACTCTTATCCTTCCTCTTTCTAGTCTCTTTTTCCTTTCAAGCCCCCTCCCTCTTCATTTCCTCCTATTTCCCCAACAACTATGTGAACCTGTAATTTTAATTATCTCTGCATGATATAAACTGTACTGTACAATGCAAGTACACAATATGGTGAAAATAAAATCCAAACAGTAAGGAGATATGGCACACAGACATATACCTGCAACAATGAGCTCCAGGCTGAAGGAGTTCTGACCAGCACGGTTGGTGGCAACACAGGAGTAAATTCCTGCATCCCTGGCTGTGACTGGCTCTATGATCAAAGAGTGAACGCCATTCTCACGCACCAGCATCTTGTGAGAGCTGTCGGTACGAACGGGTCTGCCATTGAGTTGCCAGCTCAAATCAGGAGTTGGTAGTCCACTGACCTTGTGTAAAAAATAATTTTTAATAAAGGAAAATGATACTAGATTGTATTTTTGAAAGACTAACCAAAGACTAAAGGACATACCATGAAGATATACAGTAATACTTTTAAAATAAAGAGAATATATTTTTTCATTCAGTGCATAGTTATGCTGTGGAACTTGTTGCCAGCCTTGTGTTTTGGGGTTGGGGTTGTTGTTGTTTTTTTTAATAAGATACAGGACTAAAAATTGTACCAATCCTTAATTTTTTTTTTAAATTCAATTTTTAGTCCATCCTCCCAAATGAGTTCAGAACAGGTTACAAATTAGGTACTCAAGCATTTTCCCTATTTGTCCCGGTAGGCTCACAGTCTGTCTAATGTATCTGGGACAGTGGCGGATTAAGTGACTTCAACTAGAACAGTTATCCTTAACAAAGGAAGGGAACAGAAAAATTAATATAAAAGTTGTGGAATTTGGAAAAATTTTTTAAAATGTATGACCACTGCAGCTGAGAACTTTTTCTAGGTAATTAATTTCAGTTTTCATGAAAAAAATTAGTATCTTTAGTAACCAAACAATATGTCATTTATCTATTTTTTGCTTTTAGTCCTCCAGCTCTGAGCAATGGCCTATGAGAGTCACAAAATCATTACTCTTTTCTGGTAGAAACAGTGTTCTTACTTTGCAGTCCATTCTGCATAGCTTTCCTTCCTGAACAATCAGGTCTCCGGGGGCCTGCAAGAAATGAGGTCGGAAAAATCGCTCCTGGATTGGTTCATTTTCGTCTCCGCTGTCTCTTGATCGAGATCGAGGTCTTAAAAAAAAAAAAAAAAAAAGTAACATTTACATCCATTCACATTTCCTCCACATCAACTCTCGGCATTAATTTTGTTGGATGACTGGTAGCTTTTCTGGTTCAATCAGTTGTTAAAACTTCTAACCAGCTCAGGAGGATAATCTGCCACAGAGAGAAAGGTTCGGGGTTCTATTGGGGGGAAGAATAGGAAACCCGAGTCACTGATGCTTAGGGAGGAGCCACATTATTACAGCAGTGCCATCTCCTGCAATTGGCCAGATTGCTTAGTCATGACACGATCTTTTCCTCTCTTTCCTTCCTATCCTCCTTCCAGCTGACAGGAGGCAAAAGATGGCAGCACCTCCTCACTTCAGTTTAGACCTAGGGCTTTTGCCTTCTTGGTTTCACCAGGACCTTTTACATTTGTTGTGTGAGGAGGGGCTGAATATGGGGGACAGGGAAAAAAAGGCACCAGCAAAGGAGGGGGTGGGGTTTTGTTTTTTTTGTTTCACTTTCTTTCCCTCACTTACTAGTGGGCAATTTTTCCTTTGATAATTTATAAAGTTGAAATATGCGTATACATTTACTCCAAGTACCTGTATTCCCAGGACTGGATAAAGTTTTGTCAGAATTATACACAGATAGGTTCAAGTGAGCATCAATCATTGTGAGCAGTGGCGCGGTAAGGGAGGTGCGGTCTTCCTAAGGGCTTGGCGGCACCCCTCCTACTCTCCGCCCCCCCAGTCCTCTCCTTGCTGTGTGCGCCCCTTGCCTTCCCCCATACCTTTTTAGCGCGCTCTCTCTGACTTCACATCCGGGACTTGCGCCTAGGAAGTGATGTCAAAGGGGAGCCGATACTGACATGGGTAGCATGCTGCTCACGTCGGAAAAGGTTACAAGGGGAAGGGGAGGGGGCACCTGTGTGCGGCAGGGGAGGGCAGGGTAAGGGCGCAACCACCCTGGGCACCGCTCACCCTTTCTACGCCATTGATTGTCAGGTATAGGGAGGGAGGGTGGTTAGAGGATGACATTTTTATTGTTGAAAACTACTGAAAATGTGGTACACTGAAAAGTACACCGTTATACCGTTGAATAAAACCAAAATTGAAAAAAAAGAAAACTTCCTGCTGACTATGCAATAACGTACAAGGGTTCTTCAAAAAGTTTCTGCACGTTCATATTTTTTGCGGGAAATGGTTGGGGCAGGAGAGGTAAGCGGGCGTGTCGTAGAATGTCATGTGACCAGTCGGTTAGACAATAGGGTGATTATGTGGAAAAGTGATGTACATTTGCTTTTGAGCTATTTAATAAATATTGTTAAAAAAATTAGTGCAGAAACTTTTTGAAGATCCCTTGAAACGTATGCATTATCAGGGTAATTTTATAACACTATCAAGTGAGTGCTCAAAAAATTATATTGGTGCTAAAAACACCTAAGGCCCAATATTCAGTGCTATTTAGTCAGCTGGATGCATCCCGGTTGGCTAAATAGCACATAGCTAGATATTTGGCAATATTCAGCAAGAGATAGGCGGCTATCTCTCACTGAATATTAGCTTAGCGGATTGGCCAGTGACAGGCCATGTCTCGTGACAAAACTGGTCACCGTCAATATTCAATGGCTCGTCAGCTATGTTCAGCAGCTTGATAGAGCTACCTAAAAGGGTGGCATAACCTTCGTTGATAAGACTTAGCTGGCTATGTCTTGGTCATAGGCTGGAAATTCAATTCCAGTCACTGGCTATAGCACCAGCATTGAATTTCCAATATTACTGCGGACCGTGGGAGATCACTGGTTATCTCCCACAATCTGAATTTTGGGGGGATATTGTCTACTTTCATCAATTTCTAGATGTGGGTGAAATGGAACCACGGACGACTTATCAACTCCATCTTGGTGATGTTTTTCCTTATTTACAGGTGAAGCATTTTATTGCAAGCCGAGCTAGCTCAAGGATGACCCGGATGATATAGAACATCTTGAAATTTTGTGCCTAGCCTTGGGGAAATTTCATAGGTATAGTTTTATGTCTATGTGAGAAGATGATCTGGGGGTGAGCTCACTCAAAATGAATGGAAGAGGATTTTTTTGTGAGGTTCAAAAAACTTCTGTCTGTGTATTATTGAAAGAAAATGCGTATAAAGTTCTTACCCGTTGGTATTATACTCCAAAAGACTTAAGGCAATGTTCCTTGACACTGCTACAGATGTATGTTGGCGTTGTTTACAAGAAAAGGGACCTTTTACTATATTTGGTGGTCTTGTGGGAAACTTCAATCATTTTGGTCTTTGATAGTGACTTCTATGGGAGTGGGGTTGGAAACATCCTTTTCCTTGGATCCCAAAGCTTGTTTGCTGGGCCTCCATAATGGTTGAAGTCACAGATGGCACGTAACATTCAATTGTAAACCATGAATACTAATCCATTGTACAATAATCTCCAAATAAAAGTTCAAACACATTTCAATTCCACAGTCATCTTCAAACACAGGGGAAAAAATAGAATGTCATCAGCATATAATTTGAACTGCACCTCTAATCTTTGAAAAATCGGGCCTATCTCTGCCACATAAATATTAAATAATAGGGCTGATAAGGCGGATCCTTGTGTTACCCCTCTCCACAGTCTGTAAATTAGACACTACACCACCACTTTTTACTTGAAAAGGTCTTCCATTTTTAAATAGGAGGAAAGCCAATCTAATACATCCAAAAAAGGGATCTGGGTGTCATTTAGACAATACAATGAAACCTTCTGCAGCGGCCAAAAAAGCAAACAAGATGCTAGGAATTATTAAAAAAGGGATGGTTAATAAGACTAAAGATATTATAATGCCTTTGTATCGCTCCATGGTGCGACGTCACCTGGAGTACTGCATTCAATTCTGGTCTCCTTATCTCAAGAAAGAAATAGCGACACTTGAAAAAGTTCAAAGAAAAGCGACCAAGATGATAAAGGGGATGGAACTCCTCTCATATGAGGAAAGACTAAAAAGGTTAGGGCTCTTCAGCTTGGAAAAGAGAAGGCTGAGTGGAGATATGATTGAAGTCTACAAAATCCTGAGTGGAGTAAAATGGGTACAAGTGGATTGATTTTTCACTCCGTCAAAAATTACAAAGACTAGGGGACATTTGATGAAACTATAGGGAAATACTTTTAAAACCAATAAGAGGAAATATTTTTCCACTCAGAGAATAGTTAAGATTTGGAACGCTTTTCCAGAGGTTGTGGTA
The DNA here is from genome assembly GCF_902459505.1 of Geotrypetes seraphini. Classification (NCBI taxonomy): domain Eukaryota; kingdom Metazoa; phylum Chordata; class Amphibia; order Gymnophiona; family Dermophiidae; genus Geotrypetes; species Geotrypetes seraphini. Next base: position 178,617,705 of record NC_047084.1, on the reverse strand, counting down.
AAAGTAGATAGTGTAGCTGGTTTTAAGAAAGGTTTGGATAAATTCCTGGAGGAAAAGTCCGTAGTCTGTTATTAAGACATGGGGGAAGCCACTGCTTGCCATGGATCGGTAGCATGGAATATTGCTACTCCTTGGATTTTGGCCAGGTACTAGTGACCTGGATTTGCCACCATGAGAACGGGCTATTGGGCTTAATGAACCATTGGTCTGACCCAGTAAGGCTATTCTTATGTTCTTATGTTTACATAAACCCAACCCTTGTAACTTCATCAATAGCAGATCTAAATTCACAGAGTCAAATGCTCTGGACACATCCAATAACACAAGACAAAATCTCATATTTTTGTCGAACCCTTTCTTTAATATATCAAATAATATATTTATCCAGGTTTTGAAAAGCTTCCTCGAAATCACGTTGGGCAGGAGGGTATCTGCGCATGCACTGATGCCCTCCTGTCCATCGAGAGCAGGCAGCAGGCGGCAGGGCAGAAAATGAGGGCATGTCCTGGGAAATCTGGACATCAGGTAACCCTAACTGTAGCCTTTAGTTTTCATTAGTCCAATATAGAAATAGACGGCAGATAAGGGCCACGGCCCATCTAGTCTGCCCACCCCAATGACCCTCCCCTACCTTTCTCTGTGAATAGATCCCACATGTGTATCCCATTTGGCCTTACATAGAAATAACTGAATGTCCACTGTTCTTCCTGCAGAGTGCATCTAAAATTAAGTTAATGTAAGAATGCTGCCAAAAGTTACAAAGAGCAAAAACAAAACAAACCCAATATGGTATGAAAAGTGTCGGCTAAACCAAGTTTCTTGAAGCAGGGATAAGGCCAAATGTCAAACAAAATAGGACGTGTCTAAATGTCACAAGTAAACAAAGTGCTTTTTTTTTATAGCCTACGCCCACACAAACAGAGAGAAACAGAAACAGATCCAGGATTTCATCTGTGTGGCAGGAAATTTACGCTATCACTCGTCCCAGTTTTTTCCATTCCTGCTTAAGTGGATCTTACTGGGTGGTTTGATTTCGATGACGACGTAATATGCTAAGTTGGCATCCCAAGCACACAGTGGTTAAGTTAATGATGAAAGGGGAAATGGACTTGTCAATAAAAAGGATCTCAGATTATGAGGGCAATATTTAAAAGATCACCTAAGGAGTTGGGTACCTAGAAATGCCCATATCCTATATAATAAAACTCTAAGCGCCGCATGCGCACTTAGAGTTTCGTGTTCCCTGCCGCTGTGGTGTGTGATCCGTGGCCGGATTCTATTTTAGAACGCAGCGGCAGGGAACACTCTGGAGCTTCCCCCCTCACTCACTGTGAAAGAAACCGCTGTCGCCACCGCCGTTCCTTATGATTCCCTCTTTGGAGTGTCCAGTGCAGGCCAACGGGGTTCCTGGGCAGCTGAACGCAGTCTCAAGGCAGCCGCAGCCTCAGCAAATGCCGGTCTTCCTCCCAGCTCGGGTCCAGAGCTTTTCCAGTGTCATCATCTTCGCCCCCCCCACCCCCCTCCCCGGCGCATCCGATCCCCCGTTGAGCCTCCCATCCGACCCTCCAACCGCGGTCTGGCCGCCCCCCTTCCCTTCCCTTCTCAAGGTCCCGACAAACCTCTTGACCAGCAGCGGCCGCAGCACTCTAAACACGCTGCTTCGCGGCTTTCTACTGCTCTGATTTGCTCTGCCGGTGACGCGGCAGAGGGAATCGCGGGCAGTAGAAGGCCGCGAAGCAGCCTGTTTAGAGTGCTGCGGCCGCTGCTCGAGCCGGGAGGTTTCTGGTCGCCTCGCGGTGGGAGGGTCGGATGGGAGGGTAAGTGAGGTCGGCTTCACTTCGGCGGTAGTGGCAGGGGGGGGGAAGATGGAAACATGCTGCTTTCAAGGGTTCTACTGCACAGGGGAATGGGAGGGAGGGTTAGAAAAATGATAGGTTCTACTGTACAGGGGGGTTGGGAGGGAGGCAGGCAGGCTGGCTGGCTTTGGGGGTGGGGGGGCACTGAGGGCACTAAAGACATAGGAGGCACTAAGGACATAGGAAGGTGGCACTGGGGGCACTAAGGACATAGGAGGCACTGAGGGCACTAAGGGTATAGGAAGGAGGCACTGAGGGCACTAAGGACATAGGAGGCACTGAGGGCACTAAGAACATAGGAAGGGGCACTAAGGATATAGGAAGGTGGCACTGGGGGCACTGAGGACATAGGAAGCACTGAGGGCACTAAGGACATAGGAAGGGGCACTAAGGACATAGGAAGGAGGTACTGAGAGCACTAAAGACAAGATGGGACACTAAGGACATAGGAAAGGGGTCACAGAGAGTCAGGCAGGCATGGCACAACAGAGAAATACAGGCAGGCAGGGGGCCAGGGAGACAGAGACAGAAAGAAAGACAGACAGGGGGCCAGGGAGAGACACAGACAGCGTACACGGAGAGAGAGAGAAAAAGAAAAAAAAAAGATAGACAGACATCTACTCTAGCACCTGTTAATGTAACGGGCTTAAACACTAGTCTATATATATTTGATCATCTGTCTCTCTCTGGCTGTCTTTGTAAGTTGTGCTGGGGGCCTGGCATCCCTGAGGCATCTTCTCTCCCTCCTACCACCTGTACGGTACGATCCCTGAACTCTTCAAGAGTAAGATGGCTAATTACCAACCGAAAAGATTATTGCGCTCTGAAAATTCAGCGCTGTTAAAGGCGAATGTCTACCCAAAACATGTAGAAACCAGCGCAATGACCTTTTGTTGTAAAATTGTGGAACTCACTTGTGGTGCAGATACGGAAATGTGGTAATAGAGTTGCATTTAGGAAACTACTCAAAACACAATTGTTTGTAAAAGCCTTTCTTTAGGCATTGATTTTTCATAATTGCTGATTTTCTGAGGATCTGATTATTTATGTTTATTTGTTTTTTTACATTGTCTTAAAACTAATGTATGTAAGATTTTGTAAACCATTTAGGCTATAGACCAGGGGTAGGCAATTCCAGTCCTCGAGAGCCAGAGCCAGGTCAGGTTTTCAAGATATCCACAATGAATATGTACGAGATGGATTTGCATGCATTGCCTCCTCGAGATGCAAATCTATCTCATGCATATTTATTGTGGATATCCTGAAATCCTGACCTGGCTCCGGCTCTTGAGGACCGGAATCGCCTACCCCTGCTATAGACAGTATAGAAATTTTTTAAATAAATAAAGAAGGACGTGCTGGGAATGCTATCAGCCCAAGACCTCCTCCCCGTCTTCCTTCATTCATTTAAATACATGTCAGCACCAGCTTCCAGAGTCGCAATGCTCGCATCACCCCTCTCCTCAAGTCACTTCATTGGCTCCCTATCCATTTCCACATACGGTTCGAACTTCTCTTATTGACTTACAAGTGCATTCACTCTGCAGCTCCTCAGTATCTCTTCCTATACTCCTCCCTGGGAACTCTGTTCGTCAGGCAATTCTCTCTTATCTGTACCCTTCTCTACTGTCAACTCCAGACTATGTTCCTTCTCTCCTGCTGCACATAAGCACATAAGCACATAAGCATGTGAATCTGATCATGTTGTGATCACTGTTTCCTAGCGGTCCTCCCACTTCTACCCCTCTTGCAGGCCCCCCTAAACCGTTTAGGATGAGGTCAAGAGTAGTACCCCCTCGCGTCGGTTCTTTGACTAGTTGCTCCATGAAGCAGTCCTTCACAGCTTCTACAAATCCTGTCTCCCTCGTGCAGTTGGAGTGACCCGTACTCCAGTCTATCCCTGGGTAGTTGAAGTCCCCCATCACTGTTACACTTCCAGTCCTGCACTCCTGTTTCAGTTCCGCTTCCAAGTCGTGTCCGACTCCCTCTGGTGTACCAGGTGGTCGATAGTAAAGCCCCAGTTTTATGCCCGCACCCTTGTTTCCCGGTAATTTGACCCATAGCGATTCCAGCTCCTCTGCCTTTGTTGCCATATCCATCCTGATCGAGTGGATAGAGTCCTTTATATATAGTGCTATGCCTCCCCCCTTTTTGTGGGTCCTGTCCCTCCTGTAGAGCTTGTACCCCGGCAGCGCTACATCCCATTGATTTTCCTCTGTCCACCTGGGCAGTATTCAAATCCAGGCTAAAAGCTCACTTTTTTGAAGGTTGCTTTTTACTCCTAACCCTCACTCACTTGTAAAGTACCCATGCCTGAGAAACTCCCTAACTTCCTACTTGTCCTGTTTGTCTGTTTGATTATATTGTAAGGTCTACTGAGCAGGGTCTGTCTCTTAAATGTTTTAATGTACAGTACTGCATATGTCTAGCAGTGCTACAGAAATGATAAGTAGTAGTACTCATAGGCAGTGGAACACTTTTTTGTTGGGGGGGGGGACCTGCAAGCTCCGCCCCAGACCCCGCCCCATATTAGTACTAATTGTAATACCATTTTTTCCATTCATTTTTCATATATACACACAATGTTATGTTATGATTAAAATTCAAGCACCTTTCCAGCGACATTGTACCGCTGCTGTGGCGCCTTGCTGAAGAGCTTATGAGCACATTTAAATATTTAAAAGCCTTTAAATGTTATATGATCATATTATTTGAGAAACTTGCCCAGTATTGATGAGAGGGGGGTCTTTTGAGTTTTGAGTTTTGTTCTATTTTGAAAATATTGCCCCCTCAAGTGGACTGTAATTTAAAATCCCCAGTCTGCTTGGATACTTCCATCTTTAGCATTAACTTTTAACATTCAACTTTTTTCCATTTTCTGCTTTCTTCTTAAAATCTACTTTTCCATGCCTTCCCTTCCTATCTGTCCATGTGCACCATCTCCTCCCTCTTTCTTCTCCCCTACTCCAATCTATCCATAAGAAGCATTTCTTCTTATCTCTTCCCTGTCGCAACCATCGCTGTACACCATCTCCTCCCTTTGTCTCCCCTTCCCCTCCATCCCTATGCACCATCTCATCCCTCTCCCATGTTCAGACATCTCTGTCTTCCCCCTTCCGCCCTCATATGGTTTGGCATCTTTCTCTTCTCCTTCCCATAGCCTGCAATCTCTCTCCTCTCCCATGGTGCTGAACTAGACAGGTTTTTCATGTTCTGAAAACCTCCTCCAGGTGAGATGCTGTGAGATCAAGAGATAAGTCTGTATTCCAAGGAGCGGCTAAACATGCATAATCCAGCTCATCTGTCTTTTCTTTCAAGAACCTGTGATACGCCAATGGAACTCGCTGCAGTACTAAGTGTGTCCCGGACATCCTCACATATATGTGTCTGTGCAAGACTATTAACATAGAGGGCCCATTAATTTTTTTTTTTTAAAAAAGGCTTCCTGCCCCGAACTGCTGAGTGGCAGGAGGCTGCTTTCAGAGCTTCCCCTGCCTCTCAGCTGTTCAGGTTTTCTCTGTGTATGTGTAATGGTCGCTCTCATAGCCAATCGAAGAGCGACCATGATGATAAAGTGGATGGAACTCCTCTCATATGAGGAAAGACTAAAAAGATTAGGGCTCTTCAGCTTGGAAAAGAGATGGTTGAGGGGAGATATGATTGAAGTGTACAAAATCCTGAGTGGAGTAGAAAGGGTACAAGTAGATTGATTTTTCACTCCGTCAAAAATGACAAAATCTAGGGGGACACTCAATGAAGTTACAAGGAAATACTTTTAAAACCAATAGGAGGAAATATTTTTTCACTCAGAGAATAGTTAAGCTCTGGAACGCATTGCCAGAGGTTGGGGTAAGAGCGGATAGCGTAGCTGGTTTTAAGAAGGGTTTGGACAATTTCCTGGAGGAAAATTTCATTGTCTGTTATTGAGAAAGACATGGGGGAAGCCACTTCTTGCCCTGGATTGGTAGCAGGGAATATTGCTACTCCTTGGGTTTTGGCCAGGTACTAGTGACCTGGATTGGCCACCGTGAGAACGGGCTACTGTGCTTGATGGACCATTGGTCTGACCCAGTAAGGCTATTCTTATGTTCTTATGAGACCAAAGGCCTGTTGACTGGCTTCCATCAAGAATGACATGGGAATGAACATCAAGTAATTGAAAGAAACCGTGGAAAACAGGGAAGTATGGCGAGGACTGGCCTACAGAGTATCCAAGGGTTGGACAACATGACTGAATGGATAGTAGTAGTAGTAGTAGTTATAGAATATGACTGATTTGCATCTAATTTAGGTTTGATGATTTTTACCAGGTTTCAGTTGATGTAAATCCTCGAGCCCAAAATCGGGCACAGATTCTGGTGCTATAAATGCTTTTTATATAAATGGTACCCAAATTTAGGTGCCGTTTTTAGAACAGCGCTTAGCACTTATTTTTGTCAGCACCAAATTTGGGTACTATTTACAGAATCTAGTGGTGAAAAATCTAGAGGAATGACCATGTTAGTCTGAAACAGTAAAAATGACCATGACACATGTGGCACCTTAGAGACTAATCAGTATATTCAGGCATGATCTTGAAGGTAAGTGAAGGACTGTAGTTCCAAACTCAGGCCCAGATTCTCAAAACATAAATGCCGTCGCTAAACTGTTTTCTGACAGTTTAGCCTGCACGCATTTCAGCGGCAGATTATCAAAACGGCTTATCTATGTTTTAGCGAGGTTTCTAGGAGTCTCCAACATTGCCATGCAAATGGACTCTTCAACATTAAAATGAGCACTCCGGTGGATTCTTAAAAATCGTCGAACCGGGGGGGCGCTGTTGAGCCCACGTGTGATGGCAGCTTGAATGTGGAGCTCCTGCACCCGAACGGAAAATCACAATTTGCAGCGCTGCGTCGGCGCTCAGAACCGCTTTAAAAATTAAGAACAGGCAAGTTCCAGGTGTCCCCATTCAGAATCGCTACTTTTTGCTCGGCGAAATGGCAGACAAAAAGGTAAATAAGCGTCACAAACCGGACCCCCCGTCGCCCTCTAAAGTACCGTTGCCGGGTCCCGATTCCGGAAGTGCTTCAGAGATACTAGCTGAACTTCGGGAGTTAAAAAATTTAGTCTCTGACACTAAAGCTGCAACGGAGGAAATAAATGAAAAGCTAACTACCCTGACTACTGACTTTTCACTGCTCCAGACCCGAGTTCAGACTCTGGAAGACAAAATGGAGTCCACATCACAGCACATGGCTGAGCTGAAAGCTCATACAAGGAAAATTGCCTTCCTAGAGTCAGAACTGGAAGATAATAATAACAGGTCACGTCGCTGCAATATTCGTCTACTTGGGCTTAAGGAAGGATCACATGACAACAATTTGGTTACATTTCTGGAGGATTTAATTCCAAAACTGCTGGACCTTACCTTCACACGTGAGTTTGAAATTGAAAGGGCACACAGAGTACCTTCTGCTAAAAATCCTAATGACCGCTTCCCTCGACCGGTGGTTATTAAACTCCTCCGTTACCAGCATGTCTTAGACATTATGCAGCGTGCTAAAATCAGAGCACCTATTAAACACGACGGAGCCACCATTCTTTTCCTGCCTGACCTGAGCAAAACCACGGCTGCAAGGAGAAAGAAACTGCTCTCATATCGGCCTCAATTAAAGCAGCTCAACGCTAAATTTGGCATGTTATACCCTGCTAGGATGAGAGTCACTCTCTTCAATCAAACCAAAGATTACACTAACCCAGAGGATTTAGCAGCTTTTATTGAATTGCAGTCTCCTACCCCCATTCACCAGGTTTAACCACTACACTGGGGCTGTTTTCTGAGCCATCTTGTCTGTATTATGGTATCTTGCTGATTGCAATAGTTCATTAATTGTTCTGTCTCTTGTTCTGATTTATCTCTCATTGCTCATTGTTTATTACATCATGTTGTTCTTGTTTATTCCACTGCATATATTGTACTGTCTCATTCATATGGGTGCTTCGCTTTCATAGCTGCTGTTTCACTCTCACAGTGCACATGTGTTTCGCAATGTTTGACTTTAGGTCATTTCTTAGATATTTTGGTCCTTTACTGTCTCAGGCACTGCAGTATATTAACTTGTCTTTTTTCCATAGGTTGTGCAACAGATATTTACAATTATTTTATATTACTGCCTCCATGAAGCTTGTATGTCTCCAATTTTCTGTAAATCCATATACACACTTACATGACCCTTAAATGTATATCCTTAAATACTAAGGGGCTTAATAACTCGATTAAACTAAAGAAAATACTGCTATACCTTGAACAACAAACACCTGATATTATTATGCTACAAGAGACCCATCTGGACAGTGTGGCCTCTGATAAAGTCAGATTCGGGTGGTCTTTGCCTGCATTTTACTCCCCTGCCATAGAGAAAAAGGGTGGGGTGTTGATTCTAATCCGTAACAATCAAAATATCAAAATTATCGCCTCCTTGCATGATCTCCAGGGCAGATGGGTCAGAGTTCTGATTGAACACGGAGGTCGGAAAATAACTCTGTTTAATGTATATGGACCAAACATAGATTCACCCGAGTTCTTTAATGGAATCTCTTCATCGATTTTACAGGACTCTGATTCCCACCTGTTATTGGGAGGCGACTTTAACCTGGTTTTGAACCCTGAAATTGACAGAAACTCCCAATTCAAATACAAAAAATCTAAAGCGTGGTTTGCTCTTCATCACATGATTACGGATCTACACTTAGTGGACATTTGGAGAACTAATCATGGCACTGATAGAGGCTATACATTCTATTCCAATCCCCATATGTCATACTCTCGTATAGATTATTTCCTACTTGATAGAGCCTTGTGCGACTCTGTTAAAGCAGTTGACATTTTACCCATATCTGTATCAGATCATGCAGCCATTTTACTCCAACTCCAGTGTAGTACGCCCCAATTACCACACCGACAATGGCGCTTTAATGCCTCCTTGCTCCAAGACCCTCAATTTAAAATTGATGTGCGCAAGGCTATTGAGGAATACTTCTCCTTCAATACCCCGGAACATACCTCCTGGATTACCTGTTGGGATGCTTTCAAAGCATACATCAGAGGGGTCATCATTTCTTACACAGCGCGTTTACGTAAATCACAGACGGAAGCTACCCTTCAGATGGAACGTGACATTACGGATCTGGAAAAAGTTCATCAACAGGATCCGTTGGATGTCCCCACTCTCACCCGACTAGCTAAGGCTCGTTATGTATACAACTCAATGCTCAGTAAATCAGCTGCTAAGTCGGTGTTTCAACAATCAGCCTCATACTTCGCCGACAATAACAAGTGTGGACACTTGTTAGCTTCTTATTTAAAGAAGAGAGCAGATAAAAAGAATATAGTTGCTATTGAGCTGGAAAATGGGGTCACTTTAACCACCAACCAGGACATCTCTCAAGCCTTCAAGTCATTTTACGAGAAGTTATACACTTCAGAATTGGATAATAATGAGAACGCTTCAAAATTTTTGGATACTTTACCTCACCCTACCCTATCCCAAGAGGACAACATACCACTGGATGAACCCTTGACTGTATCAGAACTTGATCACGTGATTGAAGACATGGCTTCCCACAAGGCACCCGGACCTGATGGTCTAACAGTCGAGTTCTACAAGGAATTTAAGGATGTACTTCACCCCCATTATCTACAATTTCTTAACTCAGTCATTGAGTCTGGGCAAGTGCATGGGTCATTCACTGAAGCTCACATCATTGTCCTCCCGAAACCTGATAAAAATCCTCGCTCAATAACGAATTACAGACCCTTATCTCTCATAAATGTTGATGCGAAGATATATGCCAAACTCCTTTCTAACAGGTTACAGAATGTAATAACCTCCTTGGTCAAGTCGGAGCAGAGTGGTTTTATCACTGGGAGGTTTTCCTCTGACAATTCTAGAACCTTTTCACACATCATTGCACAATCTCGTAATCATCATCAAGATCTTATTGCGGTGGGGCTGGACGCAGAGAAGGCCTTTGATCGTGTGGAGTGGGCTTTCCTATTCAGAGTCCTAGCCTGGTATGGATTCTCAGCGAATTTCATCAAAAAGATTAAGATCCTTTACTCATCTCCATCTACCAGAACTTTTATAAATGGAACGTTGTCTTCCACATTTCACCCGACACGTGGTACCCGACAAGGCTGCCCCTTGTCCCCACTACTGTTCGATCTGGCGCTGGAACCTCTGCTCACCTCCATCCGTACCAATAGTCTCATTGAAGGGTTCAAAACCAATGAAGCCGAAATCAAAATCTCGGCATATGCCGATGATATACTTCTATATATTTCTCCTCCATCCTTTCCGCACCTACTCACAACAATCACGCAATACTCCGCGTTGTCTGGATACAAATTAAACATGAATAAAACGCTGGTTATGCCTCTCAACTGTCCAGAGGTCAAGACAGATGTGGAATCATATGGAGTCCAATGGTCCGCTACTACAATGAAATACTTGGGAGTCTACTTTGGACCCACCTTGGAAGAAACTATACAACTCAATTCTGATTACTTATTACGCATAGCCCGACATACAACATCTAAATGGTCTCCTCTCAACCTCTCTTGGTGGGGCAGGCTGGAATCGATACGCATGATGATTGTTCCCAAAATCAACTATGTTCTGAACATGTTACCATTCTATTTATCTCGCTCCTTCTACAAGAATCTAGACTCTATTCTCACGCTATACCTCTGGAATAAGAGACAGCCTCGAATTGCTCTAGGTAAACTCAAATTAGCGAAGATGGAGGGGGGGGTGAATTTTCCAGATTTTTATAAATACCACAGTGCATTTCTCATTAGACATTGGTCTCAAGGTCATGCTGCTAACAGATCTCCAGATAGACCTGGCTGGATTGATTTGGAAACGTGCCTGTATGGGGTGTCACGCATGAAATACCTTCCTGGACACAACCTATCTCGCCTAGATAAAGCGGATTACATACTTATGTCCTACAAATCCGCTATACATACCCTAGATAGCATACTGCCTCATAGCTGGGAAACTTCTTCTCTAATACCGATTTGGAACAACCAAAGATTTTTGATCCAAGCTAAACCTTTTTGTTGGCCTATATGGCAGCAGAGGGGTATTGAGACGATCAAGGACTTAACTGATGCGAAAGGATGGATGTCCTTTCACGAACTCGTAGCTGCCAGAGACATCCCCAACAATCAATACTATGCATGGCTCCAACTCACTCACTGCCTACGGGCCGCCCTTCCAGATCTTCAGGTCCTAGTTGATATACCGAGCCTAAGTACGCTTTTGGATAAATCCTCTGTGTTCAACTACAAAGCCTCTGTATGGTATAAGTTGATTCAAACAGCCTCTGACAAAGACCCCTTGTCTTTTGAAATTAAATGGCAACATGTATTAAACTTACCTTCGGATGCCATCGACTGGCCTAAGATTTGGCAAACATTCCACAAATCCATAAGATCAGCTTCTGTTCTACAGTCATTATTCTTCTTGTTACACCGTGCTGTCTGGACCCCTCAATTATCACACCGAATAGATCCATCTACTCCCTCTAAATGCTGGTCTTGTGACAATGATGATGGGTCTTTAGAACATATGTTATTCAACTGTAAACACCTTGGGATCTACTGGAACAAAGTGTGGGGCACAATCTGCTCTATCTTAGACATTTCAGAACCTCTCTCTCTCAGAACCCTTATTTTAATGTCTCATAGTTTGACCGCTCCACTAGACAAGCATAAAGGCTCTCTCCTGACAATCATGCTGTCGTTAGCAATCCAAAATGTTCTTTTTAATTGGAAACATTTGGAAAATGTTGAATACTATACTTGGTGGAATACACTGTGTCTTCATAGTAAATATGAACGAGTTATAGCAGAAAAAAATAATGCCCTAGTAAAGTATAAGAATGTCTGGTCTCCCATATACCATTACTGTTTGAATGAGTGAATTGATATTGTATATTCTTATTGAATTCATATAGCTCTTCCGCCGCTAGAATCTGATACCTCTCAACTGCACTTCCTTAGATGAGATATTTCTTGTCACCTCCTGCTTTACTTTGATAGTATGCCTACTCGATACTTGACTTCAATGTTGTTTTCATGTACATGGACCATATACTTTCTAATGTATTTATGTTGTCTTTTGTATTATGTTTTTGGAAACTTAATAAAACATTTTTGAACTAAAAAAAAAAAAAATAGTCGAACCATTTTCTAACAGCGGTGGTGGCTTCTGGAGACAAAAATCAGCGACTGGTCCAGGGGTGCCGGTATAGTGACAGCACTGTTTTAAACCCCGGCATGGCAGTGTTGGAGACTGCTAGAAAAGCCATTTTGAGAAGCAAACTCCCCCCCCCAGCAGTGGGAAAGATGCCCATTCTCTCCCGCTGCCACACAACCCCCCCCCCTGTAGCGGGAGAGATGCCCACTCTCTCCTGCTGCTAAGGAACTGCTCCCCAGCAGCAGGAGAGATACCCATTCTCTCCCGCTGCATCACAACCCCCCCCTACCTCCGACCCCTCTCCCCCGTACCTTTAATTAGATGGCTGACCGGAGGGATGCCCACTCCCTCCGGCCAGCTGGCCTGCTTCTTTCAAAATGGGCCTTCCCCTCCCTGGTGCATCCTGAGTGCATTGGGGAGGGGCCTAAAGCTCTGATTGGCTTGGTGCATCCGGGGAGGGGTCTGAGGCTTTGATTGGCTCAAGTTGTTTAAGGCCCCTCTTATACAATCAGAGCTCCAGGCCTCTCCCCCAGTGCATCCCAAAATGCACTGGGGAAGGGAAGACCCATTTTGGAAGAGGCAGGCTAGCTGGCAGGAGGGAGTAGGCATCCCTTCGCTCAGCCATCTAATTAAAGGTTCGGTGGAGAGGGGTTGGAGGCAGGGGGGGGGTTGTTGTGATGCAGCGGGAAAGAATGGGTATCTCTCCCGCTGCTGGGGGGTAGTTCACTTGGCAGCAAGAAAGTGGGTATCTCTTCCACTGCAGGGGGGTAGTTTGCTTGGCAGCGGGAGAGGGTGAGCATCTCTCCCACTGCAGGGGCGAGAGGTGTTGTGTGGCAGCGGGAGAGAATGGTTATCTCTCCTGTTGCCGGGGGGGGGGGGGGGTATTGTGTGGCAGTGGGAGAAAATAGTCAGGCATCTCTCCCACTGTTGTGTTTAAGAATCTCAGCCTCAGTCTTCAGGGCACACATAGTCAGAATGGTTTTCAGGATATATATAATGTAAATGCAAATCTAACTGCATGCATGTGATGCATATCCTGAAAAACAGACTGGCCGGATGTGCCCTGAGTCTGGTTTGAGAACCACTGGTCTTAAAAGTGCCACAGTCTCTGCCATTTAAATTCTATGGTAAGAGCTGTGAAAAGCATAGAATGGTCCAAGTGAACCTTATAACATACCTTCTGATGTGAGCTGGGCCTGGGGGTGTGTGAGGGCTGCGTCCTCTTTGGTTAACAGCTTGGACCATCAGCCTTCCTGTACAACTTACTCTGCCCTGTATTCATCAAGCAAAAAAATGTAAAGAACTGTCATTATACTGGAGAAAATAGTTTACCGAACATGAGTGCTAAAAAGCAGGATCTTATCTTCTCAAAAGCACTTACACTTCCCCCTCCCCATTCGCGGTTTCGGCAATTGCGATTTTACATATTTGGGGAGGGGGAAATAAAGAAAAAAAACCCCATAGTTTAGCCTTTCTCCCCTAAATCCCGGGCTCACCTTGTGGTCTAGCAGGCTTTCGGGGCAGGAGCGATCTTCCTACGCTTCTGCCCAGTGTAGATCGCCAATAGGACATGGCTGTGGGGAGTTCCTATCGTAGTCTCGAGAAACTACGGAAACTCATGGCAGCCATTTCCTATTGGCGATCTGCACGGGACAGGAGCGTAGAAGATCGCTCCTGCCCCGAAAGCCTGCTAGACCACCAGGTAAGGCTGGGATGCCGGGGGGAAGGCGGGAGGGAGGTGGGGGTGGGTCAGAGCCGGACTAGAAGATATTCGCGATATTTCACCATTCACGGTCCGGCTCTGCCCCTATCCCCCGCAAATCCGGAGTGAGAAGTGTATACTGGCTGGATTGCTGACTGAGCTATGCAATCATGGCTGCCTCTTGGCTAACTGATGTCCTGTATAAAGGAAAGAAGTTAATATTTCTCTTCCCACCCCCACCCCCTTGATAACAAACATCACTTGTGTCACCATCTGAAATCACACCATGTGCTCCCAACCTATCTAACGATTCCTTTTTACTACCTCTAGGCCAGGGGTGTCCAACCGCGGCCCTCGCCAGATCAGGTTTCTAGTCAAATGAATATGCATGAGATCTATTTGAATACAATAGCAGTACATACAAATAAATTTCATGCAAATTTATTGAGGAAATCTTGAAAACCCGACTGGATTGTGGTCTTCGAGGACCAACGATGGACAACCCTACTCTAGGCACTGTTGATTTCATGCACCCTCTGATGAAGACTGGGGGGGGGGGGGTCTATATAGAATGGTACAGAACTTTAATTCAGAAACAGCAACACAAATTCCTTCCACTACAAATGTCACCCAGAATCTATAATCATTGAACTCTTCTCTATGTACATCATGTCAAGCAGGCTTCTTGATTTCAGCTCTTCTTTATTTATTCATTTAGTAAATTGTTATACAACCATTTGAGAGTACATCAAGAAAGTGAATAAATGGTTATAATATAATTAGAATATAACCTAAAACTAATCACCCAGCAGTATATAAATATATAATGAAAAACAGAACTAAATACTGCAAATACCTAGCAGTGCACGGTAGTATTAATAGTCCAGAAAGTTGAAAGGACTATGGCCTCAGAATCGGAGCCCACGCATTGCCATAACAGTCACAGACTGGGAGTGATCTGCGTGGTATATTTGCTCCTGCTCCAATCATCGGCCCACACACCTGCAATTTTTTAAAGATTTTTTTCAAGCATTTCAAAGAAATTACCACCCCTATGGGGTTATATGTAGATAAGTGCAAGCCAGGATATATATATAAAAGACCAAAAAAGCAACTTAGCTTTATAACTAATTGTACAGAGAAGAACCGTCACTAGTGTTCATATGCCGACGCGGCCAGCGTTTCGCGGAACTTTACTGATTTAAGTCGTCCGCTGCGTCAGGGCCACCAGGACATTCAAAAAATCAAGGCTTCAATTACTGCACTTGGTCACAAGATTTCAAAACTTTTCAAGATTTTGAAATCTTGTGACCAAGTGCAGTAATTGAAGCCTTGATTTTTTGAATGTCCTGGTGGCCCTGACGCAGCGGACGACTTAAATCAGTAAAGTTCCGCGAAACGCTGGCCGCGTCGGCATATGAACACTAGTGACGGTTCTTCTCTGTACAATTAGTTATAAAGCTAAGTGGCATATGAACACTAGTGACGGTTCTTCTCTGTACAATTAGTTATAAAGCTAAGTTGCTTTTTTGGTCTTTTATATATATATCCTGGCTTGCACTTATCTACATATAACCCCATAGGGGTGGTAATTTCTTTGAAATGCTTGAAAAAAAATCTTTAAAAAATTGCAGGTGTGTGGGCCGATGATTGGAGCAGGAGCAAATATACCACGCAGATCACTCCCAGTCTGTGACTGTTATGGCAATGCGTGGGCTCCGATTCTGAGGCCATAGTCCTTTCAACTTTCTGGACTATTAATACTACCGTGCACTGCTAGGTATTTGCAGTATTTAGTTCTGTTTTTCATTATATAATATAATTAGGCAATACAAAATAATTAAAAAATTGGAGAATAAGTTTAAAGACAGGATTTCTCACTCCATAAATATCAGACAACGGAACAGCTAATTGAACAACAACGGTATTACCCACCTTGACAACAAATTCCACCTTGAGTCAAGATAAGTAACATTTCTTTCATATTTTTGATTGATTCTGGAGATCTTTAGTATTCATGGAGGCAGGGTGGGTGCAATGATGTGTGGTACACTGCTTACTACAGGCCATTGCTGGTATAAAGTGGTGTTTTTCTACTGAGCACTATTATCTATTTATATTTTTATTCATATTTATGGTGAGGATTTATTTTTTGCTGATATATAATATAATTACACTTCTCCCTTCGTATTCGCGGTTTCCGTATCTACGGTTTCACTTATTTGCGATTTTTTGGCTGCTGACTCCACCCCCCATAAACGTCATCACTAAAGATTTTTCCTTTTACTGTACGGTACAGCACTTTTCAGCAAAAGAAAAAGCAAGTAACCTCTCCCGGCATCAACGCTGACGAGCAGAGGAAACTCAAATGGGCACCCCATCCATTATCTGCCTCGATTACATGAACCTCCAGGGGATATTAAAGATAGAATTAGTTCACCGTCAGAGTGAAACTAGGAACCAATGAGATGATCTCGTTTCCCTGAGTATTGTCGGGGCACCGTTAAAAATACTCACGCTTTTTTCTATGCAAAATCCAATATTACTGCAAGTTAATGAGAACAGGAAGTAAAAAGCAAAGACAATTTAGGGGCTAATTTTAGGATTCGGCGCAGTTCTAATTAGCATGTCCATATTTGTTTTGTTGTCATCTGCATAGTTTGATATGCAAAATATGAATAGAATAAATATATAAAAATAAATAATGGCAAAACAAAGCAATAATGATCAAACACAAAACACAAGAAAATGACAAATCTACAAAGAGACTTTTTCCTGTGTGGGCACTAAGTCGTTTTCAGAGCACTATACAGGTATTCCAGTATTGAACTTTCAACATTAACATGAAAAAACCACGAATAACTTCAATAGTTTCAATAGTAAAAATGACGGCACTTTCCCAAAACTGTGAACAACATATAAAAAAGTTATTTGCGGTTTTTTCATATTCGCGCCTATAGCCAGAACGCATCCACCATGAATATGGAGGGAGAAGTGTAGAACATAGATAATAAGCAGCCTTGGTGCCTGGAATGGCCAAGTGGGTAAAAGAGTTGTACAACAGAGAAAATCCAATATATATAAAATTTCAGCAGGACAAAGTGGGTGGCCCTCTCTTTCCTTTCCTTGCCACCACCTAGCCCTTTCAGCCTCTTTCTTTTCCTCCCTTGTTACTTCCATCCCCCAGCCCGTGCAGCCTCTCTCTTCTCCTCCCTTCCCATCCCTCCTAGCCTCTTTCTTCCTCTTCAGGCCAGTCTTCCGGTAATATACTGGATTTTAAAGAAAAGTTAAAAATTACTAACAATAGCTTGGCAAGTTCATTTTTCAATTCTATCAGCATTCTGGAATGTATACCTTTGGGTCTAGGTGATTTGCTACTCTTCAGTTTGTCAAATTGACCCATTACATCATCCAGTGTTACAGAGATTTGTTTGAGAGTCTCCGATTCATCAGAATTGAATACCACTTCTGGCATTGGTAGCTCCCCCAAAGAATTCATTTAATCTCTCTGCTGTGGCCTTGTCTTCCCTGAGAGCCCCTTTTATCCCTCGGTTGTCTAGCCATCCAACCAATTTTCTTCCCAGCTTCTTCCTTTTAAAATACCTAAAAAAGTTTTTCCTCTGTGTTTTTACTTCCAGCACAATCTTCTTTTCAAGGTCTCTCTTCACCTTCCTTAGCGCCTTGCATTTGACTTGACATTCCTTGTGTTGCTTACAATTATTTTCAGTCGGATCATTCTTCTACTTCTTCCATTTTCTGAAGGATTCTCTTTTAGCTCTAATAGCTTCCTTCACCTCACTCGTTAACTACATTATGCATATTTGAAGATAATCCTTTGGCTTCTAGGACAGTGATTTTGCTTGAACATTCTAAAAAAACCCTCTTGTGTACCTAAATTATTGAACCATACCATCAAATACCACTTAGATTTCCAGTATTCTTAACTTAATAAAGTGGACTATCATACCAAAATTCTCCTTTAATTATTCTGTAGAGGATTAGAGATGTAATCATAGGTTATTATTAAGTATCAGTTAGATTTTTCAGCTGCCAAGAACCTGTAGAAGTTTAGACACACTCTCTCTAATACTCTGTTTTCTATACTAATCAAACTTCTAGCTTGAAATGATGTAATACCCGTGATGGGTATGTGTTTACACAGTGTGGAAATAACATTTATATTTTGCAGTTTAATAAATCCAATTTGTGGTTTAGCATAGCTCTCTGAAAGCTGCCATCAAGATCAAGGGCTGACAGCTAAAGGACATTTTCAAAGAGGAAGTCATGCATAGAAACTTAGCAACCGGCATAACATTATACAGCACTCGTGTTTAGATTATGCTGCGTCTTAATTATAGACTTTGTTATTTTAGAACATGATCCTGTTTATATTTTTAGACTTGCTCGTCTCTTGCACGATCTCATCTACAGTCATTCATTGTGCCAGTTATGCAGATGGACCAGTTGCCTTTTGGGTTTCTACTAGCTTTTTCATGGATGCAGTAGGCTGCTAAATTTAAACTCAATGACACCACCGTAACCATCTTGTTCTGTTTCTTCCTTCCAGGTATATTCATGCCACACAACGATGGCATGGAACTGAAAGGTAGGACATAAAAAAACTGTTTCTAGTTTGAAGATTTATAAAGTGAAAGCATTCCATATGGAACATGACCTTGCTAAGATGCTGGTTCTAGCTACTTCTGCTTGGATTTTATTTTTCATTTTTCTCATCTAGATTTAGCTCATTTTGGATTGAAAGATATAGGTA
Source organism: Geotrypetes seraphini (assembly GCF_902459505.1). Lineage (NCBI taxonomy): Eukaryota > Metazoa > Chordata > Amphibia > Gymnophiona > Dermophiidae > Geotrypetes > Geotrypetes seraphini. Next base: position 178,599,129 of record NC_047084.1, on the reverse strand, counting down.
CTGGGCTTTCTAGAATCTGCTATGGTTTAGACCCCCGAGTCCAACATCCCCACATACCCCTCTCTTGAACCTTTGATGGAAAATCAAAAGGAGGGGTGCTCACCCCCTCCTGCCAGCAGGTCCGTCTAATCAAAATGGTGGGCCTTTCTCTTCCCGATGCACCCTGGGAGGCACTAGGAGGGTCGAAGACTATGATTGGCTAAGGCACAGTACACAGAGCCTTAGGTGCCTGGGCCAATCAGAGTCTTAGGCTCCTCCAATGTGTACCAGGAAGGGGAAGGCCCACCATTTTGACAAGACGGGCCTGCCAGTAGGACGGAGTGAGCATTCCTCCTGCCTCACCAATCTACTGCATGTTTTTGAAAGGGTGAATGAACATGTGGATAAAGGTGAACTGGTCAATATTATATATCTGGATTTTCAAAAGGCATTTGACAAAGTATATCATGAAAGACTTCTGAGAAAATTAGAAAGTTATGGGTTAGGAGGTAATGTCCTATTATGGATTAAGAACTGGTTGAAAGACAGAAAAGAGAGATTAGATTTAAATGGTCAATATTCTCAATGTAGAGGGGTAAACAGTGGGGTTTCCCAAGGGTTTCTGCTGGGTCCACTGCTTTTTAGCATATTTATCAATGATCTAGAGATGAAAATAACTAGTGAGATAATTAAATTTGCTGTGGACACAAAGTTGTTCAAAGTTGTAAAATCGCAGGAGGATTATGAAAAATTGCAAGAGGATCTTGTGAGACAGTATCAAAATGGCAGATGACATTTAGGGATCCTTTTACTAAGGCGCACGCTAACCGATTTAGCGTGCTAATTGATTTAGCGCACCCTAAAGATTAGCACGCGCTAAATGCTAAGGCGCCCATAGAATATAATGAGCACCTTAGCATTTAGCGCACCCTAAATCTGTTAGCGCGCCTTAGTAAAAGGACCCCTTAATGTGAGCAAGTGCAAAGAGATGCATGTGGGAAAGAGGAACCTGAACTATGGTTACGTGATGCAGAGTTCCACGTTAGGAATCACTGCCCAGGAAAAGGATCGAGGTGTCATCGTCGACGATATGTTGAAACCCATGTCTCAATGTGCAGTAGCGACTAAGAAAGCAAATAGAATTATCAGGAAAGGAATGGAAAACAAAGATGAAAATGTTATAATGCCTTTGCAGCTGTACCTCGAATACTGTGTGCAAGTCTGGTCGCCTTATCTCAAAAAATATACAGCAGAATTAGAAAAGGTACAGAGAAGGGTGACGAAAATGATAAAAGGGATGGGACAACTTGCCTATGAGGAAAGGCTAATGCAGGTAAGGGCTCTTCAACTTGGAAAAGAGAAGACTCAGGGGTGATACCCTAGTCCAATCCCTCGTACTAAGTCTACTTGACTACTGTAACATTGCCTATTTAGCAATGTCCCAAAAGAATATGCAACGTTTACAATTGATGCAAAATGCAGCAGTCAGACTGTTCTTTGGGCTAAAGAAATTTGACCACGTGACACCCTACTACCGGCAGCTGCATTGGCTGCCAATGGAGGCACGCGTAAAGTTTAAATTTGCCAGCTTCTGCTTCAAAGCACTACACGGACTTGCCCCTAAATACATAACTGACCTTTTCTTCTTCTCAGCCAACAGACACAAGAGAAGCTCACATTCCAATTTCGTTTCCCCCCCAGTGAGAGGTTGTAAACTGAAAAAACACCATGAACACCTTCTCTCACACCAACCAGCATCATGGGGTAAAGACCTAGAACAATTGCTTTTGCCCACTACTTATGAGGAATTTAGGAAACGTCTAAAAACACACTTGTTCATAAAGCATCTAGACAACTAGAAACATAGAAACATAGAAAGATGACGGCAGAAAAGGGCTATAGCCCACCAAGTCTGCCCACACTACTGGCCCACCCCAATAAGTCTAGATGCTAGTGAATCATCTTACTTAGGGATCCCACGTACATGTCCCATTTGCTCTTAAAGTCAAGCACGCCTGTGGCCTTGACCACCTGCACCGGAAGCTTATTCCAGTGATCTACCACCCTTTCCGTGAAAAAATACTTCCTGGTGTCACTACTAAATTTCCCCCCTCTGAGTTTATGCGGATGCCCTCTTGTGGTCGAGGGTCCTTTGGGGAAGAGGATGTCATCTTCCACTTCGACACGTCCTGTGATGTATTTAAATGTCTCAATCATGTCCCCCCTCTCCCTGCGTTCCTCAAGAGTGTAGAGCCGCAGTCTGCTCAGTCTCTCTTCATACGAGAGACCCTTGAACCCCAAGATCGTCCTAGTAGCCATCCGCTGAACCGACTCGACTCTAAGCACGTCTTTGTGGTAATGTGGCCTCCAGAACTGCACACAGTATTCCAGATGAGGTCTCACCATGGTTTTGTACAGCGGCATTATGACTTCTGGTTTCCGACTGACGAAACTTCTATTGATACATCCCATCATTTGCCTTGCCTTGGATGTGGCCTTCTCTACCTGCTTGGCAGCCTTCATGTCCGCACTGATGACTACACACAAATCTCGTTCTACTGAGGTTCTAGCTAATGTTACTCCATTTAAGGTGTAAGTTCTGCACGGATTTCTGCTACCGAGGTGCATGACCTTACATTTCGTAGCATTGAAGCCTAGCTGCCATGTCGAGGACCAGTTTTCCAAAGTACGAAGGTCCTGTGTCATACTATCCTGTAAAAAGCTTTCACTTACTATGTTGCACAGTTTTGCGTCGTCGGCAAATAATGTCACTTTACCCTGTAGCCCTCGTGTCATGTCCCTTATGAATATATTAAAAAGGAGAGGACCCAGGACCGAGCCCTGCGGCACTCCGCTGGTCACCTCTGATGTTTCAGAGAGGGTACCGTTGACTATCACCCTCTGAAGTCTACCACTCAGCCAATCATTGACCCATGCAGTTATCATCTCACCCAACCCCATTGATTTCATCTTGTTTAGTAGCCTGCGGTGTGGGACGCTGTCAAAAGCTTTGCTGAAATCCAGATATACTATGTCCAGAGACTCTCCTGAGTCCAGCTTTCCTGTTACCCAATCAAAGAAGCTGATGAGGTTGGATTGACACGACCGACCCTTAGTGAATCCATGTTGACTAGGATCCCTGAGATTCCCCTCATCCAAGATCGTGTCCAACTTACGTTTAATTAGTGTTTCCATGAGTTTACATACTATCGATGTGAGACTCACTAGTCGGTAATTCGCGGCCTCTGCCCTGCATCCCTTTTTATGCAGAGGAACAACATTCGCTGTTTTCCAATCCAGGGGGACTCTCCCTTTCTTTAGGGAGAGATTGAAGAGCATGGCTAATGGTTCCGCCAGGACCTCGCACAGCTCTCTGAGCACTCTTGGGTGCAATTCGTCTGGACCCATGGCTTTGCTCACCTGGAGTCTTGACAATTCGCTGTAGACATCAGCTGGTGTGAACTCAAAATTCTGAAATGGGTCTTCCACGCTTGACATGGCTTCCAGATGTGGCCCTTACCCTGGTGCCTCGCAGGTAAAAACCGAGCAGAAGTATTCATTCAGTAATTTGGCTTTATCGGAATCTGTTTCCGCGTAATTCCCATCCGGTGTTCTGAGGTGTACTATCCCGTTTGTGTTTTTTTTCCTGTCACTAATGTACCTGAAGAAGGATTTGTCTCCTTTCTTAATGTTCTTTGCTAGAGTTTCTTCCACTGCGAGCTTGCTCTCCCTGACTGCTGTTTTGACTGCTGCAGACCTGGCCCTATATTCAATGTTAGCTTCATCTGTTCCCGTACGTTTGTATGAAATAAATGCTCTTTTTTTCTCTTTGACGAGGTACGAGACCTCTTCAGTGAACCATTGGGGTGTTTTGTGTCTTTGTTGTTTATGTACCAATTTTATGTAGCGGATAGTTGCCTCGTGTAGGGTCGATTTCAGGTTTGACCACATGGTTTCCACATTATCAGTTGCTTCTTGATCCTGCAGCGTCTGTTGGACGAAATCTCCCATACGTGCGAAATCAGTGCCCCGGAAATTGAGTACCCTCGTTTTAGTTTGTGATTTAGGGAAACCTTTCCTGAGATTGAACCATACCATGTTATGGTCACTGGTAGCTAGCTTTTCTCCCACTGAGACCTCCGAGACACTCTCGCCGTTTGTAAGTACGAGGTCTAGGATGGCCTCGGCCCTAGTGGGCTCTAGCACCATTTGTTTGAGCTGTACTCCCTTCATGGACGTCAAAATCCTCCTGCTACCGCAAGTTGTCGCTGAGAGTGTGTTCCAGTCTGCATCGGGCATGTTGAAGTCCCCTAGCAGAACAGTGTCCCCCCGTAGACTAATATTTTCAATGTCTTCAATCAATTCGTTATCCTTGTCCTCTGTTTGTCTTGGAGGTCTGCATACCACACCAAGGTACAAGCATTTTTCTCCACCTCTGGCCAGGTTGACCCAGATGGATTCCCCGGTGTACTTAACATCTGTGATCCTGGTTATCTTGATGTTCTCTTTGATGTAAATTGCTACCCCTCCTCCTAGCTTACCCTTCCTGTCTTGTCGAAGCAGGTTGTATCCTGGTATAGTTGTATCCCACCCATGGGAGTCCGTGAACCATGTTTCTGATATTGCCACTACGTCTAGGTCGGCATTCACAATTTCTGTTTCCAGTTCTAGAATTTTATTCCCTAAACTATGTGCGTTAACATACATAGCTCTCCACTCTGTGCGTTTGTTAAACCCTTGTAGAGAGATTCTTGTCTGACTCAAAGTGTCTCCTAGTCAACCTTTAGCAGTGAGGGTACTTACCTCGGACTTAGAAGCGCAGTTTTGGATCACCACATCAGGATTGTTTTTTACTGCACTGGTATATAAGTGGGTGCCCTCCCCCGACTTACCTAGTTTAAAGCCCTCCGTAGTAGGCGGGCTAAACGGTGTCCGAAGACGTTCTTACCTCTGCTGGTCAGGTGAAGTCCGTCTGGTCCCTGGAGTCCCTGTAGTGCCTCTCCATGATTTAGGAATCCGAAGTTCAATTCTCGGCACCATCGTTGTAGCCATTCGTTTGTCTTCAGGATGCGTTCATCTCTATCCCTTCCCTTGTCCCTAACAGGAAGAATAGAAGAGAATACTACCTGTGCTCCTGTCTGCTTCAGCTTTTCTCCCAGAGATCCGAAGTCTCTAGCTATGTCCTCCGGCACGTTCATGGCAGTGTCATTTGTTCCGACGTGGATGAGCAGCATGGGAAAGTGGTCCCGGGGGCTGAGAAGTTTATCAAGTCTGGCGGTCATGTCCCGTATTCTGGCTCCTGGCAGGCAGCAGACCTCCCTCGACTGTATATCCGGTCTGCATATTGGTCCCTCGGTGCCTCTCAGCATGGCAACTACACAAAGGTACGGGGAAAGGGGGTGGGGGTGTCGTGGGGGTCGGCCAGGGGGGTCGCGGGTCAGCTGGGGGGGGCGGTCGGAGGTTCTTGGGGGGGGAGGTCGTTGGGGGGAGGGGGGTTTGCGTCGAGGGCAGGAGGGCCTGGGATCCCTCCTGCCCTTAATGTAGTGCGAGGTGGGGGTAGGGTTCGCCGTGGCCAGGAGGACTTAGGCTCTCTCCTGGCCCGATATTGTTGGGGAGTTGGGGAGTCGGCGGGGCAAGAGGGCTTGGGCTCCCTTTTGCCACGATCGTGTCGGGGAGTCGGGGGGGCAAGAGGGCTTGAGCTCCCTTTTGCCCTGATCGTGTCGGGGGTGCCGCGGTTGGCTGGGGCAAGAGGGCTTGAGCTCCCTCTTGCCCCGATTGTGTCGGGGAGTCGGGACCGCCAAGAGGAAGCAGCAGGACATCGGTAGGAGCTTCTACATGAGGGGGGGGGGGGGGGGGAGGCTGTAGGGGTGCGAGCGGTCCTTCAGGTGGGGGTGCGGGTGCATGCGAGCGGTCCTTCGGGGTGGGGGTGCGAGCGGTCCTGCAGGGAGGGGGTGAATTGGACGTCGGGGGGGCATCAGGCTTTCAGGGTGGGGACAGGACTTCAAGGGGGAGAGGAGAGTCGGGGCGGGCGAAAGGAGAGTCGGGGTGGCCAGAGGAGAGTCGGGACGGGCGAAAGGAGAGTCGGGCAGCATGCGCGGTATACGGGTGTGCGCGGTATATAAAAATTTCTGTACATAAATTTGTGTTTTTCGCGTGCTATACCCGTGTGCGCGTTTTACACGGGTGCGCGTTATCTACGTGAAAATACGGTACATAGCTAGATCCCAAGTAGTAAAACAGATTTTATGCTGCTTATCCTAGGAATAAGCAGTGGATTTCCCTAAGCCATTTCAATAAAGGACTTCTCTTTTAGGAAATTATCCAAACCTTTTTTAAACCCTACTAAGCTAACTGATTTCACCACATTCTCTGGCAATAAATTCCAGAGTTTAATTACACATTGTGTGAAGAAATATTTTCTCCAGTTTGTTTTAAATCTACTACTTAGTAGCTTCATTGCATGCCTCATTCAGTATTTTATGGACCTCTATCATATAATAATAATAATAATAACAGCTTATATACCGCAATACCGTGAAGTTCTATGCGGTTTACAGAAGATTAAGCAAAGGTAACAAATTGAATTGACTTTAAGAGAGGAGGAAAAAAGAGAATTAATAGGACAGGAAATTCATTGTTGAGGAGAGAGTGATCAATAGGATAAGTTAATCACTATAGATAATAATAATAATAATAATAATAATAATAATAATAATAATAATAATAACTTTATTTTTGTATACCGCCATACCCCGAAGAGTTCTAGGCGGTTCACATTATTTAGACAGAGATTACAAGTGGTTACATATCAAATTGATCATGGAGTAGTTTGACAGAGATTACGAGTGGTTACACAAATTGATCATAGAGTAGCAGACAGCAAGGAGAGAGTATTTACAAGTGATTACATATCAAAATGTTCATAGAGTTGCGAACAGCAAGGAGAGAAGTATTGGGAAGAGGAGGGAGAACAGGGGGGGCGAGGATCAGAAGGGGGGGGAAGAGGATTGGAAGGGGCATTGAGGGTCTTGGTCTCGGAATAGGTGAGTTTTGAGTAATTTTCTGAAGTCGAGGTAGTTGTGGGCCTTGAGGACCATTTGGGCTAGCCAAGGGTTTAGTTTGGCGGCTTGGAAGGCGTAGGTTTTGTCTAGGAATTTTTTTGAGTGGCATAGTTTTAGGGAGGGGAAGGCGAAGAGTTGAATTTTACGGGCGTTCTTGTAGTTGTGGTTAAGGGTGAAGTGAGGGGTGATGTAGCTTGGGGATAAACCAAATAACGTTTTGTAGCAAAAACAGGCGAATTTGAATATGATTCTGGATTCTAGAGGGAGCCAGTGAAGTTTATGGTAGAAAGGGGTGATATGGTCCCATTTTTTCAGGCCAAATATGAGGCGGACTGCGGTGTTCTGGATCATCCTTAGTCTCCTGATGGTTTTCTTTGTGGAGCCTAAGTAGATGATGTTGCAGTAGTCCAGTATGCTGAGTATGGAGGATTGCACTAGGAGGCGGAATGAAGAGTCGTCAAAGTATTTTTTTATGGTGCGGAGTTTCCATAGAGTCGAAATACTTTTCCTGACTGTGATATCAGTGTGTTTCTCGAGGGGAGGGGAGTACAGCATGCACAACCATACTCTGTTCTCAATGTGGCCCTGCCACTGGAAATACTGCTCCGTGAAATCAAATGAAGCTGCGACCACGTTTTTAAGAACGAGTCGTACTTAAGACGGTCGTCTGTAACTCAAGGACTGCCTGTACACATAAATTTGATTTGAATACCGTATTTTCATGCATATAACGCGTGCGTTATACACGATTTTACAAACTGTGTATAACCATGCGCGTTATATTCGTGAGCGCGTTATCCCCCTTTTTTTTTTTACATAGTTCCCCTCCGACGTCCGATTCACCCCCCCGCAGGACCGCTCGCATCCGCACCCCGAAGGACCGCTCGCGCTCGAACACGCACCCGCACCCCCACCCCGAAGGACCGCTCGCACCCCCACAGCCTCCCCCCCATCATGTAGAAGTTTCCTACCGTCGTCCTGCTGCTTCCTCTGCCGGCGGTCCTGCCCCTTCTCTTTGCCCTGCGTCTACGCTGCTTCCTCTTCCGGCGGTTCTGCCCTTTCTCTGACGTCTGACATCAGAGAAAGGGCGGGACCGCCGGAAGAGGAAGCAACGTAGACGCAGGGCTAAGAGAAGGGGCAGGACCGCCGGCAGAGGAAGCAGCAGGACGACGGTTGGAAACTTCTACATGATGGGGGGGTGGGGAGGCTGTGGGGGTGCGAGCGGTCCTTCGGGGTGGGGGTGCGGGTGCATGTTCGAGCGCGAGCGGTCCTTCGGGGTGAGGGTGCGAGCGGTCCTGCGGGGGGGTGAATCGGACGTCGGGGGGCATCAGGCTTTCAGGGTGGGGACAGAACTTCAAGGGGGAGAGGAGAGTCAGGGCGGGCTAAAGGAGAGTGGGCTGGCCAGAGGAGAGTCGGGGCGGGCTAAAGGAGAGTCGGGCTGGCCAGAGGAGAGTCAGGCGACAGGAGAGTCGGGCAGCGACGGGAGAGTCGGGGCGGCATGCGCAGTATACAGGTGTGCGCGGTATATAAAAATTTATTTACATAAATTACAGTTCCCCACGCGCTATACCCATGTGCGCGTTTTACACGGGTGCGCGGTATATGAGTGAAAATGCGGTACATTAGAAAATTCTAAAGCAAGTTAAAAATATATTTATCAACAAGCTGGTTAATATTTAAAACAGGAGAAGCTCTGCTGGCCGGCCACTGATATTTAACCAGGCACTGCCACTGAACTGATACTGACCATTAAAAAAAAAAAAAATGCCAGGAGAGACGTGTTCTGGAAGCAGAATCAGAGAAGAGCCAGGAGTTATGCAGGTACTGGTAATATTCAGTGCTGGCCTACATAGCTAAGCAACCAAATATAATAGGATTGCAAAATAAGCTGTCCTAATTTTAATCATTTTGCTATGTGGATGCTGGTGCTGAATATTGGCCAGCAACTGCATAGCTTCTGGGTAGTAGCCAGTAGTGTGCCAAGGTCAATCCCCCATTCTGAAATTTTGGCCTAGAAAAGGGTGGATCGACAGGCGGGATTTTTCTTTTTCAGGAGGTGAAAAAAATGACCAGTAACATTTTTGCAAGTCTCATCTGAATATCGAGCAGACCAGTGGTATTAAGGAAACTGCAATTTATTAGATAATTTAAATGATATTACTTATTAATTGTTTGTTATAGATTTTCATGAATTTTTATGTTTATATATTTTGTTTTTAATTGAATTTGAGCAATTTTCCCCTGACGCAGCCTGAAGGCAAAATATGGCCGCGCCGGATTTGGCCTATCTAATAAATCGCAGTTTCTTTGATATCACTGGTCTGCTCTGTGTTTCTGCCTGTGAGAATATTCACAGATCATCGTCTCTTTGTCTTGTCCACCTGCTGGCTGGATACTGTCCAGAATGTGTGAAATAAGCCAACATCCTCCCCCCACCACTACCAAATCCCATGCACAAATTAAGGGAAGAAAAAGGCCAAATATATGTAAATGAGATGAATTTTTTTCAGTTCACATATACCTACAGAAAACTCAATATTGTCAATGCTACAGACTAGTTATGGAAATGCTACTGTACTTAGCACTAGAGTGAAAGTGCTCAGCTATGAATGTACTTTCCACTTATTTAGAACTAATCTTTAAGCCCGTTATATTAATGGGTGCTAAAATAGATGTGTGTGTCTGCCTTTCTTTCTTTCTGTCTCCTTGGCCGCTGTCTGTCTGTCTTTCTTTCTGTCTCTCTTTCCTCGGCTGTCCACCACCACCCCTTGCCTGCTCCCCCTGTCCAGCAATAGCCCTTCCTTTTACCTCCCCCATGTCCAGCAGCACCCCTTCCCTGCTCCCCCTGTCCAACAGTAGACCTTCTACTTTCCTTTTACCTCCCCCCTGTCCAGCAGCACCCCTTCACTGCTCCCCCCTGTCCAGCAACACTTCTTCCCTGCTCTCCCTGTCCATCAATACCTGTCCAGCAGCACCCCTTCATTGCTCCCCCTGTCCAGCAGCAGCCCTTCTCCCTTTGTTTTACCTCCCCCCTGTCCAGCAGCAGGCCTTCTCCCTTCTTTTTACCTCCCCCCTGACCAGCAGCACCTTTCCCTGCTCCCCCTGTCCAGTAGTACCCTTCTTCTTTCCCTGCTCCCCCTGTCCAGCATCCGTTAGCCCGGGCAGCCTCGAGGCTTTTGCTAGGCCGGCCCACCTCACATTATCGAAATGGGCTGGTCTAGCAAATGCCTCACGGCTGCAAGATGAAACCGCAGCGGCGCGTTTGCTGGTCCGGGAGTGAGAAGAGGTGTCCCGGCAGTGACAGCGCAGGAGGTCAGCTGGCATCGGAGATCGGGGCAGAAGGCAGGCAGTGCACATGGGTGGCACAGAAGCACACATCATGGCGGCAGGGATCACGGCATCGTAAGTGCGTATGCGCGCTTAGGGTTTTATTATAGATGATTGCTGGTATTTTGAAACTCTAATATGGGGTTCTTCAACAGGAAAAGTATTCTAGCTTTTGTGGCTACCATAAAATCCTTTATACTTTACTGACCTACTTTGTGCAATAATGCTTTTTAAATTTTTTTATTATTATTTGTTGTTTGCATCAGAAATCTATATGAAAAAAAGAAAAACTCCAATTGAATGTTTAAATATCAAAATGTAGAATAAAATACATTCATAATGCAAAAATATGTGAGGGAGAGAGATATACATAAGAACCTAAGGTCTTTTTCTCCACGTTAGTTTTAGGCTACATTTTGATATTTAAACATTCAATTAGAGTTTTTCTTTTTTTCATATAGGGCTCCTTTTACGAAGGTGCACTAGCGGTTTTAGCGCACGCACAAAATTACCATGCACTATAGCGTGCGCTAGCAAAATTATTACCGCCTGCTTAAAAGGAGATTGCCGTGTGGATTAGCACACATGGCAATTTAGCGCGCGCTATTCCGCACGTTAAAGCCCTAGCGCACCTTTGTAAAAGGAGCCCATAGTTTTCTGATGCAAACAACAAATAATTAAAAAAAAAACCAAACAACCCACAACCATGTTCTGCATTAGAAAACTTCCATAGCTGCTTTGTACATTTTTGGAACTCTAAAAATATCTTTTACAAAAGGTTAAGTGAACACACCCTTGAGTGAGTGTGAAGATGAAGAAATACAGGTGACAAGCCAACAATTGCAAGGATACATGAACGTTTTTAAATTATCTTTAACAAAGGCCATCTGTACTTCTGAAGGAACATACTGACTCCTCCCTGTGAAACAATAAGCACTTCTATTTTGTCTGTAAAATAGATCTGAAGCGAGGCATTTCAGGATGACTTCATCCTGCAATGAAAGAACAAAGAATACCATCCAGGCGCATGCATAGCCTGGAGCCACACCTTGGTTTACCTGTGGGTTGGCAGCCATTATGGTGTAATTCCCATCATCATCCAGGGCTGCAGCTGCGGTATGGAGAGAACAAGTCCCGTCAGTTTCTCTCTGAATTTTATAGTGATCGCTTCTTGCAGAGATCTGCTTTCCGTCTTTGAACCAATAGATCTGCGGTAGAAGAGAGGTGGGTCAGGAAAGACAGCGAGATTTATCAGCATTACTATCACGGGACCACAAATGCATTAGTCAGACATTTTTCTAATGGAGCAGCTGAGGCTCAAAGCTGTGATGAAGAGAATGAGAGCCACAGCAACGGAGAATATTTCAAACAAACAATGGCAAATGCATACTGGCCCAGATATCATAAGCTATTTTTGTAAAACAAAGACTTCCTAATCTTACCTTTCACAAAACTCTGACCTTTCAAAAGCACTATCATCCTTAAACAAACATATTAACAGAGCAGCTTTTTTCGCATTATCCTACTAAAATAAGCAAAACTGCAATAAACATTTACTGAAGATCTGATTCTTCAAATAGGAAAATATGAGTCATAACAGGTTATTTGCTATTTTATACATTGTGATAATTTATTGTTGTATATTGTTTTATATTTGTGCTCTTTTTGATTTTTCTTAAATGTGTTAGTCTTATGTCTTGTATCCCAGCTTGAGCAGATACTGGAAAAGCAAGCGATTCTATACATGACGTCTAAGCGTGCCAACATTTAAGGCGTTGCTCCACATGGTTGTCAATCAACCACTAATTATCCTTTATAGAATCTTGCCTAGCAATGCCTAGGCGTGCTTAGGTGGTGTTAGGTGTCTTAGAGACAGAAGCGGTGACACGTCAAAACTATGCTGACAATTGCGCACCAACAGTCCCGCGCAGGACTTATGCGTGCCGCCTTCAAATGGCAGTTTTCAGTGTAATGCGGGGGTGGGGAGAGTTTTCCCCCATCCCCCCAACAGAAGCGCCAACACTTGTAAGTTTACTGGGGGGGGGGGTTCCCCCACCACACCTCCTCAGAGCCCTAAGAGCAACTGTTTGAAGGCGACGCGCATAAGTCCTGCACGGGATTGTCGGCGCGGTTTTGTCCCGCATGCTTTAGTTATAGTACCGACAGACGCTGGTACATTAGGCCAGGTTTTACATGGCTTAATTTACTGGTACCTGACTCGGACGCCTAGCAACGCTAAGTCAACCACTCCTGTTGTTCTCTCCCTAACCACGCCTACTGTTCAGGTAAGGCGCTGTTGGGTGTTGTAGAGCACCTCAACTTAGGTGTTGCTAGGCGCCGCTCTGAGTTCCAAGCAGAACTCTTAGTTAATTTTATTTTTAAAATTAATCAATTAACTTCAATTAATGCAATTTGGGAGGGGCACAGATTTCAGTTAGGCGTCACTAGGTGTCCACGATTATGGTGCCTAGCAGCGCCTTTTGTAGGTATCCTTTATAGAATCTGGCCCTAATGCTTCCTATTTAGGAGGTGCTAAGTGGACCTGCACCAACTGGAAAATTGTCCCATGCCCTGCCTAGTTACGCCCCTACCACAAAATGCCTTTAATGCATGAATTAGTGCATGCTAATCACAAAAATAATGCAAAAGCGGTATCATGTTTGTGCAGTAGTTATTAAAGTGCGCCAATTTGTACACTGAGGGGGGGGAGTTCAGTAAATGGCGGCCAGTGTTAGGCACTGGGAAGATCTAAACTAGCATTCTACAAAGGGCACTCTAAAACAGTGACGTAGCGAGGTTGAGTGGCGCCCCTCCATGCCCTCTTCTCTGTCCCCCTGCCCGCTTCTTTTTCCCCCCACCCCCTCCTGCTATGCGTGTGCGCCCCTTCCCTCGTACCTCTTTAATGTTCCCAGCGCGGGCCCAGGAAGTGACATCAGAGGAAGAGCCGACACTGGCGCGAGCAGCAGGTTGGGGTTGCTGCTCGTGCCGGGAATGTTAAAGAGGTACGGGGGGAAAGGAAGGGGCGCGCGCACGGTAGTGAGGGGGCAGGGAAGGAGCGGGGGAGAGGCAGAGAGGAGAACGGATGTTGGCGCCCCGCCACCCCTTACTACACCACTGCTCTACAAAGACCAGCCTTCACAGAACACTAGCTTAGTGCAGATTCCATGCCTAACTTTGGGCACAAGAAGTTACGCCTGCTGAATCCTGGTGTACATGCGTGCAACTAATGGCATTTGGGCGAGTACATGACACTATTCTATAACATTGCAATTAAATTCCAGAAGTAAACAGTGGAGTGCCAAAGGGATCGGTACTGGGACCGGTGCTATTTAACTTATTTATAAATGATCTGGAAATTGGAACGGCGAGTGAGGTGATTAAATTTGCAGACGACACTAAACTGTTCAAAGTTTGTTAAAACGCATGCGGATTGTGAAAAATTGCAGGCGGACCTTAGGAAATTGGAAGACTGGGTGTCCTAGTGGCAGATGAAATTTAATGTGGACAAATACAAAGTGATGCACATTGGGAAGAATAACCTGAATCACAGTTACTGGATGCTAGGGTCCACCTTGGGGGTTAGTGCCCAAGAAAGGGATCCGGGTGTCATTGTAGATAATACAATGAAACCTTCCACTCAATGAGCGGCGGCAGCCAAAAAGCAAACAAGATGCTAGGAATTATTAAAAAAGTGATGGTTAACAAGACTAAGAATGTGCGACCTCACCTGGAGTATTGCATTCAATTCTGGTCTCCTTATCTCAAGAAAAATACAGCGGCACTAGAAAAGGTTCAAAGAGCGACCAAGATGATAAAGAGGATGGCGCTCCTCTCGTGTGAGGAAAAACTAAAAAGGTTAGGGCTCTTCAGCTTGGAAAAGAGACGGTGGAGGGGAGATATGATTGAAGTCTATAAAATTCTGAGTGGAGTAGAATGGGTACAAGTGGATCGATTTTTCACTCTGTCAAAAATTACAAAGACTAGGGGCATTTGATGAAGTTACTTTTAAAACCAATTGGAGGAAATTTTTTTTCACTCAGAGAATAGTTAAGCTCTGGAACACGTTGCCAGAGGTTGTGGTAAGAGTAGATAGCATAGCTGGTTTTAAGAAAGGTTTGGACAATTTCCTGGAGAAAAAGTGCAAAGTTTGTTATTGAGAAAGACATGGGGGAAGCCACTGATTGCCCTGGATCTGTAGCATTGGAATGTTGCTACTCCTTGGGTTTTGGCCAGGTAATAGGAACCTGGATTGGCTACCATGAGAACGGGCTACTGGCCTTGATGGACCATTGGTCTGACTCAGTAAGGCTATTCTTATGTTCTTATGTGCCCCTGACCTAACCATGTCCTCTTTTGAGTTGCAGGCCATAAAACTTTGGCGCCCGTTATAGAATAGAGCAGATTCACATACTGTAATTCCAATTGAATGCTCATTAACTAATTATTTTGCATGATGATATGGGCCCACATTTGTGTGCTCAACTTTGGGTGACCTATATAGAAGCTAGGGATAAGTGATATAAACTTAAGGGAAGAGAAAGGGAATGGGGACTTGTATACCACCTTTTTGTGGTTTTGGCATTTCAAAGTTGATATTCAAAGCAGAGGACACTGGAGGATTAATTAGGCTAACCATTTTTACCTCCATACTTCCATGGACAGTCTCTTCAATTTGCAGACACACTGGGCTCAATATTCAGAAGCCACTGAGCAGGAACATTAACCTGACAACACGTTTGTTTAAAATCTTACGGATATTCATCCTGCATTCATGCAGTCTGAATATATCTGGACAAATAGAAACATAGAAAGTGACGGCAGAAAAAGGCCGAGGCCCATCGAGTCTGCCCACACCACTGACCCACCCCCCTATTTAATCGCTCTCTGATGACCTTTCCCTCGTAGAGATCCGACATGAGCATCCCATCTGTTCTTAAAATCCGTCACGCTGCTGACCTAGATCACCTGCACTGGGAGCTTATTACAGCTGTCAACCACTCTTTCGGTGAAAAAGTATTTCCTGGTGTCGCCATGAAACTTCCCGCCCTTAATTTTCAGCGGGTGTCCTCTTGTGGCGGAGGGTCCTTTAAGAAGGAAAATATCATCTTCTACCTCGATACGACCAGTGACATACTTAAATGTCTCAATCATGTCTCCTCTCTCCCTACGTTCTTCGAGAGAGTATAGCTGCAATTCGTTCAGCCTTTCTTCGTATGATAGATCTTTAAGCCCCGAGACCATCCTGGTGGCCATTCGCTGTACCGACTCAACTCTCAGCACATCTTTACGGTAATGTGGCCTCCAGAATTGTACGCAGTACTCCAGATGAGGCCTCACCATGGTTCTGTACAAGGGCATTAGGACGTCGGGCTTCTGACTAACAAAGCTTCTCCGGATACAACCCAGCATTTGCCTAGCCCTGGATGAGGCCTTCTCCACTTGATTGGCCGTTTTCATGTCTTCACTGATGATCACCCCCAAATCCCGTTCTGCTATAGTCCTTGCTAAGGTTTCACCATTTAATGTGTACGTTCTGCACGAATTATTGTTGCCCAGGTGCATGACCTTGCTTTTGTTAGCGTTGAAGCTAAGCTGCCAGGTCGAGGACCAAAGCTCCAATAAAACCAGGTCTTGCGTCATGCTGTCGGACGGACTGCCGTTACTCACAATGTTACATAGTTTGGCATCATCGGCGAATAATGCTATTTTACCTTGAAGCCCCTGAGTCATGTCTCTTACGAATATGTTGAAAAGGATCGGGCCCAAGACCGAGCCCTGTGGCACCCCACTGGTCACCTCCGACGTTTTAGAGATGGTACCATTAACCACCACCCTCTGAAGTCTTCCACTCAGCCAATCGTGGACCCATCGTGTTTCACCTAATCCCATCGACTTCATCTTGCTCAATAGCCTGCGGTGGGGGACGCTATCAAATGGTCAAGTTGTCTAAGTAACTTTAATACTGCTATTTATCCAATCAAAGTTACTCAGCTATCTTTGTTTGGCCAACTCTGAGTATCAGTAATGAGAAGCCAATGCCAAAAAAAACTATGTTCTGGGAATGCCCCCAGCCATACCTTGTTTTAAACTGTAAATTTAATGTATATTTATAGTATAACCAATACATCACAGCTCTTCGTATAAATATAATTTTCTCATTAAATAGTAAAGTGCTCAGACCTCATAACCATTAGTGAGATGATAATACCTGACTGTGGTAACACCTGACTTGGGGGGCTATGAATTTTAATTTGGTGATTTAGGCACAGCAGCACTTTTTGAGCACTGCACGTTGAGAATCTGTGGTTATTGAATTGAATTCCCAACCCGATGGAGTTTTTCAGATAAGTTCATTTATATTTTTTCATGTTAGGGGTTGGGTAAGGGACAGTAAAGGCAATGATGGTCCCTATAGTAACCACAGTCAGGTGTTATCATCTCACTAATGGTTATGAGGTCTGAGCACTTTACTATTTAATGAGAAAATTATATTTATACAAAGAGCTGTGATATATTGGTTATACTGTTGTATGTTCCATCACAGACTTTTTCATCCAATATCTCCCATTATTTATGAAATGTATATTTATAGGCCATCAATAAAGGGGGAAAGGATATCCTAGGAAATAAATCCTATATAAGAAAGGATTTCCTGGATATTAGGCAGAGTGGGAGAATGAGAACCAGAGTGTAAGTGTGATTAAGTATGAGAAAATGAGAGTCAAAATGAGAGTGGAAGCATGACAGAATGGGAGAGAGAATTGGTGGCCACCAGATGTGCCACAGAGAAGGATGTTTCACCGGAGGGGGAGGGTAGCAATGATCTCTCTCTGAGCTGAGGTGAGAAAAGTTCAAACTGAGCTAACATCAGAAATGCTGCTACAGTGAAATCCTGTTTTAAATCAGACTCTTTTAGAGCAGTACTGGCCTGATAGTGACTAGCAAAGTTTAAGTCCACTCACTAAACAGGGGGTAAGCTAAAGTAAATATGTGGTATTGACCCTTTGTGGAAACATTAAACATAACATCTTACCGGAGACACGGATCGTAGTTAGAGTGTGAGCTCGCTGGGACAGATAGGGAAAATGCTTAGAGTACCTGATTACTAGTCAATGTATTGTAAACTGCTTTGATGTCTATGGAGGAAAAGCGGTATATCAAATAAAAATAACCCTAAGTTTCTACTAATTTCTTTAATCTGACCTTAATTAACCCTGGCTTTTACAAAGCTGTATTTGTACTTTTTATTATGATTTTGTATGTATTTATTGTTCCCAGCTTAGATTTGTGGATAGGCGGGTTATAAATAATTATAAATAAATAGAAGTTTTTACCACAGGCCTGAGAGGTAAATGCTCTGACAATCACAGAATTCCTATGAGTGTTGGAGCATTTACTTTGATGACCTCTACCGTGGCTTTGTAAAAAGAACCCTAAGATTGTTAATTAATCTGTGTTACTATTCACTTGAACTAAAAAATCCCAAAACTTTAATTGCTAAGAACCTCCGATATATACGTGTGTATCTATCTATCTAGCATAGCACTGAGGAGCAGCTGCAAAAGTCAAAAAATTTACTTCCAATGTGAATGTTATTCAAAAATACCATCATGGAAGCCCAGACTAGATATATTCCATGTATTAAAAAAGGAAGAAGGAAGACCAAACGGCAGCTGGCAGTTAATGGCTAGTTAATGAGTGAGGTAAAGGAAGCTATTAGAGCTAAAAGACAATCCTTCAGAAAGTGGAAGAAGAATCAATTGAAAATAATTGTAAACAGCACAAAGAATGGCAAGTCAAATGCAAGGCACTAATAAGAAAGGCAAAGAGAGACCTTAAAAGAACGATGGAAGCAAAAATACACGTATATTAAAATCAAGAAGCTAGGAAGAAAATCAGTTGGACTGCAAGTTGACTGAAGGGTAAATGGGGGTCTCGGGGAAGACAAGGCTACAGTGGAGAGATTAAATGAATTCTTTACTTTGGTCTTCACTGAGGGGGAGTTACCGGTGCCAGGATATATGCCTAGGATATTGAAAACAGCCACTGTTAAACCAAAACAACAACAACAACAAAAAAAATGCATTTGGATGATACAGAATCAGTAAACCTTAAGCCAATTTCGGTCTTGCCGTTCTTGGGAAAGATAATAGAAAAAGTTGTTTTGGAACAACTAGAGGAATTTGTGGAAAGAGAAAAAAATCTTTGACTGTCACCAATTTGACTTTTGCACAGGATATAGAGTTGAGCCTTTAATGACGACTACTGTTGATCAATTGAAGAGATGGATGGATCAAAATTATACCATTTGTTTTGTTTCACTAGATGTATCTTCAGCTTTCGATACAGTCGATAGTCATATCTTGTTACAGATCTTGAAAGATATGGGTATAGGTGGGACTGTATTACAATGGATTACATCTTATTTTTAAGACCGTATGTTTAAAGTACAAAGCAACGGTGAGTTATTCGATTGCGAGCCAATGAGCAGAGGTGTTTCACAGGGCTCTGCCCTCAGTGCTCTATTGTTTAATCTGTATATGTCTTCGCTAGGGGGAGAATTTTTGCAAAACTGAAGTAGCTTATCATATTTATGCTGATGACATCCAACTCTTCTTCCCAATGCTTGACTGGCGAGCTGAGTTAAATGAAAAACTGACAGGATATATGAAAAGCTTGTGTGGATGGTGAAACACAAGTTGGTTTTGAATCTCGCAAAACCAGAGATTATGCTGATTGTGACAAAGGATGACCCACAATGGCCAAAAGAGATTAAGGTTTGTGATCAGACTATAATGGTACAACGGAAGCTGAAAATTCTAGGAGTCTGGCTAGACTCAACACTCAGCATGAAGGATCAAATCTTGTCGATTGTCAAATCTACTTTTTTCCAGTTACGGCTATTAAGTCGCTTAAAAGCGATGATGTCAACATACAATTTCAGGAATGTGGTTCAGACAATAGTCTTGTAATGCCCTATATTTAGGGGTTCAAACAGCTCAGTACAAAGCTTTACAAATGCAGCTTCAAGGCTAATTTGCAGAGTTAGAAAATTTGACCATATTAATACCTTGGTTGAAGAAATTGCACTGGCTACATGTGCGATTATGCATAATTTTTAAAACATTAACTTTGATATTTAAAGTCATTTACCATGGGATTCCTTGGTATCTATCACATGCTATGGCAATTTATCGATCGCTCAGAACTTTGCGATCTGAGGGTACAACGCGATTGGCTTTGACAGATTTCTCAAAAATACACTATGAGAACCCAAGAACATCTGCCATTTCTATCATGGGAGTAACGCTGTAGAGCAAATTAACTGGACCGCTAACAGCGTTATTGGATATTCAGAAGTTCAAAAAAAAAATCCTTAAAACCACACTATTTTTAGAAGCATTTTAATAAAGTTGAAACGTTAAATGCTGGTTTTAAGATGAACTGTATTGTAAAGATCTATTTAAAATGCGATTATTCACCTGTAACCAAACATATTTGTAAAAGTCCTGTTTGTTATATCTGTGCATGTTATTACTGTAATGCCGCCTAGATATAGATGGTTGATAAATTTTTTTAATAAATAAATAAATGGTATTCAATTCTGATGAACCAGAGAAACTCAAGCAAATTGGATCAAACTGACAAACTGAGCAGTAGCAAATCGCCTGACCAGATAGCATACATCCCAGAGTGCTGATAGAATTGAAAAATGAATTTGCTGAGCTATTGTTAGTAATTAGTAAAATGATTTTTTAAACCTAGCACATTACTGGAAGACTGGAGGATAGCCAACATAACGCCAATTTTTAGAAAGGGATCTAGAGGTGATCTGGGAAATTATAGACTAGTGTCAGTGCCAATCAAAATGGTAGAGACTAATATAAAGAACAAAATGAGAGAACATATGGAAGTATGGATTAATGAGAGAATGGCAAATATGGTTTTAGTCAAGGGAAATCTTGCCTCACCAATCCACTGCATTTCTTTGAAGAGGTGAATGAACATTTGGATAAAGGTGAGCCAGTTGATATGGTGTATTTGGACTTCTGAGGAGATTAGAAAGTCATGCGTTAGGAGGTAATGTCCTATTACGGATTAAGAACTGGTTGAAAGAAGAGTAGGTTTAAATGGTCAATATTCTCAATGGAGAAGAGTAAATAGTGGACTCTGTAGAGGGACCACTACTTTTTAACACATTTATCAATGATTTAGGGCTCCTTTTACTAAGGTGTGTTAGGCCTTAACGCGCGGAATAATGTGCGCTAAATTGCCATGTGCTCTAGACCTCAATGCCAGCATTGAGCTGGCGTTATTCTAGAAGTGTACCACGTGGTAATTTTGTGCGTGCGCTAAAAACGCTAATGCACCTTAGTAAAAGGAGCCCTTAGAGATGGGAATAACTAGTGAGATAATTAAATTTGCTGATGACACAAAGAGGTTAATACTCTGTGCAGCTCTACGTGCGTCTGGTAGTGCTGTAGAAATAATTAATACTAGTAGTAGTAAACTGCAAGTGAATTAAGAGGATTGTGAAAAATTGCAAGAGAGCATCAAAATTACAGATTTAATGTGAGCAAGTGCAAAGTAATGATGTGGGAAAGGGAAACCTGAACTATAGCTACGTGATGCAGGGTTCCACATTAGGAGTCACTGCCCCGGAAAAGGATCTAGGTGTCATCACTGAGGTGGCGGCAGCTAAGAAAACAAATAGAATGTTAGGAATTATCAGGAAAGGAATGGAAAACAAAGATGAAAATGTTATAATGCCCTCGAATTGCTCTATGGTATGGCCACACCTTGAATACTGTGTGCAATTCTGGTTGCCGTATCTCAGAAAAGATATAGCGGAATTAGAAATGGTACAGAGAAGGGCGATAAAAATGATAAAAGGGATGGGATGACTTCCCTAAGAGGAATGGCTAAAGTGGCTAGGGGCTTTTAGCTTGGATAAAAGATATTTCAGGGATGATATGATCTTTTCAGTTACTGCCCCATCTATTTGGAACTCACTCCCTCTATATTTACGGCTTGAACAAGATTTGAAAAAATTCAAGAATAGTTTAAAATGTCTTCTTTTTAAAGAAGCCTTTAACTAAAAGTTTATTTTCTGATTAATTCCGAATTTCTTCTTTCTTCATTAAATTGAGATTATTTTCCCCTTCTTTTTAGATTTTCTAGTTCTAAAAAAAATTTTTTTTTTCTTTCTCTCCTTCTCTTCATACCTTCCCTATGTACTAACCCAACCTGCTTACTTTTTATTTTTTATTTTTTTTTTTTTATAAATTGTATTTTTTTCTTTCTTCCTCCTTTCCCATTGTTTCGTGTGGATTGTTTACCCCAGTTTGTTTTTAATTTAAAGTAGTTAATTTTAATTACAATGTATTTGTGATTTTAGAAATTTAATTTTATTTCTTTGTAAAACGCTTTGTATTCTGAAAAGCGTTTAATCAAATAATATAATAAACTTGAAACTTGAAACTTAAAGGTCTATAAAATACTGAGTGGAGTGGAAAGGGTAGATATGAACCACTTGTTTACTTTTTCCAAAAATACTAGGACTAGGGGGCATGCAATGAAGCTACTAAGTAGTAGATTTAGCATGAACCGGAGAAAATATTTCTTCAAATGTGTAATTAAACTCTGGAATTTGTTGCCAGAGAATGTGGTGGAATCAGTTAGCTTACCAGGGTTTAGAATAGGTTTGTATAATTTCCTAAAAGAGAAGTCCATAGGCCATTATTGAGATGGCTTGGAGAAATACACAACCTCTGGCAATGTGTTCCAGAGCTTAACTATTCTCTGAGTGAAAAAATATTTCCTCCTATTGGTTTCAAATGTATTTCCCTGTAACTTCATCGAGTGTCCCCCAGTCTTTGTAATTTTTGACAGAGTGAAAAATTGATCCACTTGTATCCATTCTACTCCACTCAGGATTTTGTAGATTTAATCATCATGGTTACAGCCGCGTATGCACAAAGGCTTCCAGACAAATCCTCTGAGGTCAAGACTTCCAAAACCTGGACAAAGTGCCGGGTTTTGGAAATCCCTCTGGGGGCATTGGACAGTCATCTAAAAAGAGGAAATGTCCCAGTTTTTCCAGACGTCTGGTAACCCCACTGTTCTTTTAACATGACCATAGCCTTGCATTCCATGAGGGTAATTTTACAAACCATTTTCATGCATAAAACCATGTTTTAAGCATACAAATAGCTTCTTATAAAATTTGGTAATACCTTTAAAGTCTAGCACCTGATAATCTTGTGGATCATTTTTTATTCATTGATTCACAACGTCCAAGACGTAATTGTAATTTGTTTGCTTTTCCATCGATAAAGGGTCATTTATACAAAAGCTATTTTCAAAGACTCCTATCTTTTCAGGCAGCTTCTTGTAAATCTGTTAGTTAGCTCTGTCTCTTACCAGCAGTTCAGGAAATTATTGAAAACCTTATTTAAGAAATTTTTGTAATTTCTAGGTCATTTGTTTTTATTGTCAGTGTTTCAATTTTCTTTTGCAAACCACATAGAGCTCCTAAGATACTGCGGTATAGAAATGCATTTTTATGTTGTTATGTTATGCGCAGTGCAAGCCAACATCCATTTTTACACTGAGTGTGTTCAAGGGCAGAGTCAGGATGGAAAGTAGGTGGAGTGACATTTTTAGAATGTATTATTTTATAAAATACCTGCTAACCTTTACACCTGCTCTCAGGTAACCCCTTCTTCTATCTTTAGTGTGTGATAGATCTAAGATTTCTGGAGCTTTATTAGAGACAATAAAAAAAAAAATAAGTACACCTGTCTATTAACATGTCAAAAACAGAGCCTTGGGAAAACAAACAGAAGGGGTATTTCTTGCAGTAATTTCAAGTAAGAACATAAAACATTTACAAAGGAAAAATGCCAGTACATTTCTCAGAAGCGACAGAAGTGGCAGATCTGGCAAACAATCCAATCCAAATATAATTACACCTAAAGGAATTTCTATTGACAAATCCTATATCATAAAATCCTGAGTTTTATGGCATTTCCTGATACTCACTTTCATTAATCTTGTTTTCCTCTTCTGCTTCCCTATGCCTGGCAGAATTAAAGGGGATTTTCAAGCATTTATATGAACAGGAAAGCCAAGATTCAAATTCTACTGCAGCTTCTTGCTTAACCTTCCACTGCCTGTACCTGAATGTAACTCAACCTGACCTATTTCTAAAACAGTAAGAGTTAATGATATCTTGCTTCATTTGAGAAATCCTGAATCTACCATTCCACATTTATTGGATTTAATTGATAGATTTGGTAAATTTTCTGGTTATAGGATAAATTGGAATAAATCAGAAATTCTTCCACTAAATGTACATTGCCTAAAAGGACTTTTTGATTCATAAAATACTTAGGTATTTGGATACACACAACTGTGGAAGAAACGATAAAAATAAATGAAAAACTGTTACTGGCAAAGGTTACAGAGATGTGTGAGCATTGGAATCCTTTTCATTTGTCTTGGTGGGGGAAAGTTCAAACAGTTAAAATGATGATTTTGCCTGTGGTTTGTTACCAAATGAGTATGATGCCAGTGTTTTTTCAGGGGTCCTTTTACAAGAAATTAAATAGTATACTCACTAAATTTGTTTGGCTGGGAAAAAATGCTTTAGTATCTTTACAAAAACCAATCGCAGCGGGTGGGGTAAATTTTCCAAATATTTATAGGTATCATCAAGCCTATATTATGCGTCAGGGTATGTACTGGATCCTTCCAGAGCTCATGGAGCATCTTCCAGATTGGTTGTATTTAGAATGGCAATTGATGTCCCCATTGAGATTGCCTCACCTATTGAGTATTAAGTTACCAAACTATGTTAAGGACAACATTATTTTATTAACAAGGAAAATGGTAAAACCAGAGGACATAATTTGAGGTTGAGGGGTGGTAGATTCAAAGGCAATGTTAGGAAATTCTACTTTACGGAGAGGGTGGTGGATGCCTGGAATGCACTCCCAAGAGAGGTGGTGGAGAGGAAAACTGTGACTGAGTTCAAAGAAGCGTGGGATGAACACAGAAGATTTAGAATCAGAAAATAATATTAAATATTGAACTAGGCCAGTACTGGGCAGATTTGCACGGTCTGTGTCTGTGTATGGCCGTTTGGTGGAGGATGGGCTGGGGAGGGCTTCAATGGCTGGGAGGGTGTAGATGGGCTGGAGTAAGTCTTAACAGAGATTTCGGCAGTTGGAACCCAAGCACAGTACAGGGTAAAGCTTTGGATTCTTGCCCAGAAATAGCTAAGAAGAAAAAAAAAAAAAAAAATTTAAATTGAATCAGGTTGGGCAGACTGGATGACCATTCGGGTTTTTATCTGCCGTCATCTACTATGTTACTAACTATAAAATATATTAATAATTTGTCTGATATTCAAATAGAGAAATCCACATGTCAGTCATTATGGGTAAACTCCAAGATACAAATTGGCGGGACGAAGATTGCCTGGAAGCATTGGATGCAAGCAGGCATACATACTTAGTTTAGATGATGTTATATCTCATGGAAAATTGCTTGAGTTTTCACAACTGCAACAGTCCTTTGGCATCTCTAAGACTCAAATTTATAAATGGTTGCAGTTGAAGCAAGCCATTCAGAAAGGGTTCCCTGAATGGAGAAATTTCAAAAATTACTTTAGTTTGCAGATCCTATGCTTTCAGACAGATTTCTTAGGGCATCAGTACTCCCGGTGGTATAAATTGATATCTGACTTATTGAATAAAAAACCAATGACGAGTCTAAAGGACATTTGGAGCATTGAGATTAAACAGCATATTTCTATAGCTCAATGGCCATGAATTTGGACTTGGAGGATGAAATGTACAATGTCTGCATCTATGAGACAAACTTGGTTTTTTCTGTTACATAGAAGCTTTTGGACCCCTGTGCATTTACAAAAAATAGATAGTTCTAGTTCTAATAGATGCTGGCATTGTCATACAGACATTGGATCATCTGCTGTTTTTTTTGTCCTCTGATATTCAGATTCTGGAAATCGATATGGGGACAGATCAATGAAATTCTTGATTCAACATTTCCGCTGACATATGAAATGATCATATGCGGTACCTTATTGCATGTTAAGCCCCCATTAGATCATTATAAAAGCCGGCTTTTATTGATAATGACAGGGATAGCCATCCAAATGATAACGAGAAATTGGAAGAGTTCTGACAGTCTCAGCTTCCTTTTCTGGTAGGCAAGTTTATGCTCTATGTATAAATGTGGAAAGATGAATGCAGAATTATTAGGGAAAAATAAGGTATTTAAATTAGTGTGGGGCCCGTTAGCAGCTTTGCTGCATCTATTTAAGTTATATCTCTTTTCAAGTTAAGTTAGGTTTAGTTCCATACACATCCGGGGAGGGAGGAGGGTATTTCATAGCAATGTATTGGAATATGTCTATATTTCGGGTTTGTAAAGGGTTGGGGGGATAATGATGATCTTTTAAAATTTGTTGTTCAAAGGTATGTTTTTATGGTTGATATCTTTCAAATGTATACATTCGTATTGCACTGTTCATATTGGAAAATAATAAAAAATTTACAAAAAAAAAGAGTTAAATCCCCCCCCAAATAAAAAAATCTGCTTAATTGTGCTTAACAGGGAAGAACTGAATCTTTGGGGTCTAATGGTTGATATGGGTAGGCACTAGGCATCCCATTTCCTGTCTCCTCCAGATCCCAAATCCCTACGGGAAAAACCCGTTTCGCTAAGCGCATCTCCAGGGGAATAATCAGCGTAACAGTGGCCACTGTTTGCCACACCGTGAGCAGAGCTTACACTGATTATTCCCCTGACGATGCGCTTGGCGAAACAGGTTTCTCCCGTAGGGATTTGGGATCTGGATTGCTCCTAACACAGCTTTTTTGAAGCCCAGTGGCTATTTTTTGTGCTGTTGGATGCTATTGATGTCATATGAGAGACTCTGCAGTTCTTGATGTCCAGTGAGGAGGGGACCATTAAGTTGTAATAATGGATTACAAGTGGAATTTTTTTTTGACCTGTGACTGTTATAGGATCACTTGATGTGCTTGTATGTCTGCAAGTACTTGCTGGTTTAGTGTTTCCCTAGCCATTTCTGGCTTTAACTGCGGTCTTTTTTCCTCCACTTGTATATATTGATATATGCATGGTCCTTAATTAGCTTCCTGACACCAGAAGAGAATGGATTTTTTTTTTTGTATTTTGATAGTATTTAAGCATTTATAGACCACTTATAGTCTAAGTGGCTTACATTCAGGTACTCAAGCATTTTTCCCTATCTGTCCTGGCAGGCTCCCATTCTAATGTATTTCTGCTCTTTCCTTCTTTAAATTTTCTTGTGCGAATCTTAAATGCTGCCTTCCTCCTTGCAGCTGGCAAATAATGAGATGGAACACCACGGGCCAAAATGGGCAATTCACGAACTGGTGTTGGATGTAGGTGGCTGCTTCATTACATGAAGGATAAAAATGTAGTTACTGCATATATATCTAAAGTATGCAAACTCCTGCCCTAGCCAGTCTGTAGTACTTAGCAGGATCCTATCCAAGTTTAAGGGCAGAGAAATGTAAAGTAATGTATTTACACTGGGCAGAAAGGATGAACCATGCAGGTCTTTATCTGCTCTCATGTGCTGTTATATTTCACTTCCCACATGTAATGATGGAAGATGGCGTACTAATTTTGCCACCAAGTATACCAGGGTTCTGGAAAACATGTAATGCACAGGGAGGGGCCTAAGGCCCTGATTGGCTCAGGTGCCTCGGGCTCCTCCCTTGGGCCAGCCCAATCGGAGTTCCTTCTTCTGTTTAGTGAATCACGTCCTTCCTACTTTGCATGCCGTTTCCCCTCATTTGCAACTCCTACATCCCTACAGTGGATGTTCATATCCCCTCCATGAGAAGGTCAAATGGCAGATATTTTTAACACAACTTCCTTGTTACATATATTACTCAATCTTTTGGCCTTCTGCAGTTTTCCTGGAATAACTTGCACTATGAACTGTGCATGTCAGAATGTTCTTTGTTCATAATTGTATTACCTTTGGCTTTGGATCTCCAGTGACTTTGCATGTAAATGTGACTGGCATCCCCTCAAATATTTTGTAATGTTTCAGTTTCGTCTCAAACTGAGGAGCCACACCACTGTCAGTTGCTTCATCCACATGTTGTATCTCATCATCCGACTCCTCCACGGGGGAACGTTCCAGCCGGTACTCAATCTCACCGATCAGTCTCTGCTCGAAGCTCGAGACTTTGTATTCCTGTCAAAAAGAAATCAGAGCGCCATTTGAAACCCAGGCACTGGTTCTTAATAGGGAGATCAGGTGGATGGCATGGATGTTGGGGGGGGGGGAGGGATGAGGGGTGTAGGATTTATTTGATTCCCAAACTGGCTTTTTCAAAAGCTTTCCAGCAGCATAAAACTGTACATTACAATACAGCCTAGTACTGAGAAGGAAAGATAACACCAAAAGCTGACATTATTTTTTCATGCATAAAAACAGCTTGCAAGGTCAAACACATGTTGCATTACTCACTTTATATTATCCATGCATTGCATCTCATCGCTTAACTTGCATTGCACAAAAAAAGTACACAGAGAGGCAAACAAGGGTTTGCATGGGCTTCCTTCTTTTTTCAAATAAATCAAAGCTGGTAGATTTTTAAAAGGAAAATCATGAGACCACGGGAACTCATGGCAGCCATTTTTGATGACGGCTCTGCACGGGGCAGGAGTGTAGGAAGATCGCTCCTGCCCCGTGTCACCGCTAGACCACCAGGTAAGGTCTGGGAAGCAGCCTTTTAAAACTAGGGGGAGGGAGGTCCAGGGCAAAAAATCATGAATTTGCAGGTACTAAACCTGTGGATTTGGAGGGAGAAGTGTACATGTATGCAGTGATGTAGTAAAGGGGGGAGAGTGGTTCGACCTGGACACTGTCTTGGTGAGGGTGAAGGCACCTGTCTTCCTCTCCACCCCCCGCTCCTTCTCCCCCCTTGTCACGGGTGCACACCACATCCCTTCCCTGTACCTCTGTAACGTTCCTGGCACGAGCAGCCACCCCCAACCTGCTATCGCACTGTGTCTAGGAAGTGACATCAAAGGAAGAGCTGGCGCGACAGCAGCTTGGGGGTTGATGCTCATACCAGGAACATTACAGAGGTATGGGGGAAGGGAAGTGGTGCACGCACAGCAGAAGGGGGTAGAGAAGGTGGGGGGAGGGGGTGCCTCTCACCCTTGCTATGCCACTGTATGTATTTGTGTGCAAATAAAAAAAAAATGTATGCACAAAGCATGGCAGGACCTGTTGACTACTTTCCAGCAAAAGCCTCACCACACTGTCCATCTAATTCTTTCTACGGTGCTAACGATTGTGCATGCAAGTTTGGGCATGCAGTCAATTTGCACACAATTTAATTGAATAAGCAAATTAGCACTAACAATTATTTGGACACTAACAATTATTTGAGCTAAGTGGCAGTCGTTTGAACCTATGCGTGTGTCTTTACAGTCCAGTTGTCTCAAAACTCACACCCTTTGCAGGGCCATATTTTGGATTTGTAGGTACTTGGAGGGCTGCAGAAAAAATAGTTAATGTCTTATTAAAGAAATGACAACTTTGCATGAGGTAACTGTAACGAGTTTTACCTCATGCAAAGTTGTCATATAGTTGTAATATAGTTTATAAATCTTTCTTTAATTGCTTCTGATAATTTCAGCTATACACAGCTGAAAGCAGTGCAACATGCAAAAAGTGAAAAACTATCAAAGTATCAACTGCAAGAGACAAGATTTTGGACCAACTATTTTGAGGCTCTCGGTATTATAAAGAATGATTTTTTATGGAAAACTTGTGCCTTAAGTGTCCGGCGGTTGCATCCGCACCGCCTTCAGCTCTCACCTCCTACAGCACTGGACACACGCACAAGCTGCACTGCCTCCAATGGTTACCTTACGTTCTGGAATGTTGCCCGCCTCACTGCTGTAACCTCACGCAAGCGCTTTCCTGCGTTTGTACGCGATTGTGAGGTAGAGTGGAGAAGACAATCGCGTACAGACGCAGGAAAGCGCTTGCGTGAGGTTACAGCAGTGAGGCGGGCAACGTTCCAGAATGTATGATAACCACTGGAGGCATGCAGCTTCTGCGTGTGTCCGGTGTTGTAGGAGGTGAGAGCTGAAGGCGGTTACGGACACGACCACCGGACACTTAAGGCACAAGATTTCCATAAATAATCATTACTTATAATACCGAGGGACTCAAAATAGTACCTGGCGGCCCGCGAGTTTGAGACCACTGTTGTAGTCAGTACTTTCTGCATCCCTAGCTGGCTCACAGTCTAAGGTTTCATATCTGAGGTGATGGAGGCTTAAGTGATTTGCCCAGTCACAAGAAGTAGCAGTAGGAATAAAACCCAGTTTCCCAGGTTCTAAGCTCACTACACTAACCATTAGGCTACTTCACTGCTCCAATTCTGTAAGTAATCTATATAAATGGGAGCCACACCCATGTCTATAACCCCCTCCCCCTTTGCAAATACACACTATGTAAGTTAAGCAGATCTTGCAGAATAGCATGTCGGTGGAAATTTGGCACTTATGCCCTTATGTGTGCATATATATGCCATTCTAAACATTTATGTGCATAATGGGTATGTAAATGTTAGCACCAATTTTTTTTTTTTTTTAGAATGACCTTAACTTTATACCATTCAGCATCAAATGGGAATACTCCGGGGGGACCTTTTTTTATCTCAAATTTTCAATCCCTTTTTCTATTCGTTTTAACAATGAAAAAGAACAAAGTATAACTAGTTAGGAAAACCTTTAGACATAGACATAATACTCCCCCCCATCCCCCACCCCCATTTTACAAAACTGTAGCATGGTTTTTAGCGCCGGCTGCGGCAGTAACAGTTCCGACGCTCATAGGAATTCTATGAGCGTCGGACCTGTTACAGCAACGGCTGGCGCTAAACAACGCACTAACGTTTTGTAAAAGGATGTGTGTGTGGGGGGGGGGAGTATTAACAAACAGAGGAGAACTCATTTTGGATTTAGTAATTCTCTCATTACACAAAGCAATACAAAGTTTACATGTTTTAATCAGGAACTATCTACAGTGCTAGAGGTTATGCAATCAGCACACCATGCAACATGAAATTCTGGATGCAATGTCTCTAAATGGGTTAGTTTTGTGCATACTTTGAAAGTAATAAACTTTGCTCATAAACCAGAGTGTGTGGAGTATGCTCTCAGCCTCTCAGATTTACTATTGAACATGTATAGGCAACCTATCCAGGTTTGCTTGAAAATTCTTATTATTCAAGCCTTTGCCTCCCAACATACGGAAAATATTTCTATATCTTTCTGCCACATTTTCTTAGTCTCTGACTACATGTCTTCATATTTAAAAATCTTCTTCCTTGGGACTGACATCTAATATGACCACCGTGAAATTCTGCTCTATTATAGCAGAGGTTTGTCATTAGTTAATGGCAGAATAAAGCAAGTAATGGTTGAGTGTATTAATAAAAGCAAAAAATGTTAATGCTACCCCAACTTCAATTTGAATTTATGGGTTATAGTTTCTGCCCTCTCTTTCCTGAAGTGATAGTTTCCTTTACTTTAAGTGACGACAATCTACACGGCCAATCTCAGGGTATTAACTGATCGAAAGGTGAAAACCTATGTTAGAGTGTTCAAACCACAAATTCTTCACAATACTATATAATGTAGAACTCTCTGATAATAAAATGCAAAATAATACCCCCAGAGAGAAAAGATCTCAAAACACCCCTGGAGTCCAGTCAATAGAAGGAAACCAATTTCGGGGTTAGGGTATCATCATTGATCATAATTTCTGTGGGAATATTTTAATAATTTAATTTTAATTAATCTTTTAAATTATTTTTATAAATATTTGTGTAAATTTAAATATATTTCAACAATTCCTCTTTCTCTCATTCAGGTATTCTAAAGGGCTGGCAACAATCATAAAGTGACATAAGGTGTTAAATTTGGCGTATTATATTATAACTGACATCAAGCACTTATCTTTTAGACCCAACAGAGGCCAAGTCCGTTTCACACCAACGGGCTTCTTCAGGGGAAACATTGTGTTTTGAGATCTTTTCTCTCTGGGGGTATTATTTTGCATTTTATTATCAGAGAGAGTTCTACATTATATGGCAATCTCAGGGTATTAACATTAAAATAGAGGCAAACTAAAATAAAGCTAGGAAATCAAGGATGGATTAAGACCCTGTGAACTATTTTTAGAAATCCACTAAAGCAGTGGTTCTCAAACCTTTCCGGGAGGGAGGGGGGGTGGCATTAACCAGTTAAGATTTCAGGATATTCTTAATGAATATGAATAAGAGATATTTGCATATAATGGAGTTGACAGGCATGCAAATCTGTCTCATGAATATTTATTAGGATTATTTTGAAAATCCTGCTGGCTGGTGATCCCCATGACAAGTTTGAGAACCACTGGACTAAAGGACTGATTTATGAATGGTTTTTTTTTGTTATGAGCTTGGGAGAAAACTTTAATGAATAAGGTTATAAATACTGGCAAATGAGTATAATATAATGCAAATAACCTTAGAACAGGGGTGCCCAAAAGGTTGATCGCGATCGACCAGTAGTTCGCAAGGGCAACACGAGTCGATCGTGTTGATTTTGCATTCTCCCTGCTTCCCTGATGCCGTAAAAGCCAGGTGCAAGCATCGGGCCCACAAGCCTTCCCCCCCCCAATTCAGACGTCAGCCTTCCCCCCCCAATTCAGACATCAGAGAGGAAGTTCCGGGCCAACCAATTGCTGCCTGGCTGGCCCAGAACTTCCTCTCTGTCAGAATTGACGTCAGGGGGGTGGGGGAGGCTTGTGGGCCTGGCGCGGGCCTGGCTTTTGCGGCATCGGGGAAGCAGGGAGAAATCGGCGGCGGTGGCTTGGGGGGCAGGGAGAAAGAAAGAAAGAAAGGGGGGCAGGGAGAGAGAAAGAAAGACAAAAAGAAAGGGGGGCAGGCAGGGCCGGATTTTACTATAGGCTAACTAGGCTTCAGCCTAGGGCCTCAAGATCCGTGTCACATTTTTTATAAAGGTTAGTACCAATAACAACATGTTTCATTTAACATATTGATACATATCAGAGTAATGATGTATTTTATTATCTCTCATGTAATTTACAAACTTAAAAATGGGAGGTGAAAGGGCCTCATAAGTGGAATAGCCTAGGGCCTCTTTTCATCTAAATCCGGCCCTGGGGGGCAGGGAGAGAGAAAGAAAGACAGAAAGAAAGAAAGGAAGGGGAGGGGGGCAGGGAGAGAGGAAGAAAAAGTTGGACTCATGGAGGGACAGAGAGAGATGTTGGTTGAGGAATGGAATGAGGTCTGGAAGAGAGGAAGCATGCAGGAGGAAGAAAGAAAGAAAGATTGGATGCACAGTCAGAAGGAAGTGCAACCAGAGACTCATGAAATCACCAGACAACAAAGGTAGGACAAATTATTTTATTTTCAATTTAGTGTTCAAAATGTGTCTGTTTTGAGAATTTATATCTGCTGTCTATATTTTGCACTATGGCCCCCTTTTACTAAACTACAACAGCGTTTTTTAGCGCAGGGAGCCTATGAGCGTTGGGAGCAGCGTGGGGTATTCATCACAGCTCCCTGCGCTAAAAACTGCTATCGCGGTTTAGTAAAAGAGGAGGGGGTATATTTGTCTATTTTTATATAGTTGTTACTTAGGTGACATTGCATATTTTAAAGTCATCTGCCTTGACCTCTGAAAAAAATCCCCAAATATAACTTATAATTAACATTTTCTCTGCGTACAGTTTGCTTTGTGTTTTTTTTTTAATTTTACTGTTGGTAGATTATTTTGATTTGGTCATTTTAAAAGTAGCTTGCAAGCCAAAAAAGTGTGGGCACCCCTGCCCTAGAATATATTTACTTACTAAGAATCACATATCATTTTTAAGGATATGAAAAATTCCTTCCAAAGCTACAAAATTGATGCTTAAAGGGACACAGAGTGGGAGCAAGAGAAATATACAATCTAAAATAAATGTTTAAATGAATATTTAATTTTTAATACGGGTTCCTCAGTGTGAGGTAGTAAGCTATAGAGAGCTGATTACAAGGCATATAAGCAGCCGAGCAGATGCCTTGTAATCTTCTCTCTGTAGCTTACTACATCACACTGAGGACCCCGTATTAAAAATTAAATATTAATTTAAATAATAATAATAATTTTATTCTTGTATATCGCCATACCCAAGGAGTTCTAGGCGGTTCACATCAATTAATTAAGATCCGAGATGACACGCGGATTTACAACATTTTATCAGAGTTGCAAGCAACGAAGAAGGTTAGGTTGGAAGGTAAGAGAGAGAGAGACCAAATAGGGGCGGGGGGGGGGGGGGAAAGGGGAAGAGTGGTAGGAGGGGATGGGGGCGGGTGTCGGTTTATTGTGGGAGTAAGGGTTAGAGTAAGAGTTAGTTTGTAAATTTGAGTTTCTCTTGCTCCCACTCTGTGTCCCTTTAAGCACCAGTTTTGTAGCTTTGTAAATAATTTTTTGCATATACTGAGGTGACTTCTGCAATAAGGATATGAAGACATGAAAAGAGTTTCAAATGCCAATGTGTCTTATTTTTAGTATCACCTGCCTACAAGAAGAGTTGTGAACTATTTTCGATAAGTGACGGGGGGGAGGGAGGGGGAGGGAAGTTAACAAGCAGGAAAGAACAAGGACTCGAGACACAAGGGATGAGAAAGGTGAAAACATTAACCTTTTGACTGGGAACGGGACTCACTACAGCAGTATCAAGAGAACCAAGTTCCTGTAAGAGCAGAAAAACAGATGAAAGCAGCTGGCAAAGAGAAGAAATCCTGAGTTTACACTCTACGATTACTGCAGAGGTGTCAAAGTCCCTACTTGAGAGCTACAATCCAGTCGGATTTTCAGGATTTCCCTAATGAATATGCATGAAATCTATTAGCATACAATGAAAGCAGTGCATGCAAATAGATCTCATGCATATTCATTGGGGAAATCCTGAAAACCTGACTGGATTACGGCCCTCGAGGAGGGACTTTGACACCCCTGGATTACTGGCATTATCATTTTTTCAAGTACTTTTGATGCAAGATCTTAGGTTCTTCTCCTTTTGTTTATTCCCATTCTGTCTGGGGGGTTTTTCCCTATTTTTTCTTGGAATTTTTGTTCTCATTTCTCAGAGAGAAAAAAAATCTAACATTTTGGGGCTTCTGGTTAAAATATATTCTATAGGGGCAATTCTATAACCAGGCACCTTCATTTATGTGCTATAACACTTGTGCCCATACCGGAAAGCGCTTAGGCACTGAGGCACATAAGTGTATACTTATCTATGAAGGTGACAGTATTCTGTGCACATATGTGCCCGAGTGACATATGTGTCTACATGGAAAAGAAATCTGAATGGGGAAAAATTATTCTTTTAAATTAGACCTATTCTTATAAAAAGGCAAAATCATCTCCCTCTCGCCATACACAAGGAGCAAGTCTCAAGGTCCCCGAGTGGCTTAGACAAAATGGGCAGCGGATCTGTAACTAAATGTCTTGAAAGGGAATCTTCCTATTCACTTTTCCTCTGAAAACTTATGGCTGGTGAGGTGGTGGATGCTTTTGTATCTACACAGATAAGAGGTAAGTCTATAAGTTAGTGCCTAAAGTTAGGTACATACCCCTGCATTCTATATATGATACCTAGTTTAGCTTAGCGTTTTGGCTCGTCGTCGTCTTTTATTATTTTTATCTATGTCAGTGGCGTAATAATGGTGAGCACTGTCTGGGGTGGTGGCCGCCCCTCCCCTCCACCACCACATTCGCACCCCCTTCCCTTTCCTCGTGCCTTTATAACTTCCCCGGCATGAGCAGCATGGTGTCGGCTCGCCCTTTGATGCCACTTCCTAGGCGCAGGTCCCGGAAGTGATGTCGGAGAGAGCGCCGATGCTGATGTGGGCAGCAACCTCCCGCTGGTGAAGCAAAAAAAGGTATAGGGGAAGGCGAGGGACCAGCGGCAAGAAGAGGAGAGGGGGGGGGCAGAGAGGAGGATGGGTGCCATTCCCTTAGCAAAACAGCCCTTCCCTTACTAGGCCACTCTCTACAGTGCGTTTTGTGCATTTGTCTTTTGAATCAGAAGATTGATTTCAGTGTTGGATTTTGATATGCCGAAATAAAGACCATGCAGGGTCTAATCCATCTATTGTATCCATATCGCTGTTACACCACTTGCCAGTTGATTTGATATACTGGATTTAGGTCATCATTGTCCGATGCCGTCGTGTACATCAAGGTGGAATTTCTCATGTACAGATGACCAATTGATTTTCACAGACTGGTACATATTTGGGACTTTGTTACCACCTTTGTACTTGATTTGAAGCAGGTACACAATATAGATGGTGAACTATGTGAAGGGTTTTAAAAATGATATGCCCTATCCCATTCTGTTAGAGCATATCTGCATGCCCTTTAAGATACATATGTACAGAGGGAAGAGGAAATTTCAAAGCTCTGTTTAATGAGGGTACAGTAAGTGTGTTATAATCTTTGAAAATTGCACTCAATATCTCAATAGAGTAGAACAGTATTTCCCAAGTATGTCCTGAAGGAACACCTACAAAAGTCAGATGTACACTGTCTGAGAGTGTATAAAATTCAAAGTGCAGGTGTAACCATCCGTTAGTCAATGGAGGAAAAAGCCTCAGACAAGGGCCCTCCCACTTCCACAATGGTGGAATAAAGGTGGTAGAGCGTTCACCTCACTGGCTCAAAAAACTCCTTGGACTAAAAGGACACTGCACTGTTTTAAAGTGTAAAAAATGAATGTACTGGGTGTACCGATCATCTAAGTTAAGTTGATAAGGTGTTTTTTCATCTATCACCCAGTACATTCATTTTTTACACTTTAAGACAGTGCAGTGTCCTTTTAGTCCAAGGAGGTTTTTTGAGCCAGTGAGGTGAAAGCTCTACCACCTTTATTCCACCATTGTGGAGGTGGGAGGGCCCTTGTCTGAGGCTTTTTCCTCCATTGACCAACGGATGGTTACACCTGCACTTTGAATTTTATACACTCTCAGACAGTGTACATCTGACTTTTGTGGAAGTGTTAATTTATTACAGTTGGTTTTCCACAGTATCTGAGTTGTTTGGCTGAAGGAACACCTAACCAGTCCTGTCAGGCTATCAGTAATGGAGATCCAGTATATGCCAATTTTTCTCTGATATATTTATGGTGGATATAAAGCGTTAGGAAACATTGCAGTAGACTAGAGAATTCATTACAAAATACAGCATTTGAACATCAAACGAAGGAACTTAACAGCACAATATCAAATAATTACTTTCCAGCTTTCTTGGCTCATGCTATTAATCCAGAGATAAATAGTTTTCTGGTACTGAAAACCTATCACTAGCTTTTTGATTATTTTAAAAGGTTATTTCAAAAGGTGTTTTAATGTTTTATGTCATGGCTGTATATTGATTCACAAACTACCTAGTACCACAGATAGTGCGGTATAGAAACTGTGGAAATACCATATTTTTCACACCATATGACACACTTTTTCCCCCCCAAAAAAGTGGGTGGAAATAAGGGTGCGTCTTATGGAGCGAATATAACAGCCCCCCCAGGTACCGAATATAACAGCCCCCCCCAGGTACCTTTTTTTAATCCCGGTGGTCCAGCGCTGTATCGGCAGGAGCTTTCCGCGCTCATGCCCTTCCCTCACTGGACGGCTGCCTCCTTATCTCTTCTGGCAGCGGCAGAGCGCGCACAAGGCAGGCTCGCACGCCTGCCTGGTCCCATGCCGCTCCCTGAATGGCTGCCATCAGTTCTCACGGAAAGCTCCTGCCGATACAGTGTTGGACTGCTGGGATTAAAAAAAGGTACCGGATATAATCCAAATATCTACAAGGTCAGCATCTATGAGTCAAACATGGATGTTTTTGTTACATAGAGTTTTATGGACCCCAACGCGTTTATAAAAGTAGATAGCACTAGATCCAATAGAAGCTGGCATTGTAAAATAGAAGTTGGGACATTAGATCATTTAATTTTTTTTTGTCCCTGTATAAATGCTTTCTGGAAATTAATTTGGCCCCAAATTAATAAATTATTAGAAAACCATGTAGGACTCTCATATGACACTATCTTATTTGGTACAGCAATGAGAACTCAGAGTCCGATTTCTGCAAATAATAAATTATTATTAATACTGACAGGGGTCGCCATGCAACAAATTACTCAAAATTGGAAAGACTATACTAAATTAAATTACACATTTTGGTGGAATTCAGTTTGCCATATATATAAAATGGAAAAAACGATTGCGTTACAACAGGGGAATAGTCATAATTTTAAAAAAATATGGGGACCATTGGCTAGTTACTCTAATGATCAGATATCTTAGCACATGGATAAAATATATAGAGGGGTAGGGAGGGTAATTCAATTTATTATATTTGGATGTAGGAATACTGATTAAAAAGGGGATATTTAATTTATGATATAAGAGTAATTGAATGTAATTCAAGTGTTATTAAATAATTGTATTTAATATGTATTTTTCACTTGATGTAAGAAATGAAAAAGAATAAAGATTAAAAAAAAAAAAGGTACCGGGAGGGGTGGGGGGGGCTGCCTGCCTGCCTGTTGAGACATAGAACTGAAGGGGGAATTACCGTATTTACAATAGTGCAACCTCCTAACCTGGTTTTTAGCAATGCCCTTTACAGCCGTTCCAAGCATAGATGAATTCTGTCACAGCATTAGTTTCTAACACTTCTGGCTGTGGATTATCTCAGCCATCTCTCACCTTCTAAGCAATGAAGCTTCATATTTCCTATGAACTTTCATTTCTGCAACTTTAGTAAAACCGATCAAATATTTGAGTATTTTTATCAAGTCCCCTCTAAAGAACATCTGAGGTAATTCTATAATGTGGGCACTTATATTTTCTTGGTTTTTCCTCCTCTATAGCTAGGTGTGTTTTATGGTCAGATGCATCTTATAGAGTGAAAAATACAGTAAATAAATATTCTAAAACCATTTTGCTTCATATTGCAACTCTCTGCATATATTTAATCCAATAATTTGCACAGATATTTTAAAAAATAGGTAATAACTTATTTTCCTGATGTTGTTTCCAGAAAAATAAAGATTTAATTTTCAGCTGGGTATTATAAATATATCTAGATATTTATGATGAAAACAGTGGTAGCTGCTTATCACATTTGCAAATATTTTGACACTGTGAAGCAGAAATGTTAAACATATAACCCTCATGTACAGCAATATATTATTTTCTGCAGGTTTATTACTTTAACATATTTGGTTTTAAAAGTTTTAGTGCTGCAGAAGACAGATTCTGATTTGGAATGCACATTCCTGGGTAATTCCCCAGGGCAGGGTAGTTTTTAAAAGAATTTCCAGAGGTAAAACTGATCCTTTATGAAACGTTCTGCCTGATATAAGGGCTCACATGTGATATGGCTTGTGGGAATGTAGAGGTGTTCCAAAGGACAGGGTTGGGGAGGGGGTGGCATTAGGTGCATATTTCTGAAAATCCAAGTGTATGTGTGTAATTTCAGTCTGAAAGCCCCGGATTCTATACATGGTGCTTTGAGTTGATCACACAACTTAATTGATTAACAAGCCAATCGGTACTGATGACTGGCTACTAACAAGCAATTATCAGCACTAATTAGAATTTACATGCGCCTCTTTGTAGGCATATTCTATAAAGAGTCTTTGTAGGCATATTCTATAAAGAGGAGTGTGGAAACGAAAGGTTCATAGACAACAACGCGGAAGACAAAGGCGCGTGCCGACAACTGAGCGCAAGATGGAGGTGCGCGCCGAAGAAAATTACTGTTTTTAGGGGCTCCGATGGGGGTTTTTGTTGGGGAGCACCCCCAGTTTACTTAATACAAATCGCGCTGGCGTTGTGGGGGGTTTGGGGGGTTGTAACCCCCCACATTTTACTGTAAACTTAACTTTTTCCCTAAAAACAGGGAAAAAGTGACGTTTTCAGTAAAATGTGGGGGGTTACAACCCCCCAAACCCCCCACAACGCCCCCACAGCGTGGCGCGATCTGTATTATGTAAAGTGGGGGCGCCCCCTGTTGGAGCCCTAAAAACAGTAATTTTCTTCGGCGCGCGCCTCCGCGCTGCGCTCAATTGTCTGCTCGCGTCTTTGTCCCGGCGCGCTTTTGACCTGACACCAAACGAAAAGGGACATGAATGGGTCGTATGCATTCCTAAAAGTTATGCACACTGTTACTGAATATGTCTGATCCACGCACAGCATAGGTGCAGGCAAGTGGGCCTGGTTTCCATTGGCATAAATGCCTTCGCCTAAATGTTAGCTGCGCAGACAGACGCTAACGAGCAATTCTATAAAGCACACCTAACTCTGAAGGTGGTTTATAGAATCAGGCTAAGCACTGACCTTTTCGGCACTGATTTTTTTAGAATTTACCCCCAAGTGTTTTGTTTGCTATAGAGGAAGAGTAGGTATCAGTGCATAGTTTCTCTCAGGTTATTTTCAGAGTGGAAGTGGTATGTGTATTTTTGATTTGAAATCTACCCAAGCTTATATGGGGAAAAACTATGGGGGCAATTCTATAAAGTAGCACTATAGCACTTACCAATCCTTTAGTTCTTAAAGGTCAAAAGTCACGTAATCTTTCTCTCATCAGTATTGCCTCCTGCCCTCTAGATTTGTCATGTGTAAATAATGCAAATTACAAAAGAAAGGGTCTGGAGATAGGAACGGAAATATTTTCAGTGAGAAACTGAGGGGGTAAATATTCAGCCCGCGGCAGTGAGCGTTTTGTCGACTGCCGCCAGCCTTATTCCTGGATATTCAATGCCGGGCCATTTCTGGGCTTTGATAAAGGAATATCCAGTTGCTGCAGCGCTAGCTAATGTGTAGCTAGCTAAGTTGGGTTACCGCATAAAGATAGGACCAACTTCTGTGCGGCTAACCTGGCCAGTTAAGTTCTGACCATGAAAACTTAACTGGGCAAGTTCTGACTTCCACCTTGGAACTCCCCCCCAAACTAGCTGTTTTTAAGTTTGGTGCTAATATCTGATTAAGTGCTGATGAAGATTAGTGGATGGCTCCAAACAAGCGATTTAACTGGTCACCAACCATTTCTGGCTGATTAAATTGCTTTGAATATCGACCCCTGAAAGTTCTTAATATTATGATACTAAAGATGACAGCATGTGATCTGAAAGAGAATTTTCCTGTCTGGAATGTTGTCTCCCTATTTAGTGTAGAACAGGGGTACCCAATAGGTCGATCGCGATCGATCGGTAGATTGCCAAGGCAAAGTGAGTTGATCGCGGAGCCCATCCCGGGCTCCATGATAGACTCACTTTGCCTCGGCGATCTACTGGGCTGATCAGCCTTCCTCTCCCCAACGTCAATTCTGCCATCGGAGAGGAAGTTCTGGTCAGCCCAACGCAGGGAAGCAGGGAGAGCTTGGGGCGGCGGCGGCTTTGGGGCCTGTTATCTGATGGCGGCGGCGGCTTGGGGGCCTGTTCCCTGATGGTAGCGGCAGTGGCTTGGGGGAGGGCAGGGAGAAAGAAAGAAAGGGGGCAGGCAGGGAGATAAAAGGAAAGAAGGGAAACAGAAAAAAAGAAAGGGGGCATGAAGAGAGAAAAAAAAAAGAAAGGGAGGCAGGGAAAAAGAAAAGGCAGGGAGAGAGGAAGAAAAAGTTGGGGGAAGGAATGAGGTCTAGAGGATAGGAAGCATAAAGGCTGAAAGAAGGGAAGAAAGATTGGATACACAGTCAGAAGAAGAAAGTGCAACCAGAGACTAGTGAAATCACCAGACAACAAAGGTAGGAAAAATGATTTTATTTTAAATTTAGTGATCAAAATGTGTTTGAATTTATATCTGCTGTCTATATTTTACACTATGGTCCCCTTTTACTAAACCGCAATAGCATTTTTTTAGCACAGGGAGCCTATGAGCGTCGAGAGCAGCACTGGGCATTCAGTGAAGCTCCCTGCACTAAAAACTGCTATCATGGTTTAGTAAAAAGGGAGGGGGTATTTGTCTATTTTTGTATGGTTGTTACTGAAGTGACCTCTGAAAAAACCCCGGAATAGGAATGATAATTAACATTTTCTATGCGTACAGTGTGCTTTGTGATTTTTTAAAATTTTATTGTTGGTAGATCATTTTGACTTTGTCATTTTAAAAGTAGCTCACAAGCCCAAAACATGTGGGCACTCCTGGTGTAGAAAATCCCGCTACGAGAAGGCATTCTGTATTTGATTGCTTTTATGAATGAACCAAGATTTCTTGGGTCATATTCTTTCTGCCTGGCAATTGCATACCCCCTTTTGTGTGGAATTCTCCTGGGAGAATACTGCCTGCAGGGGATAATTATAGCATGGTTTTAGATCAAACAAATCAAGAAAGCACCTGTGTGGAAAGCTCCTCTTCCGGCTCCTGAAGCTGAAAGACGGTCGCAGCACTGTTGGCTCCTAGTAGTCTACGGGCCATTTTTTCTTCATAGGTCAATCGCTAAAACGGGTTGAGGGAATGGAGGTAGAGTTTCAAGGAGACAAAACCAGAGAAGAGGAGATTAACTGGATTTGTTCACTAAACGCGTGTGTAAAGCCCAACTTAGCCTAGTTTTCAAGACTTAAGCATTTTAATTCACAAAAGTTCAGAGGCAAATATGCAGAGGTATAAATGACAAATGTATTTGTAACCAGAGCTACAATTACCTTATATACTCAAATATTAACTGAGATTTTTGGGCCAAAATAATGACCCAAAAATGGGGGGGTCTCAGTTTATATTTAGGTCCTCAAGTCTGTGTGCTCTCCAACCCGGACCTATTGCAAGCCTCCTGTGGGCTTGCCTTAAGCCCTGGTGGTCAAGCGATGAGCTAGGACAGGAGTGATCCATCCCACATCCTGACCTGTCCAGCTATTAACCACCTCGCTTCTCTTCCACCTCCCATACTAGTTGCAGGCCTCCTGTGGGCCTGCCTTAAGCCCTGGTGGTCCAGCAGTCAGCTGGAACAGAAGCGTCCTTCCTGCATTCTGTCTCGGTCAACTATTAACTACCCCACTTCTCTCCCGCCTCCTGGACCCCTCTACAACATACCCTGGTGATGTAGCAGTGAAGTGGGGTAGGACTAATTTTTCTTCGCTGCTGCCCCCATGCGGAGCCGCAATCAGAAATGGCTGCACAAGTTCCCGGGGCAGACTCATGAGACCGTAAGAACTCACAAGACTGCCCCGGGAATTTATGCAGCCACTTCTGATCTCTGGAAGGGTTGGGTGTAAGGCAGGACAAGTGAATATAATCTCCTCCCCTCCCCCCATCCCCCTGGGTTTATAATTGAGTGAGCCTTTTTCCTCCTTTTTTTGGGGGGGAGGGGAAGTTACCTTGGTTTATAATTGGATTGGTTTATATTCAAATACACTGTATATGATAACATAATATGAAACAAGATTTTAGCAACAGTCAACCAAAGTCAGGGGTGTGGAAACAAAGAGTTACGAGTGAATACACTAAGGACCAGTTCTACAAATGGCACCATTATTGGCTGGTGCTTCCAAAAACGGTGCCAGTCGCGTGCCAGTCACACAACGGCACTGTTTGTAGAATCATGGCCACTGTCAAAACATAGGCGCCAGAAATGTAGGCCAGGGTTTTGAAGGCCTACATTTCCGGCATTTATGTTTGACGTGAATCACGTCCATGGAGGCGCCTAAGGGCACTTCTGGCATTAACCACGCTTACTTTGACCTTAGCACCTGCACAGATGCCATCAGTACGCCATTTTTGGAAGTGCTGGTGAATGCCTACATTTCTTTTTTTAGAATTACTTTTTAATTGTTTTTAAACAATGTGGTCAATTACCATGCCAATTAAACCAATTAAATTAGGTGTCGGTAGGGCACCTACTTCCACCTGACTTACAGCGTCATTAGCAGAATCAGGCCCTTGAGGAAGAAATCATTTTTATTGCAAGTATAACTGTATGACCTATGTAAACATTTGTGGGCCCAATTTTCACTCTATTAATTTAAGCCCCGGCACTGGCACTTAAATTAATACATATACAGTATTTAGTGCCATTATCCCCTAGATTCTATTTAAGGCACCTAGATCTGTACACACACAATTAAGTAACAAAGTTCTAACAAACCAATTATTGAAGTTCATTGGCACCATTTAGGATCTGCATTAGAGAATGACACGGTGACAAAATTCATCACCGTTCCCGTCCCCGCGGATACCCGCGGGAAACCATCTTCATGTCATTCTTTAAGGAGAGAGGGAAGAATCAGAGTATAATTGGGCACAACCACTGACCCACAAGCTTTGCTTTGAAGAATGCTGGTGTAGAAGGATTGAGGTTGAGACAGACACTACAGAACGACAGTCTCTGGTATCCAGAGCAGATATTGTGATGTCATAATGCCTCATTCCACCAGTGCCTAAGAGCCAATCACATCAGTGATGTCACAATGGCTTCATTATCCTTGGCTCACATAAGAATCAGAGTATGAATGGCCACAACCACTGACCTGCAGGCTTTGCTTTGAAGAATGCTGGTGTAGAAGGACCGAGGT
Organism: Geotrypetes seraphini; assembly: GCF_902459505.1. Lineage (NCBI taxonomy): Eukaryota > Metazoa > Chordata > Amphibia > Gymnophiona > Dermophiidae > Geotrypetes > Geotrypetes seraphini. The sequence goes on along the minus strand of NC_047084.1, from coordinate 178,555,080 downwards.
TGAAATAGACACTAAAAAATGACATGGGGTTATTTCCCGCGGTTATCCGCGGGGACGGGAACGGTGATGAATTTTGTCACCGTGTCATTCTCTAATCTGCATGTGCATCTGGTTACATGCTATTCTATAGCACACAGCACCTAACTCTACTAATATATAACTCAAAAGGGGGGGGCGTGGCTATGGGTGTGTCAGAGCATTCCATAAATTTGCACAGGTAGCTATGGAATACTGCCTCCACGTGCCTAACTTGGTCACCAGCATTTACACCAGGTTTCAGCAGGCATAAGTCTGGTGCCCACAGTTAAGCATGGGAATCGACGCCATGCGCTGTTCTATCAAGGGTTTGTGCCCTGTAGAGAATAGCATTTAACTCCAAATTCTATAAAAAGCGCTAAAAATGATGCATATGCAATTTAGTTGAATGTGGCGCAGTGGTTAAAGCTACAGCCTCAGCACCCTGAGGTTGTGGGTTCAAACCCATGCTGCTCCTTGTGACCCTTGGCAAGCCACTTAATCCCCCCTTTGCCCCTGGTACATTAGACAGATTGTGAGCCCGCTGGGACAGACAGGGGAAAATGCTTGAGTGCCTGAATAAATTCATGTAAACTGTTCTGAGCTCCCCTGGGAGAATAGTATAGAAAATTTGAATAAATAATTGGGATAACGAGCAATTATTGGCACTAATTCGTTTTAAACTTATGGGTGTAAATTTAGGTGCGGGATCTACTTAGAAATCAATTTCAAAATTTAGAGACATATGTTCATAAAAATACCCACTCAGTGAATTGGTCTGGAACAGTGGTCTCAAACTCAAACCCTTTGCAGGGCCACATTTTGGATTTGTAAGTACTTGGAGGGCCTCAGAAAAAATAGTTATTGTCTTATTAAATAAATTTTGCATGAGGTAAAACTCTTTATAGTTTATAAATCTTTCCTTTTGGCTAAGTCTTAATAATAATAATAATAATAAAGAGACATATGATCATGAAACTATTTTATTTTACTTTTGTGATTATGATAAACATACCTAGGGCCTCAAAATAGTACCTGGCGGACCGCATGTGGCCCCGGGCCGCGAGTTTGAGACCACTGGTCTGGAATATCAGGACATTAGTAAGTAGTCTTGGTTTTAGGACTGCTCACCTCCACAACCAGAATGGCCTAGGTATGACACAGAAGTAAGAGGCTGAGGTCCAGAGAGGAAGCCAACTCTTTTCAGAGAGAGTGGTCATGCTTGAATTTGCTTAGAGGAGATTCCCCTCCCAGCCCAGTGAAGGCTCCTAGATATTCCCAGGAATGCCTTCTATGGTGGGGAGTACGGTATATAAATTAAGGGAGTTATAAAGATATGTAAAAAAAAAAAAAATCCACTTGGCAATTAGTAATTATGCAAATAAGAACATAAGAAATGCCTTCACCGAATCAGACCCTTGGTCCATCCAGTCCGGTGATCCGCACACGCGGAGGCCCAACTAGGTGCTTCATAATGAGACCTTGTTTACCTGTATCCCTCAATGTGATTTGCAAGGAGGGGGTAAATGGCTGAGGTAAGTGTGTAACTAAACTGATTGCCTGAAAATTGGTTTCGTTCATGTTTAAAAGCAGAACTTTCTCGGGTCTTAGTAGGTTTAGTTTATAGTTTATAGTTTATTCAATTTTTGATTAAACGCTTTTTCGTTTCTTCAAAGCGTTGTACAGAATAAAAATAACTTTACAGATAAAAAAATAAAACATTTAATACAAACTTTTAAGATCGACATGACTGACGTATTAGGTAATTATAGACAGGCATACAATAGACACGATTGGTAAAGGGGGTAAGAAATACAATTGATAAAATAAAAATAAGAAACATTTAAGGTAAACACAAAAGGAATTAGGGGGAAGGGTATAAAGTAAATACTAGTATTAATGATTTGATGTCTGAAATGTGCCTCTTTATTTTTTTTTTTTTTCAGTTAAAAGCTTCGTTAAAAAGGAAACATTTTAAGTTACTTTTAAATTTTTTTAAGTTTTTTTCCATTTTTAAATATAGTGGAAGAGTGTTCCAGATTGTTGGGGCTGTGACTGAAAAAATTGAGGTACGGCGTGTGCCGATATTTTTTAGGGAAGGAATGTTGAGGTTAAATTGAGATATGGACCTTAAGGATCTTGGTGGGTCGTATGGGATCAGTAATCTGTCTATGAAGGCTGGGGCATTTGACTGCAGAGTTCCGAATGTTAAAAGGGCGATTTTATATGTTACTCTTTGTAAGACTGGCAACCAATGGGCATTTTGAAGAAGAGGGGTTACGTGATCATACTTCTTTGCTCCTGAAATTATCTTAATAGCAGTATTTTGAATCAACTGCAAACGTTTTAAGTCTTTATGATATATTCCTTTTAAAAGGTTGTGATACTTTTGGGAAGGCCAACGCAAAAGGTGTCAAACAAACATATGAACTTTTGAGACGACACAAGTCCTTTCGTTTTTGTTAGTTCTTTAATCCTAGGACCAGTTTTTATTTATTTATTTATATTCCGCATAGCCTACAATTCTGTGCGCATTACAAATTCTACAGGTACTCAAGCATTTTCCCCTATCTGTCCCACACTCTATCTAATGTACCTGGGGCACTGGGGGATTAAGGCCCAAATTCTGTAACCGGAACCTAAAGTTAGGCACCTATTTTGGAGGTGCCTATCTAAATTGAATAACAAGCTCAATTAACCTGTTTAATCAGCACTGATTGAAACATAGGCGCCTATCAAGAAAGCACAATTCTGTAACAAGGCTCCTCTAAAAATTTCGGCGGCCTTCAAAAAAAAATAGGCGCTACGCACGTTAGGCATGGGCGTGGCTACATGTTAGGCACCTTGTTGCAGAATCGCTGCTCTTAAGCGTGCTTAAGCGCTCAGCTAGGCGCCTTTTAGTTGTGCCTAGAGCTGGCCTATTTCTTGGGTGCCTCCAAAACAGGTTCCGCTCAGCGTGATTCACGGCACCCAATATTACTTGAATCGCACTGAACAGTGCCTAATTAGGCACCTACCTTTTGGGCACTTCTTATAGAATTTGCCCTTTAAGCCAACCCTGGGGTTGTGGGTTCAAATCTCGCACTGTTTCTTGTGACCCTGGGCAAGTCACTTAATCCAACCCCAAAATACCTCTCTTGTTGGATCACTATCACTAGTATGCGGCTTTTCGTCTTGTACTAGCAGCATAGGGGGATCTGAGGCTTTTTCCACTCACATTATTGAGGTTCATAAAATTGAGAAAAGCATTGCTACCATAACTTTGATTCAGTTTAAAGGTTTTGTGAACTAGTGATCCAACAAGAGAGGTGTTTTTTTTGGGGTTGCATTAAGTGACTTGCCCAGTGTCACAAGGAGCAATGAAAGTCTTGAACCCACAACTCCAGGAGGCTGGGGCTGTAGCTCTAACCATTGCACCACACACTCCGGTATGGATATTCAACTAAGTTACGCTGGAAATTTAAGAGGATTGTGATTTCTCTTGTTTTCATCCCAGCCTGAGATGGTCTTGGCTCCTCCCAGTCAATTTTGAGCATTACAAATACTTCTTGTTGCCCACTGTTCTATGAGGCACTTTGTTGCCTCTAGGAACTCGGTTAAACCATATCTGAAAATACCACCATTAAGGCAACTGAAACCTTCGTTGACCTTTTATTTTAAAGCAAACCCAGGGTCCAATCCACAGCAGTAGTTGTAAAAGAGTACCGCAGAATTTTTGTGGTACCTCCTTTATGCTGTGGGCAGCAGAGGACAAAAGAAATTGTGGTTGCAAGTGAGGGGAGAGGAAATGCCCGGGAGGCTCGGATTCAAACGAGGTCAAAATTCTTCAGACAATGTGGTCATATTTTCCTTATAAACTGAGGGCATGTGCTGCACCACAAGGCCAAGGAAATGGTTCTCAAGACACAAGTCAAATATTTTGAAGCTCCATACCGGCTGCCCATTGTTTAGAAGCTCTTCTTTGAAGCGAAGCTTTCTTTCCAAGTCTTGTATGACAGCATCTTTTGTTCCTTGAATTTCTTCATCTGATGCTATCCTTGCAGTTCTACTAGTTTTCTTTGGAAATCCCCTAACCAGCAAAAACAAAAACAAAAAAAAACCCATTTAGTTAGCTCCATAAAAAAACCTCAACTACTCATGTATCACTTACACACATGTCTTTTTGAATAAGTTTATGATTTTTCTTATATGAAATCAAAACAGGCCTTTACAAAGTGTTGCAAATTTAAACAACTCAGCCAACGGTGGTCAACTATATCTAGTGTGTGCCTTCATGCACTACAGAATGTTTTAATGTTGATTTTAGGGATATGCATTTGCCATTAGCTCATATTTTAGAAGTTAATTGGAAAAATCGTGCAGTCTGATTTTTTTCTCCTCCAGCCACTATTTCCATTTTATGTGGGCAACTTGTCTGGTAAAAATCTAATCAGTTCCCTCAGTGAAGAGCAGAACGCATGCTGGGGGCTTGGCTACAAATTTAACCAGTTATATTAATTGGTACTAGTGAACTTTAATGGGCTAATTCAAGCTGCATGAAAAGTCAGACCTAAGTCAACTGAATATCTTTGCTGGTAACTTAAGTCTACACTATTCAATGTCACTGCCTTAATGCATTGGGTTACCTTTAACCAGATGTCCTGCTGCTGAATGTTGATTTCATGGATGCTATGATGTGCAGAAGATATATCTATGGTTTCAGAACTGGCATCATGCCAAATAGTTTTCTTAGTACCTTCTAAAGCAGTGTATCGCCAACCGTGTGCCATGGCACCCTAGTATGCTGCAGTGAGATTCCGGGTGTGCCGTGAGATGCCGGTGAGGAGAAGCTTGGGTACCGGCTGACTGCTTACAGGACATACCTCTCGTGGTGAGAGGTACATAATGTAGGCAGACAGCCGGTGCAGGTAGCTCTGCTCCTCGCTGGTGCCTCTCCTCCTGCAGCAACCCTCCCCACTCCACCTGTTGTGGACTTGCAGGTTCAGGACTCCGTCTGGAGTGTCTCCATGTATGTGCAAATGTTAACGTCCATGCCTTTCCGGATGGCCTCCAGCCGCGGCAACGAGTTTAGTATGCCGTGGCTGCAAAATGTTTGTGGTACACTGTTCTACAGGGCTAATGTTTTTGTAAAATGTACCCTATTGGCTGTGGGCAAATATTGTACATAATGAGGCATTCAGGACTCCAGCAGGTCCCTATACCTTTGTACACCATCTGGTGATAAGTTCTCATTCAAACGTTAGTCTTGGAATCCTTCCTTTCAAAAAAGAGAGAACCAATCTAAAGCCACCTCACCCATACCAAAAGACTGTAAACCAGGGAAGTGGAAGATATAATAGAGACATAAATATCTACAGTATGTGGCATAAATACACGTCAGTCCAACAAAAGACAATGGAGACATCTTTTTCAACCAATGACAGAGACATTGCTCAAAAATGTTGTCCCAACAAGGATCCTACTTTCGGCATAATCTATACACCTTCCTCAGGGGACACTCTTGTTGAGTGCTCTGAAAACGCTGAGGAGTAATATCTCGTGTACAAGCTGAGAAGAACGCTCTGAGCTCAGCGTTTTCAGACCGCTCAACAAGAGTGTCCCCTGAGGAAGGCGTATCAATTAAGTCGAAGCTAGGATCCTTGTTGGGACAACATTTTGAGCAAAGCCTCTGTCATTAAATAAAGATTCTTGCCATTGGTTGAAAAAGATGTCTCCCTCACCTTTTTGTTGGACTGTCTGTATCTCAAGGTGAGGTGCTCTTCTTTCTGCTGTCATAAATGCACATGAGGCAAGGCTCTTTCAATTGAAAGGAAACTCCAGAATGAGAGGGCATAGAATAAGGTTAAGATGTGATAGACTCAGGAGTAATCTAAGGAATTTTTTTTTTACCTAAAGGGTGGTAGATGCGTGAAATAGTTTCCCAGTGGAGATGATAGAGACAAAGACTGCTTGAATTTAAGAAATTGTGAGACAGGCATGTGGGATCTCTTAGGAAGATAAGAGGAGAGGATAGTGGATGCTGTGAATACATTTGGCCTTTATCTGCTGCCATGTTTCTATATTTCTATGGTATCAAATTGCAATCTTGGAGGGCTACAGACCAATCAGTCCAGTTTCCAGGATATGCATATTAAATATTAGGGCTGTGGAGTCTGTCCATAAAATCTTTGACTCCGACTCCTTTATTTATATATCTATATAGGTGTTGTACTAAATCCAAGGTGTGGCTTCTTGGGATTTTGGTTTAATATATGTTTATCATTTTTTGGTCAGCTATTATGGATTTGGCATTTGTGTTCTGTGTGTGTGACTTAGGTATTCTGCTAGCATGATTTTTCTATGTAGCATTTTGTAGTAATTTGGCTTGTTCAGTTGTCTCAATAGTGGAGGGGATATTTGTGAGGACAAGGAGAGGGGAGACAGGGATTTTGTTGATCCTTGCTCTGTGTTTGTGATTTATAAAATGACAGTTGTACAGAATACTGTTTCTTTTTATACTTTAATAAAATGATTTCAATATAAAATCATAACTATTCGAGGCTTGTGTGTGTGGGATCAGAGAGGGTTTGCGGGGACGAGGCAGGGGCGGGGACAGAGTTCACGGGGGTAAGAACAAACTATGTCACCGTGTCATTTTCAAGGTGCCACTTTCACTAATATAAATATCATAAAATATATTACATTTTGTAATCATCAAAATACATTCTAAAAGTAAAACATATCCTGAAAAAAAGGTTAATTAAATTATTATCTGTGAAATAAGAAATTTAAGCTTTATATTTGCATGACAATTTACTTCTATTAGGAGTCGTAGCTGGAGTCGGCACATTTTCACCGACTCCAGGAACCCAAAAATTGCTTACAACTCTGACTCCAAGGCCCTGATATATATATTCATGAGATATATCTGCATACAATGAAGGCAGCACATGTAAATCTATCCTGAAAATCTGACTGGGTGACGTCTTCCAAGACTGAGGGGATTTCAGATTAAAAACTGTGGCAAAAAGCATGGAATTAAATATAGTATTTTAACAGTTTTAACTGTTTTACGTTATTGTAGATATATTATGTATCCTGCCAAGAGAAAGGTTATTTGAATTATAATATATTTTTTAATATAAACATAGAAATAAAATCTAAAGAAATAACTATAGCATCCAATCCAAATATCATCTTAAATCATCCAGCAATCTTAGTAATATAGTTTCTGTGCTGTGAATAATCTTAAAATCTGACTAAACGATCCAACAATTTATTATTCTCAACATACTGACAACAGCTGTTTCACCTCCACACTCAATGAGCTTCCTTAAACAGGGGAGGTCTGAAACTGATGTATAACCACTTGGATCATTAATGTGCAATCCTCCTTTTTCAAGCTGGGTTTACTCAGCCTTTCTTTAAATTTGGCTAGAAGGATTACAGACAACAAAGACGCATTTTTGATGATCCACCGTTTTTGAGTCAAGTGAAGGGATCCAAACAATTTCTCTTTAACTTACTTTCTTCATTATCGCCAACATTTCCGTCTCGGAAATTTCCACAAACTCTCCCTGCACTATACCACAGCCTATCCTAATCTCTTCTACTGGGGCACCCAAAACACCATCTATCCCACCAGCTTTCTCTCTGTTTATCACCCACGAGAGTAGAAACTTCTACTTCAGTGAATCAATTTTGGTTTTTTAATTAAAATATCCAAAAATGTCATGTCTTCATATCTAATCTAATCTGGTATTTGAGTCGCATTATGCCTAAACAGGTTCAAAGCAACTTATAATATTTCGAATTACAGAATGAATATACCCTTCTCCCTCATTATCCGCGGATTCAGTTATTCGCAATTTTTTTTTGTCTAAGTTTTCCTTTATTTTTAGGCTGTCTGAGCCTCCCGGATCTTACCTGATGGTCTAGCGGTGACGCGGGGCTGGAGCAATATTCCTATGCTCCTGCCCCGTGCAGAGCCGTCATCAAAATGGATGATGTGAGTTCCCTTTGTAGTCTCGAGCCTACAACAGGAACTCACGGCAGCCATTTTGATGACGGCTCTGCACAGGGCAGGAGCATAGGAAGATTGCTCCTGCCCTGCATCACCGCTAGACCACCAGGTAAGATCCGGGGATGCAGGCGGGGGTGGGTCAGAGCTGACCAAAAAACTTATTTGTGATTTTTCGCAATTTGTGGGCCGGCTCTGCACTTAACCCCAGCGAATGCGGAGGGAGAGCTATACTACATTATAGTAGTTTGAGGAGGACGGAATTATGAGTAGGGTAATGGAGAGAATGGAGGTTCTTTGGTTGTATTAGTGATTAGTACTGTGATAAGGAGTAGATAAACTAATATGTGGGTTGCTAGGAATATTATCTGCCTCCTCGTCTTACTGTTGCTGCACTTACATGACTTAATTCAAAACTTTCAAGGTGTTTAGCTAATGAAGCAAGCCTTTGCATTTTTAGCTCAACCTGAAAAGACTTTTCAAAAAGGGAAAGGGATTGGGATTTGATATACCGCCTTTTTGTGGTTACAATAGAAGTGTTTTTGATATTATATACATATATTTTTTTATGTATCTGGGGCAAATGGAGGCTAAATGACTTGTCCAGAATCACAAGAAGCTGCAGTGGGAGCTGAACCCAGTTCCCCTGGTTTGCAGGCCACTACACTTGGGTTAAAAATGCACAACCGTGCAAGCAAACAACATTGGAGATTTGAGCCATACTTGTTAGAAAATTACGATTTTATTTTCTGATGGGTACCCAAGATAAGCTGGACATCTCACAAGAAACTGAGTTACAATCAAATCAGAGAAGTCACATTTTATCTGAATTCCTTTAAAATCCTAATGAAAAGTAGCAAAATTGCACCCAAAATGACGTATTTCCATAGATCCCCAGTTAGCATTCAAGGGAAAACATCAACGTGATAGGAATTGCATATCATTTTGAATCTTTTGTGTGTCATACTCAGCATCATTAAGCCTGGCCTCAAGATTAAAGTTCACAAAGTCTCTATGTTTTGAATGATCATTAAAAGTCTACACACAAAACTGCCCAGAGATGCTTTTTACTTTGGAGCATCTCCCTCGTGTGTCCCCGAAGGGATTCTGGGGGGTTTTGGAACGAGCTATATTGCTGGGGAAGAAAACCATATTGCAATGCTGGATTGTATCGGATTCCCCTACTTTGTCTTATTGGCGTATTCTCATGATACATCAGACTTCTATGGAGCATCTCTCCTTGACATCTTTGGATACACCACAGGGACGTTTGTATTGTTCCATTTGGGAACCCTTTTGGCTCACATTGACTCATAAAGCTCGCAGTAATTTGTTGAACCCATGATTTTTCTTGCATTCTGGACGATGGATTGTTTTGTTGTTGTGGGTAACTTGGGTGGGGGTTGGAGGGTGGATGGGAGGGAAGGGGATTGCTATAGTTGTATTGTGCACTTTGGTTGTTTTTGCTGTACTTGTTTATCTGGAAATTTTCAATAAAAAATATTTCACCATAAAAAAAAGTCTACACACAAGAGTTGGTTTTGTTCCGTCCTTAAGTGAGAAGACAGGTTTTGTTGGATTAGCTCCAGAGAAATATGTTTAGACTTATGTACTAACCTAGCTAAGGTAAGTTTTCTTTGAAAATTTGCTACTACCACACAAGTTCTCATGCACTTTGCTCTTACTTTTACTGGACATGGGGTTAAATGGAGCAAACTGCATACCTAGATTTGGAACTTTGGTAGACATGTGTTCAGGCTGCTTTCTTGATGTAGGTAAATATACAAAGGGAAGCGGGTATATTTGCCAATTAACTGGCAGCATAATCTTAAACACAGACCTAACTTAATGGGTAGGTGCCTACACTCCTTTGAAAAATTTTCTTTGCAGGGACTTTTATCCACATACAATTGTTTTTGATTTTTCTTTACTTTTTTGCTAAACCAAAGATCTGAAAAACTATTTGAGTACAAGACAATCAGAACATACAAAAAATAATTCAGTTACAGAAAGGCAATATATTTCTTAAAATTAATTTCAAGGACCGTTAAGCTGCAAAATCTTTAGTACTGTATTTATGTACAATTATGTACATTATGTACATTTGTAATTATGTACATTATGTACAATGTGACCCATATTTATGGGTCACATTGTAATTCCGGGTCTAGGGGGAGTACACACTGTAGTTCTGGGTATATGGGGAGTACACATTGTGGTTCTGAGCCTCAGGAAAGCACAAATAACACAAACAATGCTAAAGGTGTTCAAATAGCTCAAACAGGAATATCCCCACTGAGACATAACAAAAATATAACATGGAGGGCTATGTACGTCAACGCACACAGTTTAGGAAACAAGATCCTGGAATTGGAAACAGAAATAAGGAATGCCGACCTGGATGTGGTGGCGATATCCGAAACCTGGCTCACAGACTCCCACGGGTGGGACATGGTCATACCGGGTTACAACTTGCTTCGCCGGGACAGAGAGGGTAGGAAGGGAGGGGGTGTAGCATTATATACTAAAGATGACATTAAGGTCACGAGAATCTCAGATGTCCAGTATACTGGGGAATCCCTTTGGGTTAATTTGGCCAGAGGGAAGGACAAATGCTTGTATCTTGGCGTAATTTACAGACCCCCAAGACAACAGGATGACCTGGATATGGAAATAATCGAAGATATAGAAAATATCACCTTGCGTGGGGACACAGTATTGCTAGGTGACTTCAACATGCCTGATGTGGATTGGGTTACACTTACCTCTGCTTCCGGCAGCAGCAGGAGGCTATTAAACTCTATGAAAGGAGCAAGCCTCAGGCAACTGGTGTTGGAACCGACAAGGGATCAGGCAATACTGGACCTGATACTTACCAATGGAGAAAGTGTCACAGAGGTCTCGGTGGGTGACACATTGGCCTCCAGTGACCACAACATGGTATGGTTCAATATCAGGAAAGGTTTCACTAAATCTACTACACTAACCAAAGTCCTCAAATTCAAGGACACAAATTTCAAAGAAATGGGAGACTTCGTTCACCAGGCGCTACAAAGCCAAGAAGAAACCGATAACGTGGAAGACATGTGGTCGACTTTGAAAGCAACCATACAAGAAGCAACAAACCGCTATGTAAAATCAGTAAGTAAACGGCGAAGGAACAATAAGCCACAGTGGTTTACTGCGGAGATCTCAGACCTGATCAAGGAGAAGAAAAAAGCATTCATCTCTTACAAACAATCAGGGAAGCAGGACTCTAGAGCAGACTACCTGGCCAAATCAAAAGCCGTCAAAACAGCAGTCATGGAGGCTAAATTCCTCATGGAGGAGTCTCTAGCAAAGAACATCCAGAAGGGAGATAAATCCTTCTTCAGGTATATCAGTGATAGAAGAAAAAACTCAGGCGGGATTGTACGTCTTAGGAAACCAGACGGAGACTATGTGGAAAAGGATTCGGAAAAAGCCCAACTATTAAATGAATACTTCTGCTCAGTCTTCACCCGAGAAGCGCCAGGGCTCGGCCCTCAGCTACAGACAAGGGTTGGCTCAGTTGACCCGTTTAGTAACTTTGAGTTTACGCCCAGCAGTGTCTACGGTGAGCTGTCAAAGCTCAAGGTTAACAAAGCAATGGGGCCGGACAACCTGCACCCCAGGGTGCTTAGGGAGCTGAGTGATGTCTTGGCGGAGCCACTGTCCGCGCTCTTCAACCTCTCCCTTAGTACAGGCAGCGTCCCGTTGGACTGGAGGACGGCTAACGTCATTCCACTCCACAAGAAAGGCTCAAAGATGGAGACAGCAAACTACAGACCAGTGAGTCTAACATCGATAGTGAGCAAACTAATGGAAACTCTAATCAAACACCAATTAGATAAGATCCTGGATGAGGAGAATCTACGGGATCCCCGACAACATGGATTTACTAAGGGGAGATCCTGCCAATCCAACCTGATCAGCTTCTTTGACTGGGTAACGGGGAAGCTGGATATAGGGGAGTCCCTGGACATCGTGTACCTGGACTTTAGCAAAGCATTCGATAGCGTACCACACCGCAGGTTACTGAGCAAGATGAGTTCTATAGGATTAGGTAACACATTGACGAAATGGGTTGGGAGCTGGCTTGGAGGTAGGCTCCAAAGGGTGGTGGTGAACGGCACCCCCTCCGAAATGATTAGTGGAGTACCACAGGGCTCAGTCTTGGGCCCAATCCTATTCAACATCTTTATAAGAGACTTGGCAGAAGGGCTTCGAGGTAAAATAACATTATTCGCCGATGACGCCAAACTGAGTAATGTAGTGGGCAAATGCACAACAGACGAAGATTCAGTGCCCGACAACATGATGCACGACCTACTCCTACTGGAGCGATGGTCTAGGACATGGCAACTCAACTTCAATGCCAAAAAATGCAAAGTTATGCACCTGGGCAGCCAGAATCCATGCAAGTCTTATACCCTTAATGGCGAGATCCTAGCAAAAACGGTAGCAGAACGAGACTTGGGGGTAATCGTCAGTGAGGACATGAAGTCTGCCAATCAAGTGGAGCAGGCTTCGTCCAAGGCAAGACAAATCATGGGCTGCATACGAAGGGGTTTCGTCAGTCGTAAGGCGGAAGTCATTATGCCATTGTATAGATCCATGGTGAGGCCCCACCTGGAATACTGTGTGCAATTCTGGAGGCCGCATTATCGCAAGGATGTGCTGAGACTGGAGTCGGTGCAAAGAATGGCCACCCGGATGGTCTCGGGACTCAAGGATCTACCATACGAAAAACGGCTTGACAAATTACAGCTATACTCGCTCGAGGAGCGCAGAGAGAGGGGGGACATGATCGAGACGTTCAAGTATCTTACGGGCCGCATCGAGGCGGAGGAAGATATCTTCTTTTTCAAGGGTCCCACGACAACAAGAGGGCATCCGTTGAAAATCAGGGGCGGGAAACTACGAGGTGACACCAGGAAATTCTTTTTCACGGAAAGAGTGGTTGATCGCTGGAATAGTCTTCCACTACAGGTGATTGAGGCCAGCAGCGTGCCTGATTTTAAGGCCAAATGGGATCGGCACAAGGGATCTATTCACAGGGCAAAGGTAGGGGAGGGACATTAAGGTGGGCAGACTAGATGGGCTGTGGGCCCTTATCTGCCGTCTATTTCTATGTTTCTATGTTTCTATGTATAAGCAAATAATCACCAATTAGACTGGGGGAGAGCAGATCAACTGGGCATATTTTTGGTTAATGGATTGTGCATAATTTTGACATACTAAACACTATGGAGAGAAAAAAAAATTATAGTGAAAAGCAGTAGATGTCTGATCTTTGCCAATAGAGGGAGACAAAGGGTTAGCTTGCAAACTGTTTCAAAAATCCAAAGCTAAATAAATGGATTGCCCACTGACAAAATACTTTAAACCAGGGGAGAGTAAATGGGATGACAGAGAACTTGCATTTAACTTCAAGTTGGAATATATGTTTGTGGAACACACTGAGTTTAGGCAGACCATAGCTTTGGGTTTCTATCCTGGAGACTTGTTAATGTAAATTCTTTGCCTATAGTATTCTTGTCCTGCGGAATGGCTAATATTATAAATACTAGTCAATAAACCCGTTACATAAACGGGTGCTAGAATATATGTATGTCTGTCTTTCTGTCTCTCTCCCTCCCACTGTCTCTCTCTCTCTCCCTGGCTCCCTTTCTCTGTCTTTCTGTCCCTCTTCCTGTGTCTTTCCTCCAGGTATTTCCCTTCCCCTCCAAGTCCCTGTGCAGCAGTATCAGCATTTTCCCCCACCCCCCTTCCCTACTCTTAGCACGATGTGGCCTGCTCCTTTTGGCCCCTCCCCCTTCCCTCCCGCGGTGTAGCCTGCTCCAAGGGCCCCCCCTTCCCTTATCGTGTTTCCCGCAGACAGGCCCAGCTTCTCCCTTCACGTATCCTTTTTTGTTTCTGTTTACCTCCTTCGCGTGGCTGCCTACCTGGTCCCACTGAGCGGCTCGCAGCTAGAGTCTCTTTCGGCGCTTCCCTGCCCGGTCTGCGGTCTGGCCTGCTCTGGGCGAGTGTCGCAGGGCTCCTCTCGATCCCCGCCAGCATCGGAAGCCTTCTCTGACGCTGGTGCGGCTCATGAGAGGAGCCGACACCGCGATCTGGAGAGCAGGGAGTCCAACGCTGGCGGCTGGGAAGCAGTAAGGCTGGGAACTCGCGCATGCGCACTCCTGCGGCCACGGACCTACATCGCACAGATCAGAGATCACGGAAGCATGCACATGCGCGGCTAGGGGTTTTATATATAGAGATGTCTGACAGACCAGAGAAAGTGTGAACAAATGGCTCCAGAGCCAAAAACTATTTTTTTTTAATGAAATTGCATAGTAACGTGGAGGAGCATAATCAAAACATACGTCTAAGTCCGATTTGGACGTAAGGTGCTAGTCGCCCAAAGTTGGCAGGGCACAAATGTCCATTCTCGAAAAATACGTCTAAAGTATACTTTTTTTTAAAAAAATTGTCCATCTGTACGTCCAGGTGTTTGATCATCCAGACCGCCAGTACGTCTATCTTTATACCAAATTCTCATCCAAATATTTGTCCAAGTCCCAAACGCCCAGAACAAGACCTTTTGGACATGGGAGGGGCCAGCATTGTGATGGACTGGCCACCCAGACATGGCAACAGAGCAGTGGGGCATCTTACAGGGCACTACTGTGAACTTTACAAAAAGGGTGCCACATAAATATCTCACCAGAACTCCTAAGTAATGTTGAGCCCCCAAAACCCACCATATACAGCTGTCTACAACCCCAATAGCCCTTATGGCTGCAGGTGGCACCTATATGGCAGTACAGTAGGGTTTGGGATTCTTTTTGGGTGAGCTCACATTTTCCACCATGAATGTAGTGGTTAGAGTGGCTTATGGGCCTGGGTCCTCCTCTCTATGGTTCACTAGCCCTCCTCACAGGTTACTTAAGAGACCTCTGTGCGGCTCTACTAGGCTTTCCTATGCCAGGTGCTGATGTTCCAGTATGTACGTTTTTATTCCGATTTTTATAGCGGTGGGAGGGGTTCAGTGATCACTGAGGGAGTGTGTGAGGGTCTATACTTTGTGTCTGTAGTGGTTATCTGTCATTTTGGAAACCGTCTGGGCATTTAAACTTGGTTTTAGATCAGCTAAGTCACTACGTATAAGTTCCGTCCAGGCAGCCTCGTAAAACTTTTGATTATCTCTGCAGTACGACTAAATCTAGATCAGCCCATGTCCCATCCAAATCCCACCCTCACCACTCCTCCAAAAATGCCCCTTTCAGCTCTGGGTGCACAGCGGTATTCAGAGGTCTACAATGTCCTGGATATGTCTAAAAAGTTGTTACGATTATTGGCACTTGGATGACCTGTCTTTTAGGTTGTCCAAGTGCCGACTTGGGCGGGTTTTTAGACGTAAATAACAGCAGCTAAAAACCTGCATGGTCCATCCAGTCTCCCCAACAAGGCGGTCATGCATGACATCATCACGATGACGTACGCACATGCACAAAGGCCCTTCAGACCGGCCCTGAGATGCCAGTGGGGGTGGCAGTAGGGAAGAGGGCCAGAGAGAAGGAGAGGCACTGGCGCCAGCTGATTGACAGGACCGTGTCCTGAAGGCAGTCAGCTGGCACCGGCACCTCTCCTCCTCCCCAGTGTGCCATGGCACACTTGAAATCTCAGGAGGCACACTTTGCGATACACTGACATAAAGCAATAACTCACAGGACAAGAAGAGCTACAGCACTGTAAATATTACATTGGGCTCTAAAACACCAATACACTTACCTAGTGAAAATAACAAAACCAAACCAAGCCATGCAAACAGGACTGCAACAACATCGCTACTCAAATGCTACATGCTAGCAGAATACTGCACCTTGGTCACACATGACATAACAAATATGACACAAAGGACCAAAGATCAATAAACGATAGGAAAGCAAAAAACTGAACTGGAAACCTCAAGAAGTCAGACTCAGCATACAGCAATACTAGAGAAATTGAAAATGAAATGCAAAATATCAGAGATGCATATTTCCAAAAGCTGAAACATTCTAATTCATAAATTCTGGATAAAATACTTTTTTCTACCTTTGTCTCAGCATTTTGTTTTTCTGTTCTCTTTGGTCTCAGTGCCTGTTTTAAGTTTTTCTCTGGGTTTTTCCCCGTCTTTGAAATTTCTCCTGTCCATTTAGCATTTCTATGTCCACCATCTTCCTGCGTTTCAGTACCTGCTATCAAAGTATCCCGATGCAGCTCTTATATTCAGCAGTTTCCACTCTGTGTCTTTATCTTGCTCTATCCTGCATTTCCCTGTCTTACCAGCACCTCTCCTTCTCTCTTGCTCTCTGTCCTTCACTTCCCTCTGTGTCCCTATCCACCCCCCAATGTCCAATATTGCCCCTCTCTCTGCATCCTTCTCCCTCCATATCTAACACCTCTTTTCTGCCTCCATGTCCCTCCCTTCTCTCTTTCTTCCTACACCCTGGGGCCTGGATCTCTCCTTCTTGCATCCCATTCCCCCCAATATTTCAGTGTGTCTCTCTCCAGGGTTTCTCCCTCTAGTCAGTCTCTCTCTATTTCTGTCGCCTCCATCCCCCCAACTAAAGCTGGTCCAGCATCTATCTTTCTCCCTCTGCTCTGTCTTAGTTCTCCATCCTTCCCTCTCTCCTGCAAGTCCAGATGTTCTTCCCCTCCCCCCTCCCCACAGTTCTAGTGTCTCTCCCTTCTGCTGGACTCCCTGTGATCTGATGGTGCAAACTTACCTCACTCGCTGCCGGTCAGGGCGCTGTGGCAAGTGAGGCAGGTTAGCACCGCTGGACCACAGGGAGTGGGAGGGAGACAAGAAAGCTGCCAGCAGCCTGCAATAGTAGGCAGAGTGAGAGTTGGGGGAGGGGGTATTGTCTTGTTGAACTCATGAGTGCCACTGGGAAGGCTAAACCTCCCCAAGCCTTATATGGGGTGCCTATGCTTTCTGTGCTCTGTTTTCTTCACCCAATGCACTCCAGTCAGCAGAGAACGCTGAGACACACGAAGAAACATGAGGCTAGAGATTATCTCCCAGATGTTTCAGAAACGACTGCATGCTCTAAGTTTGGCAGTGGCAGTGTTTCAGGACAGCTAGTCCAACATTTTATGTCAGCTATCCCAAAAAAGGAAGAAAATGATGGTAAGAAAAATCCTGTAACATTTAGGGTCCTTAAAGAGGAAAAAGTGCAGCACGGATCATTTAATAAACACCCAGGAAGGGCAGAGGCTGTCCATGTTTACTTTTATAAAGCTCTCTGGTAAAGATAAATCTGCCTCAGCAATAAGGAACAAGGAACAGTTAACCCCTGCAGAAAAAGAGGACAGAGCTCATTACTACTACTGCTGCTGCATAAAATAAATTTAATTTATGAATTTATATTCTGCTTTTTTTGGGCCACTGGCTAGACCAGACAAATCATAATAAAATGCAATAAACCAAATGGGAAGAAGTGAAATTTATTTATTTAGCCCCCCCTCTTTTACAAAACGGTAGTGTGGTTTTTAGCGCCGGACGCGGCCGTAACATCTCTGAAGCTCATAGGAATTCTATGAGCATCAGAGCTGTTTTTGCCGTGGCCGGCGCTAAAGACCGCGCTACGGTTTTGTAAAAGGGTGAGTGGGGGAGGGTTATTTATTTAAAAATTTATACACCGCCTAAACCTAGGGCTCCTTTTACAAAGGTGCGTTAGGGCCTTAACACGCGGAATAGCGTGCACTAAAATGCCGCACGCGCTAGCCTCCTTTTAAGCAGGCGGTAATTTTTCAACTAGCGTGCGCTAATCTTGTGCGCAAGCTAAAAATGCTAGCGCACCTTAGTAAAAGGAGCCTCTAGGTTTCCAAAAAACATACACTATAAAAAACAATAAATCTTACAGCTAAAATGAACCCCCTTCTTTTACGAAACTGCGATAGAAGTTTCTAGCGCGGGGAGCCGCGCTGAATGGTCCGCCCTGCTCCCGACGCTCAAAGGAACTCAATGAGTGTCGGGAGCAGCGCAGGCCATTCAGCGTGGCTCCCCACACTAGAAACTTCTATCGCAGTTTCATAAACGGAGGCCTAAGTTGTCTTGATATCTATATTTCTGTTGAACTGACAGTGCTTTTCATAAATGCATCAACAAATAACTTTTTTAAAGCTAGCACGTTCTGCGCAAAGACGTAATTGGCCTGGCAAGGCATTCCATAGTTTCACCCCAGCTATAGATAGCATAGAGCAGGGGTAGGGAACTCCGGTCCTCGAGAGCCGTATTCCAGTCGGGTTTTCAGGATTTCCCCAATGAATATGAATTGAAAGCAGTGCATGCAAATAGATCTCATGCATATTCATTGGGGAAATCCTGAAAACCCGACTGGAATACGGCTCTCGAGGACCGGAGTTCCCTACCCCTGGCATAGAGGCTCTAGTATCTGCATAATGTTCTTTTGACTCACTATTCACCATCAGCCTCATCCCATTTTCTGATCTCAAAGATCTCCCTGGACGATATATCGTAAACATTTTCTCAAAACATACTGGCGCAGCATAATACAAAACCTGGTGAACTACTGTTAACACTTTATACTGCACCCTTTGTAATCCAGAAAGCCAGTGCAATTACTGATTTCTCTTCTTTCTAAAATCCAACAATTACGACTACAAAATAAATGCTCAATTTTGCTTCAGTTTGATTTGTCTGCGGCGTTTGATGTAGTGCATCATGATATTCTGCTTCAATTACTTTCAGATACTGGACTTAACCAGGTTGTTCTTGACAGGTTTTCTAAATTTCTACTGTCTTGTTCGGTGACGGGTCAAAAGCGCGCGAGGACAAAGGCGCGCCGACACCCGAGGGCGGACAACTGAGCGCAGGACTTCATCGCGCCGAAGAAAAATCATATTTTAAAGGGCTCTGACCACTCTACATAATAGGGATCACGCTGCCTCACGCTGCCATGTTTGGGGGGGGTGTAACCCCCCACATTATACTGAAAACTTAACTTTTCCCCTAAAAAACAGGGAAAAAGTTAAGTTTCCAGTATAATGAGGGGGGTTACAACCCCACAAACCCCCCCACAATGCCAGTGCCACTTTATTAAGTAAAGTGGGGGGGGGGGGTTTCCCCACCAACACCCCCCTTCAGAGCCCTTTAAAATACGGTTTTTCTTCGGCGCGATGAAGTCCTGCGCTCAGTTGTCCGCCCTCGGTTGTCGGTGCGCCTTTGTCCTCGCGCGCTTTAGACTATGAACCGTCTTGAGAACCCCAGGGCTCTCTGCTTTCCCCAATCTTGTTCAATCTTTATATGACTACTTTGAACACTTACAAGTTGTCAGCTTGGGAAATGATTTTTTCCTATGCGGATGATATCTTTATATTGATTGAGATTGATTCAAATATTACCAATTTAGTATTTAGAATATTAATGATTGTTAACCGTGTCGAGCTTCCTCTGGTTGAAGAACCGGTATATAAAGCTAAGTTTTAGTTTAGTTTAATTTTAAAATAGGTGTTACGTGTGTCATCTGAGAAATACCAGTAATTAAACTGGCAGCAGAATTCATTCGAAGCTTCAAAGCCCTACCATTTTGCTTTTGTTATCCCAAGATACGGCACACTGCAGTAATCCAATCGTAACACTACCAGGCTTTGGACAACAGTTCTAAAAGCACAGGGTGCCAACACTGGTTTTAATCTGTGCAAAAGATGTAATTGAGTATAACCTGTCTGGATGGTCTTCATTATTTGGCTTCCCATAGCCAAAGCGGAATCTAATTGAATCCCTAACATCTTCATGTTTCTTTTCAACTTCAATTGAACACCTAGAACATTCAAACAATCTGGCCAGAATGTATTATTATCATGTCCAACAATCATCACTTCAGTCTTGCTAACATTTAATTGCAGCAAGCAAAAAACAAAAGGAATTGACCCCAAAATATCCACAAAGAAGAAAATCCAGAGAAAACCAAAAAAACTCTGTGGAGTGACAATGTTCCTAAATGAACTTTATTTGAAAGTGTCAAAGTTCCAAAAGTACACTGAAATCATCCACATAAAATAATTTCATCCACATAAAAGCCTTAAAGGACCTAGTCCGCTAGGGATACGGGACCCAACACGGTCCGCGTTGCGACAAAAAGTCTTCTTCAGGGGTCCCTGGGGGTCCTATAAAGGTGAATACGTGGGAAACAATTGAGTGGTGAGCCGGAAGTGAGACAATGCTTGCATTTGCCCCTGAAGAAGACTTTTTGTCAAAACGCGGAGCGTGTTGGGTCCTGTATCCCTAGCGGACTAGGTCCTTTAAGGCTTTTATGTGAATGATTTATTTTTATGTGGATGAAATTATTTTATGTGGATGATTTCAGTGTACCTTTGGAACTTTGACACTTTCAAATAAAGTTCATTTAGGAACATCGTCACTCCACAGAGTTATTTTGGTTTTCTCTAACATTTAATTGCAGACCATTTCTCGACATCCACAGCGCAACCTTTTCCATGCAAAAATTCAATCTCATCTCAGCCCCTTGATACTGCTTACCTACCAGAATCCCCCTTCAATATGTCATCCACATACAACCTATACTGAACCCCTAAGTGTAAAAACAAAACCCATCGTCCGAAAAGGCAAAACAAAACCCCCAAAATAGTAAATCACAGATATACCCTAAAATTGAGAGCAAAAGCCTGGCTCAGATTTAGGGCTTGTTTTACAAAGTTGTGGCAGCTATTCTCCCAAGGCAAATGCACTGAAGCCCATAGGAACTAAATAGGCTTCAGAGCATTTGCTGCAGAAGAATCGCTACTGTGGTTTTGTAAAAGGGGCCCTTAGTTAAAGGAGTAATTAGCTCATAATTTTCCCTGACATTATCAAGGAATGAATATATTCATCTCTTAATATTTCTCCTAATCCCTGTCCGGAAGGATAGATTAACCCACTAAATAAAAAACTAAAGAAGGTAAGTTAAATCAAGGCAGAAATACTCAAATCTCTTTATCCAATAATATCTGTACCTCCTGTGAAAGGGATATGAATTGGATCTCTGATTCATTGCTACTGAGCTAAGACAACTCCTCAAGAAAATCCTATAATTGGGGTATCTCCACTGGTTTAATTATCTTAGCCAGTGAAGGGAGGTTTGACATTGGACTCTTAGGGCTCTTTTTAAACAGACACGGTAGAGGTTTCTACCGTAAGCCGGCCAAAGTAAATGCTCCAACGCTCAAAGAATTCCTATAAGCATCGGCGCATTTACCTCGCTGGCCGGCTGTAGAAACCTCTAGCACAGCTTTGTATAAGCCAGCGTTGTTAACCACAGCAAGAGAGGCTTCTTCCAAATCAGTTCCGTAGGATTATAAGATGTAAACAGCACTAGACAAGCATACATTAGAGGCAGTCTGTACTCTGTGGAGCTTACAATCAAGTAGATACACCAACAAGATAAAGAAAAGAGCAGGTCTCTATGGACCCGATATACACTCTATGGACCCTATATACTGTACACTCAGGATTTTGTAGACTTCAATCACATCACCCCTCAGCTAACCTTTTTAGTCATTCCCCATATGAGATACCGTATTATTCAGTCCATAAGATGCACTTTTTCCACCCCCCAAAAAGGCTGGACAAGGGGGTGCATCTTATGGAGTGAAGATGACAACCCCCTGGTACCTTTTTAAAACACCTCCCGCCCTTCCTTTTAAAACACCCCACCGCCCCGCAGTACCTTTTTAAGTGACCCTTAAGCCTGGTGATCTAGTGGTATATGGGCTGGCAGGAGTGTGCTGTCTGTTCTGTAGCCTGGGCACGCCCCACTTTCAGAATGACTGTGTCAGTTCTCATGGGACTCGTGAGAACTGACTGCAGCCATTCTGAAAGCAGGGTGGGTCCAGGCAGCAGCGCAGACAGCACGCTTCTGCCAGCCCATACACTGCTGGACCACCAAGCTTAAGGGGCGCTTAAAAAGATACTGCGGGGTGGGGGGTGTTTTAAAAGGAAGGCCGTGCGGGAGTGTTTTAAAAGGAAGGGCCGGCGGGAGTGCTATGTTTTAAAAAGTTGTACTGGGGGGGAGGGGGAGAAGGAAAAAATTTAGTTGGCTGGGACGGATCCCTCCTGTCTCAACCTACCACTAGACCACCAGAGGTGAGGGGGGTGGTAGGTTACAGGTCAGGGAAGGGGGTACAGGATGCAGAGCCTAGAAGGAAGGGGTACAGGGTGCAGAGCCTAGCAGGGATGGGGGATAGGATGCAGAGCCTAGCAGGGATGGGGGATAGGATGCAGAGCCTAGCAGGGAGGAAGGACAGGGTGCAGAGCCTGGCAGGGAAGGGGGGACAGGGTGCAGAGCCTAGCAGGGAAGGGGGGGACAGGATGCAGAGCCTAGCAGGGAAGGGGGACAGGGTGCAGAGCATGGCAAGAGGGGGGATGGGGTGCAGAGCCTAGCAGGGAGGGGGGACAGGATGCAGAGCATAGCAGGGAATGGGGGACAGGGTACAGAGCCTGGCAGGGAAGGGGGAACAGGGTGCAGACCATGGCAGGGAGAGTGGACAAGATGCAGAGCCCAGCAGGGAAGGGGGGGACAGGGTGCAGAGCCTGGCAGGGAAGGGGGGACAGGGTGCAGAGCCTAGCAGGGAAGGGGGGGAGACAGGATACAGAACCTAGCAGGGAAGGGGGACAGGGTGCAGAGCATGGCAAGAGGGGGGACGGGGTGCAGAGCCTAGCAGGGAGGGGGGACAAGATGCAGAGCCTAGCAGGGAATGGGGGACAGGGTGCAGAGCCTGGCAGGGAAGGGGGAACAAGGTGCAGACCATGGCAGTAGAGTGGACAAGATGCAGAGCCCAGCAGGGAAGGGGGGACAGGATGCAGAGCCTAGCAGGGAGGGGGGACAGGGTGCAGAGCCTATCAGGGAAGGGGGGGAACAGGATGCAGAGCCTAGCAGGGAAGGGGGACAGGGTGCAGAGCATGGCAAGAGGGGGGACAGGGTGCAGAGCCTAGCAGGGAAGGGGGGACAGGGTGCAGAGCCTGGCAGGGAGGGGAGACAGGGTGCAGAGCATGGCAAGGAGTGTGAAGTTGGGTGCAAAGCCTGGCAGGGAGTGAGGAAGCTGGGTACACAATTTGGTTCAGAATGCTTTTTTCCTTGTTTTCCTCCTCTAAATCTGGGGTGCGTCTTATGGAGTGAAAAATACGGTAACCTTGATAGGCAGTATATAAATACCTTAAATTAAAAAAAATAAAAAATAAATATATATATATATACTGTATATAGCTTCAGTGAATACAGCCCTAAATGGTACTGGAGTTACAGTATTTTGTTAGCTGCAATGTAAAACAACAGACAATATACCTTTTTGCATTTTTTCCTCATCGCTTAAATTCTGACTCAAACAGAGCTAAATGCCATGTGCTGCTGAGACTCTGGGCTGGGTTCACTGGCCCTAAGTGGCAATGTGATACTCCCCTTTTGTAATTCAAGCTTTGCAAACCAGTTTCCACAGCACCAACCCATCAGACTCGTTTGAAAATTCCTGTCCATTTCATACACCTTCAAACTCACAGTCAATCAGTGCTGCACTCTTACACACTATCAAAATTTTTTTTGTATAGTTCATTAATAAATAAATTCTTAAAATATTGAGACCAACATGGAGATAGTGATGTGATGGTTTAAATGGGGATGCTCCTTGAGACAGCTCTCTGGCAAAATGCTGAATTCACGTCGGAGCCCCAAGTTTTCTATATAAGATAAGTCACTTTGGGCTTTTAAGAGTTCACTAAGATTAATTAATTTATTACAAGATAGCCAAATAATGACCGATGAGGAGGCTGGTTAAGGTATAGCTTCAACTTTACATGAAATATGAAGCTGGAGTGTAGCCGCTGAGGTCATAAAAATCAAAAGTATTTTGTACTCCAGATACTTATTCATTATATTTTAAGAGTTTATTTATTAATGAACTATACAAAAAAATTTTTTGATAGTGTGAAAGAGTGCAGCACTGATTGACTGTAATTATTGACTAGCTTCACTGAGAAAGATTCTCTCTATATTTCTGAGGGCAAATACAGACTGTGCCTTCAAACTCACAAGCACTGAAGTCCAGCCGCTTATTGAGAACAAATGCTTGTACTCTGAACCTGTCCTAAACAAAGTCCTTACAGATAGATGCCAGAGCTCCACTTTAGTCAGAGGCTGCTAATTAGCTGCCCTCTGTTTAATGAAGGGCTGTTAGGTACAGGTTTAATCATAAGTGTTTATGGAAAAAGCACAAGGTATGTTCTTTTATTTACTGTCTTCACATGAAGAGATTCTTCCAATACAATACACTGAATATAGTAATCAGGTAAGTGTTTTCTCTATCTGTCTGGGCAGCCTCACAATCTAACTGTGGCACCTGAAGCAATGGATAGAGTTCAAAACCAAACAGCAAAGGGAAAACTATATTGCCTAGCACAGCAAATAATAATAAAAAAGGCAATGTCCAATGCAACCAAAACAAGCTTTATTGTATAAATACGATAACCTACTGTCCCCGCAAGGATCCAAGTGGAAACACAGCACATGCTCACCCTCCTTTATGAAGCTAAGTTATATTTACATTACATTACATTACATTAGTGATTTCTATTCCGCTTGTGCCTTGCGGTTCTAAGCGGATTACAAGTTAGAAGACTGGACATTTCCAGTAGCATTGCAGTACATATAAACAAGAATGCGTTAAGTTACAATTGTTGTTCTGGACTTTTCCAGGATAAATTGGTAGTAGATAGTAGATAGTGATAGGTTGTTTAGACGAATAGAGATAATATTGTCCGGATTCTGTTGTTTAGACGAGTAGAGATAATACTGTCCGGGTGTTTCTGGTGGTGGTGTTTGGGTAGTCATGAGAGCATTTTCTAATACTTTTGTGAGGTTATGATGATGGGAAGTGTTTTTTGAAGAGATGAGTTTTGATTTCTTTTCGGAATGCTTTAATGTCTATTGATTTGGTCAGTAGATTGGTGATGGTAGTATCGATCTTTGCTGCCTGTGTCGCTAAAAGGCTGTCATATAGTTTCTTTCGTCGTGTTCCTTTGAGAGGGGGGTGAGTGAATAGGCTCTGGGTTCTCCTTAATCTGTGTGAGAGGTTACGGTGTAGTCTGTTGTTTAGGTAGCTGGGTGCTGTTCCATGTATTACCTTGTATAGTAGACAGTAGAATTTGAACTGAGATCTTGCTTTTATTGGTAGCCAGTGTGAGTCTAAGTATGCTTTGGTGATGTGGTCGTATTTGCCTAGTGAGTAGATGATTCTGAGGGCTGTGTTCTGAACTGTCTGTAATTGTTTTATCATGTAATTTGGGCATGATAGGTATAGGCTGTTACAGTAATCTACAATACTCAGTACTAGGGATTGTACTAATATCTTGTATTGATCTTTGTTGAAGAATTTTCTTATTTTTCTTAGGTTACGTATTGTGAAGAATGCTCTTTGGATGATTTTGTGGATTTGAGACTGCATTGTGCAATTTCTGTCTAGTAGGATTCCCAGGATTTTGAGTGTGCTTTGCATTGGGTACTTGATTGTGTTTACTTCTAGTTCTGTGAGAGATGGTTTTTTTTCCCTTTCCAGTAGAAGGAATTTAGTTTTTTCCGAGTTCAGTTTTAGTTTATGACTTGACATCCATTTTTCTACCGTTTCCATTATCATTTTCAGGTGGTTTGTGGATAAGGGGTCTTGAATATTAAAGGGGAGGAGGATAGTTATATCATCTGCGTAGCTGAATGATACTGTGTTTAGGGCGTCTAGGGTTATGCCTAGGGATGCTATGAAGAGGTTAAATAATATGGGTGATAATGGTGATCCTTGTGGTACTCCACATGGGTTTGACCATGGGTCGGATATGTGCTCTTTTGATTTGACTTTGTAAGTTCGTGTTTTGAGGAAGCTTTGGAACCATTTGTGAACTTTACCTGAAATTCCTATTGCGTCTAATATCTGGAGTAGTGTGTGATGGTCAACTAGGTCGAATGCCGCAGAAAGATCGAGTTGAATGAGAAGCAGCTTGTTTCCTTTGCTGAGGTGTTGTCGGGCAATGTCTAATAGTGATACCAGTAGAGTTTCTGTGCTATGGTTGGATCTGAATCCAGATTGTGATGGATGTAGTATGTGATGGTCTTCAAGGTAGTTGGAGAGGTGTTGTGCGACAAAGCCTTCTGTTATTTTAATGTATAGAGGGATTGAAGCGATTGGTCTATAGTTTGCAGGATTATCTATAGGACCTTTGGGATCTTTTAGGATAGGTGTAATTATGATTTCTCCTAATTCCGGTGGGAAATGACCTTCACTTAGTGTTGTTTGAAGCCATAGTGTGAGGCTAGCTTTAAATTTGGTGGAAGCTGTTGCTAGTAAGTATGAGGGACAATTGTTCAAGTCACATGAGGATTTGCTGTATTTTTTGTAAAGCCTGTTCAAGTCTGACCATTGTATCTTTGGGAAGTTTGTCCATATCCTGTCTGCTGGGATTGCTTCATCTGTTTTGGGATTGATTCGTATTTCTTCTATGTTGATTCTTGGATTGTTGAATGTGGATCTGGTTGTGATGATTTTGTGTTTGAAGTGATCCGCTAATTGGGTGGCTGTGGGAGTTTGGTTTCCTTGGGTGGCGAGAAATGGTTTGGTATCGGTGAGATTTCTTAAGATGTCAAAAAGTATTCTTGTATCAGGTTTTTCGGTGCTGATGAGTTTGGAGTAGTAGTTTTTTCGTTTTTCCTTTAGTTTGGTATTGTATTGTTTGATTAGGATTTTCCATTCATCTTTGATGTTGTTGTGTTTTTGTTTTTTTCCATGACCTTTCTAATTGTCTGCATTTTCTTTTTAGTTGTAGAAGTTCGTCGTCGAACCATTTATTAGATGGTCTGTCTATTTTGTTTTTGTTTTTTATTGGAGCAAGTTCGTTTAGTGTGGATTCACTGAGGGTCCGCCAGCTGTTTATGAATTCTTTGGGGTTGTTGGGGTCGATTTCGGGGTCGACTGTGTTCCAGAATGTGTGAGGTTCGATTTTCGGTCTGTATTTGATGAGTGTTTTCTTTGGGATGGGTTTGTTGTTATTTTGAGCCCAGTTGATAGTGAATGAATATTTGAAATGGTCTGACCATAGAGTAGGGTTCCAGGATCCGTTTGAGATGTAGATGTTTTGTGTGTTTTGATTTGGAGATGAGTAAGCTGCTATATCAAGTTGATGACCTTTTTCGTGTGTGGGTTCTGGGTTGAGAATTTGGTAGGATAAAGTGTTGAGGTATGAAAGTAGATCTGTTGTTTGTTTGGATGATTGATCTTCTAAGTGGAGATTTAAGTCTCCGAGGATCAAGTTATGTGTGGAGGAGAGTGAGTTCTGGAAGATAAATTCTTCAAGATCTTGTTTTGAAGTGTTCCATTTACCTGGTGTAATGTAGCAAATAAGACAGTTCAGGTTTCCATTGAGTGATTTGTCAGATATTTGGCAGGCTAGCAGATCAAGATAAGGGGTGGAGTGCTTGGTTAGTACGTCGATGTTGAGATTGTTTTTTGTTATGATTGCTAGACCTCCTCCTCTTCTGTTTTCTCGACATACTACTTCAAGTTTATATCCTTTGGGGCAGAATTCTGTGATGCTTGGATCTGACTCAGAGGTGAGCCATGTTTCGGTTAAGAAGAGACAGCCTAGATTGTCTTTGGTCAGCCAATCTTTGATTAGTTCTGCCTTTGGGCTGACGGATCTGATGTTCATATATGCGCAAGCAATTGTAGTGTATTTTGTGGTTGGTGTAGTGGTTGTATTGATGATAGTTCTTGGTGAGGTTTGGTATTTTTGTGTGTTTGAGTTAGGTTTTGGTGGGGGTCTTTTTCCCCAGATGGTGGGGATGTTGGCTTGGCTGGATAGTGGGCATGGAGTTAGTGTTCTAGTGGTATGTAGTTTTCTGGTATGTTGAACAGGTCTGTGTGTTGTTGTTAGGATAGGGATGGTTTGTATTTGGTAGCCTGTGGTTTTCCATTTTGCTATAAATGTGGCAATTAGTATGAGGGCAAGAATGAGGTTGTGTGTACGCAGTGCCATTTTTTTTTTTTTTAAGTTTGTGAGGATTGCGGTTTGGTAGTTATTTGAGTTGGTTGTGAGAGTGGATGTATGGGTTGTGTTCAGAATTCGCTGGAGAGGTGGTTGGAGAGGCAGGGGCTCTAATAGAGAGCAGAGTCCTCCTGTTTGCACGGCGTCGGGCGGAGGAAGGAGGGACAAGATGGCAGAAACTTCCTCCTTCCTCTGCCTAGGAAGTCGCTGGGTGGGGGAGGCTTTCGGTGGCCCTCAGGTTTTATCTTTTTAGGTTATTAGATTATAACCTTTTGAGCCTTATCAGCAGTTGTTTTGTTCGCTGAAGACAGTTTTTACTGCTGAAACTTGGATCCTTGTTGGGACTGTAGGTTATCATATTTATACAATAAAGCTTGTTTTGGGCGTATTGGACATCAAACTTGTCTTTTTTTGTATTGTTCTCTTTGCTAGGCAATGGATAGGGTTACTGTGTTTGTGAAGACAAAAGGACACATGACCTCAGCCCCTCCCATCCCAACCCCTACCTTTCATTCATTTCCTTAGTCCCCCTTCCTATCCTCTGTTTCCTTTTACCTGCATAGAATATGTATAGTGCTGTGTATGTCTAGTAGCACTATTGAAATGATTAGTAGTAGTATCAGTCCTAGCTCCATCCCTATCTCTCTTTCCTTCCCTTGCTTCCAAGACCATTCTTCTATCCCTGTCCTCCTATTCCACCCCCCGTCCAGCTTCTCTTCCTTCTTTACCCTTTCTCCTGTACCCCACCCCAGAACTAGAGTTACCATGAAGGCTCCAGAAAAAGGAGGATGGATTGAGACATCCTGATTTTATTTCCATTGAAAGCAATGGAAGTAAAACGTGGATGTCTCAATCTGTCCTCTTTTTTTTCTGGAGCCATATAGTGACCCTACCCAGGACCAATCTCTCTCTCTCTCTTTTCTCCCTAGCCCCTTCCCCATTTTATTGCATATCTTTCTCCCTCCCAGGATCTACCATCTTTCTCAATCTCCCCCTGCCCCATCCCAGCACCTACTTTTCTCTCCCTCTTCAACCTCTATTCCCCCACAGCTCCCTCATGGTAGCATCTCTCCTTACCTCTACTCATGGGTGCTTCAATCTAAACTAAACTAAACTAAAACTTAGCTTTGTATACCGTGTCTTCAACCAAAAATGGAGCTCAACTTGGTTAACAGAAACTAAAAGAAATACATAGAAAAAAAGAAAATAACAGTCAAAAAATATTAATGTGCCTGATTTCCGAAATGTTTAACAAATAAAATAGTTTTTAAAGATTTGCAAAAAAGTTGAAAAGGACCAGGACCCCTTAAGACAGGGATGTCAAAGTCCCTCCTCGAGGGCCGCAATCCAGTCGGGTTTTTAGGATTTCCCCAATGAATATGCATGAGATCTATTAGCATACAATGAAAGCAGTGCATGCAAATAGATCTCATGCATATTCATTGGGGAAAACCTGACTGGATTGCGGCCCTCAAGGAGGGACTTTGACACCCCTGCCTTAAGATAAGAGGAAGCTTATTTATCTGTCTGTCTCTCTCTCCTTCCAACCCTCCCCCCCACACTAGGATTGTCCAGAAAAACCTAACGTTGGAAAAACTGTGCAAATAGAAGGTTTTGCCATGAATTTGATTGTGCAAGATCAGAAAATAATGGAAAATTTTTTTTTTTTGAAGCCCATCCTGGGGTTGCTCAAATCCACTGATTATATAAAGCTCAATTTTTCTTAAAATTTGCAATTATTTTTGCTTAATGCATCAAATTTCTTGATAATATAGCTATAACTTTTATGTTGCGGAAGCCATGTGTCAGTTGTGCGATTTACAATACTATGAGAGATTGCCTCATAATCCCACTAAGGAAATTTCTGAAGGCATTCAGCACATCTTACTGCAGGCTTTAGAACAAGGAGTGATTACTGATAAAGAATTCTGTTTTTTGCGTCAGGAAAATCCTATAATACATGTAATATACTTTGTTCCCAAAATACATAAGAGCATTACATCTCCCCCAGGACGTCCTATTGTGTCAGGCATTGGCTCGCTTTTGGAGCCATTATCTGATTTTGTGGACTTTTATTTAAAAGATCTGGTATCTAAATCTTGATCATATGTTAAAGATACAACAGATATGCTTACCTTCTTGCAATCATTTGAAAATGTCCCTAATGGAATTTTACTGATCACGCTTGATATCACATCTTTATATACAAATATCCCACAGGAGGCAGCGGTTCAAGTTATCCAGAAACATCTTGTGAATTTGTCTTTATCAACAGCTAGAGTTGAATTTTTAGTAACATTAGCACGCATTGCGCTTGGGAAAAATTATTTTCAGTTTGTTCAAGAGTTTTACCTGAAAATCAAAGGCACGGCCATGGGGGCCACTATGGCCCCCTCAGTGGCGTGTTTGTATGTGAGTGATTTCGAAGATCAATTTTTGTATCCATCTGACCATTATCAGAATATACTAGCATGGAAACGTTTCATAGACGATGTGTTCCTTATATGGTCTAGCACTGAACAACAGTTTAACTATTTTTTTACAGTGGCTAAATGCGTGTGATGTTAACTTGAAATTCACAGCTACAGTGGCAACAGTAGAAATAGCGTTTTTAGACATATGGATAACTTTGCACCAGGGTCATTTTCAAACGACCATATATCGCAAAGCGACGTATAGGAATAACCTTTTGAACTACAATAGTCACCATCCAAGACACCTACGGGTTAATTTGCCAGTAGGACAATTTTTAAGGCTGCGCCATCTGTATAGCACAGTTGAGGAATATAAAAATAGAGCCATGGATATGTGGTTCAAATTTACTGAGAAGGGCTATCCGAAGGCAGTTATTAAAAAGGCATACAAGAGGGCCCTATATGCCCAGTGGGAGCATCTTCTGCAGGGTTCGAATAGATCTACTGAGGCCAACATGGTATGTACCATCCCATATTCCCACATGGCGTTTGAAATTAAGAAAATCATTAAAACTCACTGGCACATTTTACAGTACCATCTCAGCTTAGCTCAGTTGCCTACTTTTGCATACTCTAGGGGGCGTAACCTACGTGACCGGGTTAATTTGTCCCAATTTTTGAGTGTAGACCAGAGCCAACAATCAAATCCTGGGGGCACCATCCTTGTGGTAGGTGCAGTGTTTGTTCTTACACCATGGAAGTTCAAGAAATTAAACATCCGCGCTTGCAAAAATCACATCTCTTAAGACATCAAACAGATTGCAATACTGAGGAAGTTGTTTATATCAGTGTTCTTCAACCTTTTTACACCCATGGACCGGCAGAAAAAAAAGAATTATTTTGTGGACCGGCAAACTACTAGGACTAAAATTTAAAAACCCCGTTTCCGCCCCATCTCCGGGAGCTCGGTTCCCACAGATCATCTGATCCCATCCACACAAGCCTCAGTTATGATTTTATATTGAATGTATTTTATTAAAGTATAAAAAGAAACAATATTCTGTACAATTGTCATTTTATGAATACAAATAATTCAGAGCAAGGATCAACAAAACCCCTGTCTCCCCTCCCCTTCACATATATCCCCTCTACTGTCAAGAAAACTGAACAAGCCAAATTATTACAGAATGCTACACAGAAATATCATGCTAACAGAATACTGCAGTCACACATGATAGGAATAGTTTTAGGGGAGTGCAACTAGGGCAACTGCCCCCTGGTCAGAGAGCGCCCTAAGCCAGCTGGAAGCTAAAGAAGCACTGCCTGGGTTTTGCAGTCCCCAGTTATGTCTAACACCAGCTCTAGCAGGATATATATTTCAAATCTGATATATTCTAATCACAAAATAGAAATAAAATTATTTTTTTCTACCTTTTCCCGTCTCTGGTTTCTGCTTTCAATCTTCTTTTCACTCTCTTCCTTCCAGCGTCTGCCCTCTCTGTCTCTTCAATCCAGCATCTGCCCCTTCCATCCACTGTCTGTCCTCTCCCCCTTCCATATGGTATCTGTCTTCTTTCTATGCCCCTCTCCCCTTTCCATCCAGCTTGTGCCACCTCTCTCCTTTTTACATGATTCATTCCAGCTTCACTGCTCTCTTCATTTTTATCTCTCCTACACCAGATCTATCATTGTTGTCCCTTTCTGCTTATTTTTCTGCTGACCCCTTCCTATCATCAATCTCTCTACTTTCTCATGCCTGTGTCTCCCCTTCCCCTCCTCTAATCTCTCTGCCAGCTGTTTCCTTCCTTTTTTCATTCTCCCTTCCCTTCTCCTCCTGTCCAGCAGTAACTCTCTTCCCTTCCTCCCCTCCCAGCAGCATCTCTCCTTCTCCCTCTCTAGTAGTAGCTGTCCCTTTTTTTCCCTTGCCCAGCAGCTTCCCAGACTCCTTTCCCTCCTCCCCTCCCAGCAGCATCTCTCCTTCTCCTTCCCTCCAGGTCCAGTAGCAGCTGTCCCTTTTTTTCCCTTGCCCAGCAGCTTCCCAGATTCATTTCCCTCCTACCCTCCCAGCAGCATCTCTCCTTCTCCCTCTCCAGTAGCAGCTGTCCCTTTTTTCCTTGCCCAGCAGCTTCCCAGATTCCTTTCCCTCCTCCCCTCCCAGAAGCATCTTTCCTTCTCCCTCTCCAGTAGCAGCTGTCCCTTTTTTTTCCCTTGCCCAGCAGCTTCCCAGATTCTGATAGTGGTTTTCTCCTCTCCCAGCAGCTCTTCTTACTTCCCAGTGCAGCGATTCAGGAAGGCAGCCTCGGGTCCTTTGTTGGGTCGCGCCGCCTCTGAGGAAAGAGGAAGTTGCATCATCAGAGGCAGCCGCGACTCAGCAAAAGCCCCGAGGCTGCCTTCATGAATCGCTGCACTGGGAAGCAAAGGAGAGCTGCAGGGAGGGGAGAAAGCCACTGTTGGAGGCTCCCCAAGATCTCTCTGGCCCAGCGCAGACTTCAAATGTTGATCTTGCCGGCCCTGTGCGGACCGGCAGGAAGTTGAAGTGAGTCAATCTTGCCGGCCCTGTGCGGACCGGCAAAAATATCCTGCGGACCGGCGGTTGAAGAACTGTGGTTTATATGATCATCTGCCCTTGTCAGTTATTTTACATTGGTCACACAACAAGGTCTATAAAAGTCCGGATTATAGAACATCTAAGCAGAATCCGAAAGGGAGACATGGGAGCTCCCCTTTCTCAACACTGGCATGCCCAATCACATATCTTGGACGACCTTAAGTTTGTGTTCTTGGAAGCACCAAAATTGAAAAGAGGGGGGAATTTAACAGCTTGCCTATGGAAAAAGGAACAATCATAGATATACCATTGGCAAATGGTCATCCCCACCGGTTTGAATAGGGAAGTGGAGTGGTGGGCGTTCCTTCACAAATGAATGACAGCTCAGTTTGATGATAAGTCGGGACTACAGCTGTGAGTGTTGTCACATGAACCGGATATTAGAGAAGTCAGGAGAGCTTTGAAGGTATCCACCAGTAGCGCTGTAAGTTGCTTTTTTACATTTTTACCTTTTAAATAGTAACAAGCTTTTTTTCTCTTCTTTTTTTCAGAATGCAGTTCTCTTTTTGATTGTCAACTTGTTGAAGCGGGTTCTCTGAGGAAGCCGTCTTGGCGAAACTCGTCAGACCCGGCTTTAGAAAGATAAGATTCTGCTTCAGAAAGATAACTTTTACTTACCTTGAGTTTTTTTTCAAAAAGACTAAGTTCAAAGTTTTAAATATAAGAAAGCTGTTGTGAATTAGTGAAACACTTTTGCACTTCTAGTCAAATTTTTTTTACACAATATGAAACAACTTTATAAACAACTCCAAAAGGGAGCAATGATAGACATTTGAAACACTAATCAGGGTTTTACCCTGGTAGTGTTCATTACACCAGCTCATGGTTCTGAGCTCCTTTAGGCAGTTTATAAAGTGGTTTTAAGTTTATAGTGCTCCTATTTGTTGTTTTTGATGAATGTTTCACCATTTTGGGACACTAGTTTGTAAATTTCTCACCCAATAGTGACTTAAAGGGGATCCATATGACAACCCTAGCAATGAAGTGACTTGCCCAGAGTCACCAGGAGCTGGCTGGGATTGAACTCACAACTTCAGGGTGCTAAAGTAACAGCCCTAACCACTAGGCCACCCCCTCCACTCACTTTGCTTGTGTAAATTAAGAATGAATTTTGAATATAGAAGTGGCAAGCAAACAAGCCAGTAGTAAAGATGGCTTGCTTCATCTGAATAAGACAGTGGTTCCCTAACCTATCCTGGGGGCTCCCCAGCCAGAGCCAGGTTTTCAGGACACCCACAATGAATATTTATGAAAGATTTGCATGCAGTGGAAGCAGTAAATCTCTCTAATGAATATTCATTGTAGATTTCCTGAAAACATGATTAGCTGGGAAGCCCCAAGGACAGGATTGGGAACCACAGGGCTCAGATCTAAGGTTGCCAAATGGACTCAGATTCACTTGACGGGATTGATTCAGGAGAAAAGGAAGAGGAAGGGTCAGGTCCTTGCGCTAGGGGGGACAGCTCCTTGAGGGGAGAGGGGCCAGAGCCAGATCCTTGAGGGAAACCCAGCCTGACCCAGCCCACTAGAGGTTTTTTTTGTGTGTGTATATGTATGTGTGTGTAGGTATTTTTGAAGGGCTGGGGGGGGGGGGGAATCAGCTCATTTGTGGCTTCTCTTGTCAGCTATGGAGCCATGATCAACTGATCAGGGCTTTCCCTGCCGGATCCTGCTCAATCTGTCCTCCTTACTTCCATTGCTTTCAATAGAAGTAAAACCCAGATGTCTCAACCGATCCTCCTTTTTCTAGAGCCATATGGTAGGATTATTCTTCAGTCTTGTGCCCCCTAATCCTGCTTCCCTCTAGTATTAAACTGATCGATCATGACCATGTTACGACACCCTTCCAAGAAACCTTCCTCAGAAAGATATCTGTTATCCTTTCCAAAAGGAGTTAAGAGCTGGTTATGTAATGAGAGCTGGATTAGACTGGTAGATCCTATTGATAGATGTGACTTAAATCTGGACAGAAGTATAAAATGGGGAGTTAGGAGGGATTCATTGTCCTCTTTTATAGGAGTCCAGTGAGGAAAGAAGGGTACCTTCCTGTGAGGTTCTCTCTCCCTCCTCCAACAGAGAAAAAAATACAGAGACAGACGAACTAAGCCCACTGCAGTTTAATTATCGTAAATCCCAAGAGATTTGGCTGATTTAGAAAGCAACCACATATTTAGCTGTAGGGTTACTAAAGGTTGGATGCTGGTCTTATGTGCCAAGAAATGCAGAGAGGACTTGTGCACGGTTGTTAATTTGTGCAGAAGATACAGTTGCAAATTGTATTAAAATGGATACCGATGAGGCAATTTAGGTATTCTGTGGTATGCAGAAAGAACATTGTCCACTTTTAATGCATAAACAGTGAAATAATTTTTCTGTGAGGGTCCAGAATAGTGTTGAAGGTTTTGCAGACACGATTTTTTTTTTTAACCTTAAAATGCATAAATGCTTACACTTAACTGTATACATGTGCCAGTGATACACCAACTTTCCATTATTAAATAGTAGAACGGGCACAAGTGGATCGATTTTTCACTCCGTCAAAAATGACAAAGACTAGGGGACACTCGATGAAGTTACAGGGAAATACTTTTAAAACCAATAGAAAAGACATATTTTTACACTCAGATAATAGTGAAGCTCTGGAACGCGTTGCCAGAGGATGTGGTAAGAGCGGATAGCTTAGCTGGTTTTAAGAAAGGTTTGAATATGTTCCTGGAGGAAAAGTCCATAGTCTGTTATTGAGAAAGACACGGGGGAAGCCACTGCTTGCCCTGTAATGGTAGCATGGAATATTGCAACACCTTGGGTTTTGGCCAGGTACTAGTGACCTGGATTGGCCACCGTGAGAACGGGCTGTTGGGCTTGATGGACCATTGGTCTGAGCCAGTAAGGCTATTCTTATGCTCTTATGTTCTTATGCTTCTATCAGGCACCGATACA
This sequence comes from Geotrypetes seraphini, assembly GCF_902459505.1. Taxonomy (NCBI): domain Eukaryota; kingdom Metazoa; phylum Chordata; class Amphibia; order Gymnophiona; family Dermophiidae; genus Geotrypetes; species Geotrypetes seraphini. The sequence goes on along the minus strand of NC_047084.1, from coordinate 178,519,012 downwards.
TAGGCACACTGACACAGAAATGACCCCCTACATGTCTCTGAGAAAAGAGCTCAGTAAATCAAGCCATTAGACATCAGTTCAGCGGTTTATGTCCTTCCACAATTCTGTTTCCAAATCCAGTGTGGGAAAAAGTTGCGTCAACTTCTCTGCCCACTTGTTCTGCAACCCTCACTTTTTTTTTTTTTTTTTTTAAGATTTCCCGAACCCTGGTGTTCATCTCAAGTAAAAGACAAAGCCAGATGCACTAACACTTCATATTTTTCTGGGATGTGAGCAAATCCCCTCAACAAACTGCAGCTCCAGAATATAAAAGTTGTTCCTGCCCCCAGGGAGATATCTTCTACACTAAAACAGAATAACACACTGTAAGACATTTTTATAGACATCTTTGCGGAGATTATAACAGTTCCAGACACTTTGCCCTTTATTCTGTTCTTTCACAGGCCTGAATCACTTTCTTGTGAGTTGGTTTTTTACATTTGTCAGAGTAGTATTTTTAGTCTAATTTTGTTATATAAACTACACATGCACAAACTAACTAGTAAGGACCTAATATCTTTATCAATGTATGCCAACACGTGGGGGTAAGTTTTCTAAAGAATTCTGTTTCAAGTTTTATTAGGATTTTATATACCGCCTATCAAGACCATCTAAGCGGTTTTACAATCAGGTACTCAAGCATTTTCCCTATCTGTCCCGTTGGGTTCACAATCTATCTAACGTACCTGGGGCTATGGAGGATTAAGTGACTTGCCCAGGATCACAAGGAGCAGCGTGGGGTTTGAACCCACAACCCCAGGGTGCTGAGGCTGTAGCTTCAACCACTGCGCCACACACTCCTGTTCATGAAAAATCTTTTTTATATATGGATCAAAAGGATCAATTCTAGCTACCCAGTCTTAAAGAGGTTAAACATCTGTCAAATCAAAGTAGGGAGCTTTTTTTCCTTACGCTAGACCAGTGGTCTCAAACTCAAACCCTTTGCAGGGCCACATTTTGGATTTGTAGGTACTTGGAGGGCCTCAGAAAAAAACAGTTAATGTCTTATTAAAGAAATGACAATTTTGCATGAGGTAAAACTCTTTATAGTTTACAAATCTTTCCTTTTGGCTAAGTTTTAATAATAATATTGTAATTTATAGCTAAAGAGACAAATGATCAAGAAACTATTTTATTTTACTTTTGTGATTATGATAAACATACCAAGGGCCTCAAAATAGTACCTGGCGGGCTGCATGTGGCCCCCGGGCCGCGTGTTTGAGACCACTGCGCTAGACCTATACACTGGAATCCATTGTTTGATAGGATTCAGGGTGATCTCTCTTTTATCCTGCTTTTTGTAAACTTATTAAGACAAATCTATTTCAGCAATATTATTGGCCTATTATTCATGGACCATACATTTTCATTTTAGCTCTGTATCATTACTTTATTACATTACAGGGTAGAAAGAGAGTGATCATTTCCAGGGATTACAGTCTTACATTAGGGATCAAGACATCATTATACGGTGTTTATCGTTATTGTATACCGCTTAATACTCGTGTCAATAGCGGTGTGCTAAAATAATAAATCCAATCCAATCCTTTTTAAATTTGCTCTCTGGTATGCATGCATATAAATTCACGTCATTATATAAACACCATCCTCAGGATTTCTATAAAGGTTGCTCATTAAGCACCAAAATTTAGGCATGATCCTGAGATGTGCATGCAAATTAATTGGTTCATAATCCAATTAATGGCAATAATTGGCTGCTAACAATAAATTATCAATGTTAATTGGCACCAATTAAGATTTGCACCCTCATCTGGATGTGTGCTATTCTCTAAGGAAGTGCTTCTAATTCCCATATCGCGTATTTCAAAAGGGGGTGTGGCCATGGGAGGAGCATATGGGCATGTCGGGGGCATACAAACAGATACTTTTGTGTGTGTTGTGATTACGATACACAGTATAGAGGAGGAGAAGCCTAAAGGTTAATGCAGCATGCTGAAAATCTAAGGAACTCGGTCTGATTCCCAGTGCAGCTCTATGTGACTCAGTGTGAGTCCACTAGGGACAGAGAAATGTAAACTGGTGACCCCTTTACCCTGCTCTAATTCCCCTGTGCAAAGCACACAGATGAAAGACTCACCTCCAGGTATATATAGATTTGGAATCCCCTCCAATGTAGACTTTGGGAGTTTGTGATCTTGCTCTCGCCTGGAAAATTAAAAAGGTGTGAGGGTAGGGGGTAGGAGGTGGGAAGGAGCGGTGGGTGGATGGTAGAGAAGAGGGCGGAGAGAGGCACCACCGCCTCGGGCATCACTCACCCTTGCTGCACCACTGCATTTACATGTGAAGGTAGGCACTAAGTTCAAGAACTGGCCCTCTAGAGTCCAAGGTACGTGATTCTCAGACTTGTCAGTTGCTGGAGTGGCCAGACTAGGCATGATGGAAGAGGGAGTCTCTTAAAATAAGGGAAAAATCCTCCCGGCATTTGTGAACAAAGACAGAATCTTAGTACCATTTCTGCCAGAGCTGGAAGTAAAAAGAGTCTTCCCCCCTCCCCACCCCCCAAAAATAGACTTACATGTCCTGTATTTGATTATGCTATAATTGCTTTAAAATATATGAGTTATAATAAGGATTTAGGCTATTTTCCGTTTCCATTGTTTCAGCATGTGTTCCCTGTTTTCAAAAAAAGGTAGACTGGGATTCTGGTGCCAAAGGAAAGACAAAGTATGCTATGTTTGACTCTTGGCATCCTGTGGAGTGACAATTCTGCCTTCAGACAAGGGAGGAAATACCTGAATCTCGTGTGGTTAATTTGTTTCTTTATTATACTTTTAATTCTCCCTTTCCCCCAGGCTGTAAGGTGGGCAAGAGGGGCAGCCACCCAGGGCACAAAGTCCATTAAGGACAGAACAATGACTGATGCCCAAATGCAGGCCCTGCACCCATTGTAAATCTAGGAAGACTACAGTTTTCCTCTTATAGCCAGGTTTATTTATTTTAATTGGCTTTATAACTGCACATCCGGCAAGGGTTGATCTGTGGCGGTGAACAAAACAAACATTCTCTGTAGCATTGCAATAATATGTTACAGAAAAAAAAACCACCCCCCACTCATAAAACTTCATCGTGTAATCCTATCACATGCCCTAAGGACCATAGTAGGGTTACCATATGGCTCCAGAAAAAAAAGGACAGATTGAGATATCCAGGTTTTATTTCCATTGAAAGCAATGGAAATAAGGAGAATGTGATGGAGTCTACACTTCCTCTTAAGAACAATGCACCTGTCACAGCCACCTTAAAAAACCTTAGTCCCACCTAAGGGGGATGTGACGCAGGCAAAGTAGAGCATGGTACAGGAAGTATATAAGGCTGGGCCAGAGCTAGGTTAAGGAGGCCCAAAGGGAGCCAGCAACACCCACTGCAGGTGCCTCCACCCCACAGCTGAGAAACTGCAACTACTACGTTCAGGTAGGCCAAGTTCAACTTGGAACCTCGAAGAGTTTGTGGAAAGGGTACATGGGAATCGCTTGTTCACTTTTTCCAAAAATGCTAGGACTAGGAGACATGCGATGAAGCTACTAAGCAGTAGATTTAAAACAAACCGGAGTGTAATTAAAAGGTTTGAACAATTTCCTAAAAGAGAAGTCCATAGGCCATTATTAAGATGGCTTGGGGAAATCCACTGCTTATTCCTAAGATAAGTGGCATAGAATCTGTTTTGCTACTTGGAATCTAGCTAGGTGCCTCGGACCTGGGTTGGCCACTGTTGGAAACAGTATGGAAATTCTTATGTTCTTATGACCTTGCCCGCTAGAGACTGTACTAATAACTCTGGACTCAGGGACCAGGCCTAAGACCAGTAAGAGTTGCTGCTGAGCTGAGAGACATTCATGTAATTTTATTAGGCAGTATATAAATACCTAAAATAAATTTAAAAAATGTATGCCTTGGCCCCAGGGCCGCCATCAGGGCAGTACCGGTACTACCAGTCCTGCATTCAGGGGCCCGGAGCTGACAGGGGGCCCGGGCTCCCCCAGGGTCCTAGGCCACAGTCTAGGGAGGGGGCGGTCCGCCCCATGTGCACAGGAGAGAGCTTGACGGTGAACCCGCGGAGTTCAATACATCTCGAGCCGCGAGGCTCGTCTTCTGTTCCTACCTGCCCTGCCGCGCACAAATAGCCGATCGGAAGTGTTCTCCGATGTCAGATGCTGAGGTGGGGGAGAGAATGGGTTTTTGGACACAGAAACCATGGACTTGGGAGATAGGAAGGGAGGGAAAGAGATGCTGAAGTGGGGGATAGAATGGGTTTTTGGACACAGAAGGCATGGACTTGGGAGAGAGGGAGGGAAAGAGATGCTGAGGTGGGGGAGAGAATGGGTTTTTGGACACAGAAGGCATGGACTTGGGAGAGAGGAAGGGAGGGAAAGAGATGCTGAGGTGGGGGAGAGAATGGGTTTTTGGACACAGAAACCATGGACTTGGGAGATAGGAAGGGAGGGAAAGAGATGCTGAGGTGGGGGATAGAATGGGTTTTTGGACACAGAAGGCATGGACTTGGGAGAGAGGGAGGGAAAGAGATGCTGAGGTGGGGGAGAGAATGGGTTTTTGGACACAGAAGGCATGGACTTGGGAGAGAGGAAGGGAGGGAAAGAGATGCTGAGGTGGGGGATAGAATGGGTTTTTGGACACAGAAGGCATGGACTTGGGAGAGAGGAAGGGAGGGAAAGAGATGCTGAGGTGGGGGAGAGAATGGATTTTTGGACACAGAAGGCATGGACTTGGGAGAGAGGAAGGGAGGGAAAGAGATGCTGAGGTGGGGGGAGAATGGGTTTTTGGACACAGAAGGCATGGACTTGGGAGAGAGGAAGGGAGGGAAAGAGATGGTTGTGTATACGGGGAATAGAAGAAAGGAGAATTTTTGGTCATAGGGAGGGAGTGAGGTACAGATAGTGGCATACCAAGGTGGGGGAGGGTGGGGGGAGGGCGGTCCGCCCCGCCCCGAGTTTACGTCCCAAGGGGGTGCTCAGCTTGCCACCCTCCAGTGTTCTCCCTAGGCCGGCAAACTGCGGCTCTTTAGCCACTTGAGTGCCACCGCCGCCATCGGGAACAGGCTGGCGCCAAGTTCTCCCTGCTTTTCCCTGTGGGGCCGACCAACTCTTGCCACTCGCGTCAATTCTGACGTCGGAGAAGACGTTCTGGGCCAGCCAATCGCTGCCTGGCTGGCCTAGAACGTCCTCTCTGACGTTAGAATTGACGTCAGGTGGCGAGAGTTGGTCGGCCCCGCGGGGAAGAGAAGCAGGGTGAACTCGGCGCCAGCCTATTCCCGATGGCAGCAGTGGCAGCCTATTCCCCAATGGGGGTGGCAGCATTTTCCCAATGGTGGTGGCATAGGGGAGGGCAGGGAGAAAGAAAGAAAGGGGGGGACAGGAAGCCAGAAAGAAAGAAAGAAAGGGGGCAGGGTGAAACAAAGAAAAATGGGGCATGGAGAGAGAGAGAAAGAGATATACAGAACGAAAGAGGGTGTGGGGAGAGAAAGAAAGAAGGGGGCAGGGTGAGAGAGAGAGAAAAACAGACATATAGAAAGAAAGGGGGTATGGAGAGAGAGAAAAAGAAAGAAGGGGCAGGGTGAAACAAAGAAAATGTTTGGGGAGGGAATGAGGTCTTGAGGAGAGGAAGCATACAGGAGGCTGAAAGAAGGGAAGAAATATTGGATGCACAGTCAGAAGAATAAAGTGCAACCAGAGACTGATGAAATTACCAAAGGTAGGAAAAATGATTTTATTTTCAATTTAGTGATCAAAATGTGTCTGCTTTGAGAATTTATATATGCTGTCTATATTTTGCACTATGGCCCCCTTTTACTAAACCACAATAGCGTTTTTTAGCGTAGGGAGCCTATGAGCATTGAGAGCAGCATGGGGCATTCAGCGCAGCTCCCTGCGCTAAAAACCGCTATCGCGTTTTAGTAAAAAGGGAGGGGGAATATTTGTCTATTTTTGTATAGTTGTTACTGAGGTGACATTGCATAAAGTCATCTGCCTTGACCTCTTTTAAAACCCGCGGAATATAAATGATAATTAACATTTTCTCTGCGTAATGTAACTGAGTAATGTAGTGGGCAAATGCACAACAGACGAAGATTCAATGCCCGACAACATGATGCACGACCTACTCCTACTGGAGCGATGGTCTAGGACATGGCAACTCAACTTCAATGCCAAAAAATGCAAAGTTATGCACCTGGGCAGCCAGAATCCATGCAAGTCTTATACCCTTAATGGCGAGATCCTAGCAAAAACGGTAGCAGAACGAGACTTGGGGGTTATCGTCAGTGAGGACATAAAGTCTGCCAATCAAGTGGAGCAGGCTTCGTCCAAGGCAAGACAAATCATGGGCTGCATACGAAGGGGTTTCGTCAGTCGTAAGGCGGAAGTCATTATGCCATTGTATAGATCCATGGTGAGGCCCCACCTGGAATACTGTGTGCAATTCTGGAGGCCGCATTATCGCAAGGATGTGCTGAGACTGGAGTCGGTGCAAAGAATGGCCACCCGGATGGTCTCGGGACTCAAGGATCTACCATACGAAAAACGGCTTGACAAATTACAGCTATACTCGCTCGAGGAGCGCAGAGAGAGGGGAGACATGATCGAGACGTTCAAGTATCTTACGGGCCGCATCGAGGCGGAGGAAGATATCTTCTTTTTCAAGGGTCCCACGACAACAAGAGGGCATCCGTTGAAAATCAGGGGCGGGAAACTACGAGGTGACACCAGGAAATTCTTTTTCACTGAAAGAGTGGTTGATCGTTGGAATAGTCTTCCACTACAGGTGATTGAGGCCAGCAGCGTGCCTGATTTTAAGGCCAAATGGGATCGGCACATGGGATCTATTCACAGGGCAAAGGTAGGGGAGGGACATTAAGGTGGGCAGACTAGATGGGCCGTGGGCCCTTATCTGCCGTCTATTTCTATGTTTCTATGTTTCTATGCGTACAGCGTGCTTTGTGTTTTTAAAATTTTATTGTTGGTAGATCATTTTGACTTGGCCACAAAGGTAAGGGTGAGGGAGAGAGGGGAGCTGCTGAAAGACATCTAGTAATCCTTGCAGGCTTGACTGTGCAGGGAATTATTTTTGTAAAATCATGTTTTGTTATGTGACTGGCATTATTTAGACTTTAATTTCTATGAATGAATAGAATGAAAATGATATAAATTACTTGCTTGTTTTTATGTGTGTGCGCTGAAGGAAAGTAGAGAGAGAGTGGGCTGAGGACGCTGAAGGGAAATGGGGAAGAGAGAGTGGGGAGAAGACGCTGATTTATAAATTGACAATTGTACAGAATATTGTTTCTTTTTTATATTCATCCATAGCTGCATGTTAATGATGTGCTCATATGCACTTATTTATCATCATAACATATACATCATCATTAACATGCAGCTGTGGATGTGTAAGGACAGGCTGAGGAGAATGGATGGGAAGGAAGGAAGGTGCACATATCAACATATCGTACATTTTTAACATGCATGATGCAGCTATAGGCAAGCTGAGGAGGATGGGATCATACAGATGTGTATGTTCAGATATGCGCTCAGATGTGTAGTTTTTTCTGATATATTTATTAAGCTTACAGTATTTATAAAAACACATTTAATACTTGTTACAAAAAAAATTGTGCAATTGTGATCTACTTCTGGCCTACAAAGGTCAAAAGCAATTCTTAACTGAGATTTTACATTCAAAAGTGAATTATAGCTACTAGCACTATTATTTATTAGTTATTTATTATGCAGATGTTTGTTAGTTTGTTATTAGTTCAGTATTAGACATATGTGATAGGATTAGTTTAGTTTAGGTTAGGTTAGGGCCCTGCTGAAAGAGTCTACCTTGACGTGGTTGCAGGCTTACAAATCTTTTGGTCAAAGAGTGCGGCGACAGAGAAAAGTATGTGTGTATTCGGCCCATGGAAGAAGGGGGGATCGGGGGGGGGGGGGGAAGGGGTGCGTGGGGGGCCCAATAGGATTGCTCAGTAAGGGGCCCAGAAATTTCTGATGGCGGCCCTGCGTGGCCCTATAGGAGCATGCTACCCAGGGACACTGTTATGTCTATACAACTAGCTTTGAGTATTTTTTCCTCCCTTCCTCTGAAGCGAACAAGAGCCCTTACCTTTAAAAAATATTTACTTCCACCATAATTTTCTCTATGTGTGTGGCTTGTCTTACTTGGCTCTGCGGCCCACCCTTTCTCACATTACTACCAGCACATGTAAACAAGTGGGTTTTCAGTTGTTTAAGAAAAGATGAAGAAAGAACAGACGAACAGCACAGAGGGAGCGAGGATAAAGTATTGTCATGGGAGCGGGGAGTATAAATGCCTACTTGCAACTGATTCCCCTCTGTCTTCCTTCCTTCCTCCACACACACACACACAGCTATGACAATATTAGGCTAAAAGTAAATTTGACCATGTCTCCCCGCTCCTGGCCAAGCTCCACTGGCTTCCGATAATCGCCAGGGTCCACTATAAATGCGCCTGTTTAACTTTCAAAATCCTATATGGTATCCTCCCTCCCTTTATCCCTCTTTCTTGGAATTCCTCAAACCCTAATACCACCAGATCCTCCCACAAATTAAAACTATCCTTCCCCTCGCTAAAAGGCATTTCCCACACAGGAAAGCTAGGGACCTCCATTTCAAAATCACTGCTCTGGAACAACCTTACCTCCCCTCTTCGGAACTTGAGCTCTCTCCAAGTTTTCCGCAAACATCTGAAAACCTGGCTTTTCTCAAAAAATGTAAGTCTCCCTCCAACTTAGGAATCAAGGAAACTCTTATATCTTGGCATCCCAAGTCCTCTAAATTTTCTTCACACTTCTACCTCTAACCCTCTGTTGTAGTTCCTTCCTATTTCTCCTACTGTAAACCGCGTCGAGCTCTACGAACGTGGAGATGATGCGGTATACAAACCTAAGGATTAGATTAGATTAGATTAGGCGCCTGCTCTCCTCTAGCTTCCATCTAGTTTAATCGCTTTTGATAGGTAGTTAGGGGCCCTGGTCCATCCCTGGTTGTATATCACTTCCAAGTGGGCCCTGCCTCATTGGTCTTCCAGGGACCAGAGAAGCAGTAGGTATAGCTCGAATTGAAACAGTATCTGCAAACAGAGGGAAGGATCACACGGGGGTGAATTTTTAAAAATAGTTTTACAACGTAGACAAATGTAAAGACTGAACAAATGTAATGCAAAAAAGTTGCAAAAAACAAAAAAAAAAAACCAGCAAGTCACTATAGCACATCTTTTTGATAAGGCTTTTTATTTTCTGCAATTTGTGGAAAAAGCACATTATGACATTAAAACTGTGCCTTTCAGGGATCAGTTCTCAAATGATCTCTAGGGTGCAATCTGCCCCCAGGTTTATCCAAGGTTGATTTAGTCCTGGGTTTACCCCATTAAGAACATGAACTTGTAGTTTAGATGTCTCAGTTGAATTCCAATCTACTCTAATCTAATCTGCAATTTCTGGGTCATTCTATGTCTAACAAAGTTCAAGGTGACTTAAAATTCACGGGATTAACAGTGTGGGATTGACAATGTGTTTAGGAATACAGTGTTAAAGTAAAGAGGGGTGGGGGGGGCGGACCATCGCAGGCGCTGTCTTTGCAGGGAATGTCGACACCTCTCCTTCTCTCTGCCCCTGCGCACCTCTTGAAATGTTTGCTGGCGCAAATGGCATCTTCCACAGCTGCTTGCACCAGCGTTGGCTCCCTTCTGACGTCACTTCCTGGTCACAAGACCAGGATGTAACGTCAGAAGGGAGCTGACACCGGTGCGTGCAGCGGGTGGAAGGTGTTGCTCACACCAGCATATGGTTTGAAGAAGATCCGAGTATCCTGCAGAGAACTGTCACTAGTGACGAGACATGGGTGCATCACCGCGACCCGGAGAGCAAAAGACAAAGCACGATGAAGTAAAGTAAGCGGTGCTCACTGGCTTTGGGAGCAGCCGAAAAACGTCTTCTCTGCGGGAATGCAGAAGTTAGTTGAACGAGACAACAAATGCGTTGTCTTGCATGGGGACTATGTGGAAATGTGATGTGTTCAATTGCTCACAGTTACTTCTATTAAAGCTGTTAAATGTATTTTATTTATTTAAAAAAAATTTATAGACCACATAAAACTATGCGGTTTCCATATCACATACATAAAATCCTGTCCCCCTACGATCACCACATATAACACAGACATATCTAAACAACATCATAATTGTCCTTGTTATGAACAGAGATAAAATGCAAATTCAATCAATTCCGAAATACAAGCAGGCTTTAAATCATACATTACTGTAAAAAAAAAAAAATATATATATATATAAAAAGATATTATCAGCAGGAATAAGCCTTAGCCTAGGAAGGCGTTGGCAAATAAATGAGATTTCAACATTTTCTTAAAATTCATCCTACCCATACAGAACCGCAAGATACCAGGCAAGGCATTCCATAATTCTGCGCCAGCCACAGATATCACTGATGATCCAATCCTAGCATGCATAATCGACATTTTATCCTCCAAACTTAATTTCATCCCATTTACATCTCTAAGCTCTCTTCTCGGTTTATAGATCTCAAAGAATTCTTGTAAGATCTTTGTGGGGAAGCATGATACAGTGTCTGATGTATAATCGGAACAATCTTAAACTGCACTCTTTGTTGCATAGTGCAGTTTCTTCAACACAGGAGTTATACGAGGACTTCTTGGAACCCCTGCGATTAGTCTTCCAGCAGAGTTGATAAGCATTTGCAGAGCCCTCAACTTCCCTTTCACAACTGCCTTTACTTTTTGATTCACCTTTGAAGGTAATACGCGCATTGATAGGTAACCAGTGAAGGCTGCAGTAGTACGGTATGATGGGTTCACATTTCCTCAGTTTGAATATAAGCCTTATTGCTGTGTTCTGAATTAGCTGCAATTTGTGGATGAGAGTGGTGTTTATCCCTGCATAAAGTGAGTTGCAGTAGTCCCAGTTGAGACACCATTAGCATTTGTGCAAGCATGGCAAAGCGGTGGCAATGGAAGAACAGTCTGATTAGTCTCAATGGTCTCAAACTATAGAAGTTTTTCTTTCCGTAGGTTAGAGATATGAGGTTCGAAAGAAGGGGTGGAGTCTAGTAGACTCCAAGGATTTTGGAGGTTTTGTCAATATTTAGCATGGTTCCTGTGGGTAGATATAGGGGTTGTTTGCAAGGGACTTTGAAACCATAGTACTTTGGGTTTTTTCAGTGTTTAGTTTGAGTTTGTTGTGTGTAGCCCATGTGCGTATCTTGTCTATGTCATCAGATATTTTTCTGAGGGGTATCATTGGAGCTGCATTTGATTGGGATAAGAAGAAGAATGACATTAGCATATGATAGAAGACATTTATTGTTGTTGAAATGAATGTTGCCCAGGGAACTCATGAATAGGTTGTAAAGAATCAGGGAGAGTAAGGAGCCCTGGGAAACACCATAGAATGCTTGTCAGCTTTTAGAGAAAACCTCATCTTTCCATACGAGGTAACTCCTATTTCACAAGAAGTCTCTGAACCAGCTGAATGCATTGCCCGTGATGCCTATTTCAATGAGTTTGGTTAAGAGTAAGTGGTGATTGACAGAATGAAAAGCAGCAGAGATGTCAAACTGGAGCAAGACTGCTTGATGTCCCATGCTTACGGTTTGTCTAATTTTGGAAGGAGTTCAGTACTGTGTTATGGGTAGAAACCGAACTGTGTGGGCTGAAGGCAGGAGTGTTTATCAGAACTACAGGTGCGTGCAGTGGAATAAACCCTAGATTGCATCAACCCTATTTGGTAAATCTACAGCTTGCTGACAATCCCAGCCTAGCTTCTTGTCTTTGGGAGTTAGGATGCTAGAACATGCCCTTCACTACTGAATTTAACAACCTAAGGTCACCAAATAGCCCCAGAGGCAGGACTTTATTAGAAGGCAAAAGTGTATTAACTAGCTACATTAGATGTCCAAACTTAGGTGCAAGTTTCTGTAAACCTAGAAAGGTATGCTTTGGTGGGTAGTGGTGAAGTCATTGGCTACACCACAATCAATAAAAATAGCTACCTTTTGACATACTGTCTGACTTGCTCACCCAGCCTGCAAAGACTAGGAAGAAGAAATAGATATTTGTTGCTTATATTCTAATCAATCAACATTCAAAATGGCACAAAAATGTTGATTGGTTTCTTCTGTATATGTGTTCGTTCGCCAAAAATAAAATGGAACAATAAAAAAACACAATAAAAATTTAAACAAAATAAGTATTTCCTTCTCCCCTATGCAAACAATGAGGAAAAGCAACTTCTCCTGAGATATTTTCCCTCTCCTGCACTCTCTCCCCCCCCATCTATCCCCCAATAAGATCCAGAACTCCAAAGTGCCTATCATATTTTCCTTCGATCCCCTTCCTCCCCACAATTCCTTTGCAATTGTGCTTACAATTCTTGAGATTTCCCCATCTTCCCCTGCATAAGGGGTGTGAGAGCCTCCTGCCATTACATGCTTCACTATTAGATGGTGCAACCAATTCTCAGCACTACTCTATCCCAAAGTACTAGTATTTGCCACCATTCCACATTAAACCATAGTGCCAGCAGGAGGTATCATGCACCCCTTCTGTCACTGAAGATGAGAATCCTCTCAAAATATTAAGACTATAGAGTACGATGTGGAATGGTGAGATCTGTTGAGTAGAGGAAAGGGGGGGGGGAGGGCTGTTGTATATTTCAGACCTCAAGAAGAATTGTTGATAATAGGGGTATTGGTAAAGCATTCTTATTTGCAGATATTGAGGGGGGGGGGAGAAAGGAGGGGCAGGAAGGGATGCCAGAGGCAGTTGGCACTCAAGATCAGGTAAAAGGGGAGACTATTGTTCAACTGATCTACTGAGTTTAGGCAAAAGATTGGAGAGGGGGATTCACACGTTAAAGTCAAGACATTTGGAATTCTCACAGTATTTTACAAGAGGCTCCTACCATTGCTTCTCATTTCCACTGTACTACTATAGTCAAGCATACAGCCTCTTGTAACAGAGGAGCAGGGCTGCACAATCAAAAGGAACAGCAATTTGACCCCCTATACCAAACATGGCCTATAGCTTGGGAATGCCCCAGTGGCATCAAACCTTCTTGCTTGGCAGGAGACACTCCCCCACCCTGTATGCAGTCCCTCCTGTGGCAGGAACCCTTCTTGACATGAGAAGTCCCACTTTCACCCAACAGTAATTAACAAACATTCATTCCCCCCAGTGCATTCACTTCATTACTATGTTTAATTAACTTAATAGATCCTCAGCTGGCTCTTCATCCAGTTATCATGCGTATACCGCATGAGCCGCAATCGTTACTGGATCTTTTTTCTTCAATTTTCTGTGATTATTCTATATTGATTCTATAGTTTTTTTAACTTTTATTTTAATAAATATCACTTATCTATTTAGTTTTTCATTCATGGAGAGGCGCTCCATGAATGAAAAACTGAACAGATAAGTGATATTTATTAAACTAAATGTAAAAAAAACCTATAAACTAAATAATATAGAATAATCACAGAAAATTGAAGAAAAAAGATCCAGTAACGATTGCGGCTCATGCGGTATACGCATGAAAACTGGATGAAGAGCCAGCTGGGGATCTATTAAGTTAATTAAACATAGTAATGAAGTGAATGCACTGGGGGGAATGAATGTTTGTTAATTCCTGTTGGGTGAAAGTGGAACCCCCTATTGGACTGTAGCAAACTAATACCAGATTTTTTATGAGAACTCCCATGACATCTGCCCCATCTCTGCAGCATCTCCCAGTGTTATCCAACCCCCTCCAACATGAGGCCCTCCTTCCCAATAGAAGCTATACCCCTAATTGGAGATCTTAGTGGCCATTTTGAGAGCTAGCATCATCAAGGCAGCAGTGAATAGGCATCAGTCTCACTTTACTAGACCTCAGAGATCCCCAGTTAAATGTCCAAGGAGTGAGTTAACAAGGTGGGGAATATTGGTGCTACAGAAGGGGAGAGATTTTGATCCTTCTGTCCTTGGAAGGAGTTTTAGGTATTGGTGTGTGTGTGTGAAGGGGAGGGTGCCATGTAGTAGGTGCTTGCGTATCACATGGGGGATTGAAGGGAAATTGCACCACAGGGGAGGGGAGGTCTCCTGTCAAGGTGTGGTCTCATGTTGGGGAAGGTTTCCTGTCAGGAAGGTGACATTGGGGAATGATTGCTACCATATGTGAGATACTAAAGACGGGGGAATGCTATTGCTGTGAGGGGCTCTCTTGTCTGGGGGAATCCTTCTGTCAGGAAGGGGGTGTTAACTGGAGGTAGAGATGGATGCTCTGGCGGGCAAGAGGGATTGCATATTGGGGCTGGTGCATGGGAAGGGCAGATATGGAGGAGGTGGCAAATGTTATTTACATCTGCCCTTTACAGCATGCACTTAGATGTATCTCAGGCAGCTATAAATATCACTGTTTATTTTTTATAACACTATTAATTATTCCTATAGCGCTACCAGACGCACGCAGTGCTGTACAGAGTCACAAAGAGTAAGAAAACAGTGATGTATTATTATTATTATTATTAGGATTTTTTATATACCACCTATCAAGGTTATCTAAGCGGTTTTGCAATCAGGTACTCAAGCATGTAGATTCCCTAAGTGAAATGGTGAATGCATGCATGTATTGTAGGCTCTCCCTAGACCAGACATGGGCAACTCTGGTCCTCAAGGGCTGGAATCCAATCGGGTTTTCAGGATTTCCCCAATGAATATGCACTGAAAGCAGTGCATGCAAATAGATCTCATGCATATTCATTGGGGAAATCCTGAAAACCCGATTGGATTCCGGCCCTCGAGGACCAGAGTTGCCCACCCCTGTCCTAGACCCTCTAAATCCCTGCTCTACCCACACACCCCTTGACCCTTAGATGTACTAGGAAGTATCCTCATATGTGAATGGTCTTTGTTCCAACATAGCACTTAAATGCTTGGGGCTTTCCGGACATTAAAATCCTTCCATTTACATGTGGAGGGGGGTGTGGCTTCTAAAATAAGAGACTTAGCATCTCAAAGCTGTGTGAGCAAACCAACTTGTATCATTTTCAGGGTTACCATATGGCTCCAGAAAAAGGAGGACGGATTGAAACATCCAGGTTTTACTTCCATTGAAAGCAACGGAAGTAAAACCCGGATGTCTCAATCCATCCTCTTTTTTTTTCTGGAGCCATATGGTAACCCTAATCAAAGTGGCGTAGTAAGAGGGTGGTCTGCCCTGGGCATGTTCTTCCTAAGGGCGTGGCACCCCCCCTCCTCTCCATCCCCACTGCTTCTCTCCTTGCCCTGCGCTTCTTGCCTTCCTTGGCTTGAGGTTGCTGCCCGCATTGGCATCGGCGCGCTCTCTGACGTCACTTCCAAGATCCGAGAGATGTCAAAGGGCGAACTGACACCGACATGGGCATGCTGCTCACTCCGGAGAAGTTAAAAAGGTATGGGGAAAAGGAAGGGGGGGCGGGGCACCACCGCCCCAGGCGATGTTCACCCTTGCTACACCACTGCCCTAGTCATTTTTATCCAAATCTGAATATGCCAGAGGAATAGAGTGGAAGAAATATTATGACCCCCCCTCCCCACACACACCTTATGTTAACATTTGCATCAAGAAGAGAATGTGGTCATTGAGACGGAAACTCAAATAACATAAAATAACCAAGTGTACTTACGCAGGCGTAACACCTTTTGGAAGTCCGAGTGCATTGAGAGAGGATGGAGATTGCTGGGATGGTAACATAGAGCTGAGGAAGGCTGCCGGTGATTGGCTGGAATTAGAAAATCTATTGTTTGAGGACGGAGAAGCAACAGAAAGAGGTGGAGGAGGAGGCGGCAGCGAGTAGGAATCAGAGCTTGCATAGGTAGAAGTCGGGCTAATGACTGGTGGAGGGGGAGGAGGGGGAGAAGGGGAGGATGGAGACCAGAACGGATCGCTTTCGTGTGCGAACGGTTGGGAGAACGGGGGAACTGGCATTCTACCAAATTGCTTCTGAGCGCTGGGTGGAGACATTGGAGACGGAAGACTGGACGTGGAAGACCCAGAAGAAGGCGTCACATAACCCGAGGCCGGACTCACGCTCTGAGCGGCAATGAACTGTTTTGGTCGGGCATAGTTAAAGGAGCTTGCTGGCTGCATTCCCGGAGAGTTCTGGGGACTGATTGCATTCATTTGCACAGGGGAAGAGAGGAACTGGAGAGATTCAAGCTCCTGAAGGGACGGCGGAGGAGGGAAAGATGGAGAAGAAGGTGGGTTCTGCTGGGGACTTGTTTGCTGCTGGAGGTTCCACCAATCCGCTTCCTGTTCTACTCGAATCTGATTCTGCAGCTGTTGTATTTGCAGCGGGTTCCTGCATGACAAGGAAGAAAAAGAAAGAAGAGGTAAGGAAAAGAAAAGGAACCAGATCATATTGCTGTTAGCGACTGTAAAGGTCAAAACTTAATACAGAAGATATGCCATTTGTTAGATACCTTGCTAATATCTTATTTATAGTTCCTCATTAAGTATTATGTCATTGCTTTAATATGACATTAGAAGCAAAATACTAGGCTTAAAGGTGCCCTTCTACAAAAGTATGCTAAATAGCATGCAAATTAGTGCATGGTAGCTATTAATACATGGCTGAGCTGTTATCACGCTGGTATGTGCACTTTAATACATACCCTGTTATGGGGCAGGGAGAGGCATGGGCTTCACACTGCATTAGTACATGCTACTTTTAAATATCATGCTGTCATTGATAAACTTACTGCTTCCTATCTGCAACTGCATTTACCCGGCAATAAAATACTTTTCTGTACAATAACTACATGGAGATATATTGTGCACAGACGGCTTTAGTACAGGGAAACTTCAGAGTCACTGTAAACACTGGAAAGCTATGACCTAACTGCTTTTATCTCAGACACAATAGAGGCAATCCTAAAAGTTCAGGTCTCCTTTTAGGTGTCTCAGGCCCAGATTCTCAAAACTTTAATGCCGTTGCAAAACAGTTTTCTGCATTGTAGCGGCGGATTATCAAAACGGATTATCTCTGTCTTTAGCGAGGTTTCTAACTAATTAGGATCCCCGAGCTCTGTCAGTTGAAGACTTTCCTTGAAGATGGACAGACAGAACTCCTTTTTACTAAGCTTGGCAGGCGGCAGCAACATCCCTAAGCCACTCTTGCTGGCACCTCACACACGCTTAGTTGTTGGTGACTCACGAACGCTGTCACCAACTGCAGAGCTTTGTAGAAGGGAATTCTGGCCATCTTCGGAAAAAGTTCTCAGCTAGGGATACTCAGGGAGCCCTAGCAACAAGGGTCAAGGCTGGTATTAGACCTGATAGGGCCCAGGTCAGAAAACAAAGGAGGTCTTCCCTCCCTGATCCTCTCTCCTCCTTGCCTTCCCTCCGATTTCCCCATCTGCCATTACTATCACACCAACAGAATCTCACCAAATACAGAACAAGGGATCACAAATTAGAAATCAATATTTGTCTACATAATTGGGAATCCCAAGAAGTTAAACTTAGCATGTACTGTAACACTGGAGACATAAAAACAGAAAAGCATTTCTTTTTCTACTGAACACAAGACACATTTCCCAAAGTTAATATATTCTACTTAATAGCCATATTGGGTCAGACTAATGGTCCACCTAGCCCAGAATCCTATTTCCACAGTGGTCAATCCAGATCACAAGTACCTGTCAGAAACCCAAATCGTAACAACATTCCATGGTACCAATCCCAGGGTAAGCAGTGGCTTCTCTCATGTCCGTCTCAATAGCAGACCATGGACTTTTCCTCCAGGAACTTTTCCAAACCTTGTTTATATCCAGCTACACTAACCACTGTTTACCACATTCTCTGGAACTTGTTTAATTTCAAGTGACTGCTGTCCATTTGTCTTTTCTCCTCTCTTCTGTCTATTCCCTCACAACACCTGCCTCTGACATACTGATCATTCCTTTTTTAGCTCTTTTCTGTCTCTTTTCACCCTTCTCGTCCTTTTTACTTTTCAGCTACCTACCACATTTCCATGTTCTTCTTTCACCTACTTGCTATCCCATTCCCCATCTCACTCCTTCCTGAATCCTCCATTCCCTTTCATTTTTAAGCTACTCCCTATTACCATATTTCTACCCTCTGTAATCACTATCCTCACATTCACTTCCTTGCTGCCCCTCTCCTCCTCTTTCTGGTCTCTCCAATAAGGTTCCACCATTCCCAGCATCTTCCTCTCTCCTAGCCCAGCATCTGCTCCCTCCTCCTGTCCTGTCCCCCACAGTCCAGCATTTCTCCTTTTCTCGTCCCTCATTCCAATTGTCCAGCATCTTTCCATCATTCCCTTCTGCTCCTGGATCCATCTCCTTCTTTCTCCCCATCTCCTTCTTTCTTTCCCTCTCATACACCTCATATCCAACATCTCTCTCTCTCCCTCCCTGGCACTCTTGGTCTAACATCTCTCATTATCCTCATGCAGCATTGCATTCTCTCCCTTTCACTGCTATGTCCAACTATCCAACATCTCTCTCCCACTCCTTTGTCCCTGGGTCAAACATCTCTCCCTTAACAATGCACATCCTAACATATTTTAACACCAGTTGTAGTAGTGCAGAGCCAATATATAAGAACTATGGAAATATTTTGTAGATGACACAATACTTCTGATGTTAACACAAGCAATTTCTGAGGCTTCTCGATCCTGGGAGAGAGAATCATATCTGCCAAAATAGCTTATTGGATACTGCACATGATCAATGAATGTCTTTACATTTCTAAAACGTTCCACTGCATATATAAAATGACCAACCGCTTCAAAGTAAGAGATAAAGGGAATGGAAATTTTGAACTCATAAATGTAATGTGGTACAACACATTTTGGAAAAAAAGCTTACACAGCCTTCTGGCCTCAGTAATATAAACAGTCTCCTACTGCAATATCAAACTGTTCCATGCAGAGTGCTAACAACTCTCTATGCAGCATTCCAAGAAATAACGAAGCCGTCTTCCTCCCCTTACCAAAACCCTCAAAAGCATGAGGCGACAATAATTAAAATAACTTATGTTATGAACAAAACATGATAAGCAATAAACCACAGGACTCCAGGCACATGAGAGATAGGCACAGAAGTGAACTGTAAATTAGGCCTGTGTTAACACCACCCAGGCTAATAAGAGTCTTCACTCAGTGCTAGGAAGATGATTAGTGAAAGATCGGAACCAGACAGTAGCGTAATAACAGCAGCGAGGGAAGTTATCTGCAAGCTGTTAATGTCCCACAATACATCTGTATCCCATCTTGAATTTATCAACTCCTTTTGTTTCAGTGCATGTTTCATAGGCTTTACAATCTTTAGCAATAAGATTTGCCCCAACTTTCACTTCAGCTCATATCTCTCAAGAATTCAAGCATAGCAACATTTTTTTTTTAAATAAAGACTTCTTTATTATCCTCACACTCTGGGTAATGCAGTAATGAAAACCAAAGTCCAATCATGTGCACCAAATTGTCCAAACTGTGCGCTCACACTAAAGATGGCACTATTTAAATCTATTTCATTTATGGTTGGGAATCATGTTACACAACTTTCCAATATTTTACCCAACCTCCAAAATATCCAGCGTTCCCCTCCGTAGAATTACAAATTGTTAAACATACTCTCATATATTTCAAATGTAACAAAATGTGGCCTCAGGTACACCTCCTCCACCCTTAGTAGTGTTCAAGATCGGTGGGAATACCGGTGTTTTCATTCCTCATTGGCTCACATTCTTTTTTTGCATTTATTTAAATAAACTTTTAAACATTTTTATCCACCCTGCTCTGTATTTTGTCTTACTTTTTTCTTGGTTTATTTATCCAGGGAGGGTGTGGGGTTGGGGGGTTGGGAGGAAATATTGATAATGATATTTTAGGTAACTTGGTTTCATTTTATATAATTTACTTGGTTCTTATGTCATTACTATATGCAAAATAATGTAATTATTGAATGATAGTTCTGTTATCTATATAGATATTAGTGTTATGACTGAATGCAATAATATACAGTTCTTTTATTTATATAACACTGTTCTTGTTTAAAAATCAATAAAGAATTATAAAAAAAAAAAAAGAAGTTTCCATGAGATTATTCTATTTAAAAGTGTTCACGATGGATGAGTACTAAAAGTGTTCAAATAAGTTATATACTTAGCTTATCATGCTACTGTGTTATATGATTCTACATGTTTCGCAACAATTTGCTTTATCAAGGATCCCCCAGAGCCATTGTGTCCGCCATCTTACTTGCAAAAAACCTTGAGTAAGATGGTGGACACAATGGCTCTGGTGGATCCTTGATAAAGCAAATTGTTGCGAAACATGTCGAATCATGTAACCCAGTAGCGTGATAAGCTAAGTATATAACGTATTTGAACACTTTTAAATAGAATAATCTCAAGGAAACTTCTAAAAAGAGCACAGTGGATAAAAAAAAGTTTAAAAAAAGTTTACTTAAATAAATGCAAAACAAGAATGTGAGCCAATGAGGAATTAAAACACCGGTATTCCCACCGATATTGAACAATACTAAGGGTGGAGGAGGTGTACCTGAGGCCACATTTTGTTACATTTGAAATATATGAGAGTATGCTTAACAATTTGTAATTCTACGGAGGGGAATGCCAAATTGTCCATAGCCAGCAGTTTCAAAAATCAAAATTATTAATTCTTTTTCCAAAAATAAATCACAAGCTGCTTCAAAATTACAGTTTATATTCCAGTCATGAAAGTTAACTTCTCCTCTTGACTTCGCCACAGATACAGCAGTGGACTACAGTTCCCACAAATCCTGGGCCTTTCAAGTATGCTGGCTTCTTGCCAAACTTTATTTATGGTACAACAATTTTTATTGGTTTTCAAATTAAAGTACAAACAAGCGCTCAGGGCATGGCCCCAGACTAAAACAAGTCTCATACAGAACTGGAACAACAAGCAAGAGTAAACAGCTTATACCCCCCCACCCCTCACCCGAAGCAGGGAGCATCCTCCAGAATGCAATACAAAAATACGAAGACAACAACATGAAAGTGGATCACATCCCACCGGATAAAGACCCAAAAGTCAGACAAATCAAGAGACACAATAGTGCATTGCAATAGCAGTTCCAACATAGCAACAATTTTAAAAGTGGAGAAAAAAGCCCTCAGAGGAAATACTCCTCACTTAAGAAGCTCATAAGGTCATCGCACCCCCCCCCATAAAAAAAACAAACCCAAAACTCCACATAAAGTTCAGTGAAATATATAAGGAACTAGCAAAGAATAAGCTGTTGAAGGCACTTTCTCATGGACTAATTGCTCCAAACTACTAACTGGATTCAAAGATTCACAAGTGCTCAGCTTCTTACAAAGATTCACTGTTTTCTCTTCAATGCTCTGTTTCCAAACACCCAACAGCAGCCCTGTTCACTGAAGCTATATCAAGGGAAGCGGTTGCAGGCAGTAGCATATTCCAAACAAAAGGGCGACAGGAGAATACTCCTTTATGGCTCCATGTGGATTTCTCTTTGCTTATTATATTTATCAAGCCATGTTAAAGAGTTGCCAAGGGGATACGATCTTTGAGAGATTCTATGCTACACCTCTAACTCCACCTAGCCACACCCCCAACTCCACCCCTTTCTATCCAGTCATACCCTTCAGACTAGTGAATGACACAGGGGCTAATTTTTCCCGTCCCCGCGGGAACTCATTTTCCCGTCCCGACGAGTTCTTTTCCCAACCCTGCCCCATTCCTATAAGCTCTGTCCTCATCTGCACATGCCTCAAACCCTTTAAAATCATAAGTGTGTGAGGCTTGTGCCATTAAGGCAGAGCTTAGAGGAATGAGGAAGGGCCAGGGCCAGAGACAAAAGTTGCGGGGACGGGATGGAAAAATTGAATTCCTATGGGGACAAATTTGTCCCTGTGTCATTCTCTACTTCAGCCCTACTCACTCTATTTCCTGGCTCCACCCCCTGACAGACCTGAGCCACGGCCAAGCTCTCTCCCTAGGGCAGCAAGAGATGCCATAATAAAATGTCATCTTGTGTTGTGATAAGAGCTGTGAAATTTTGCAACTTTTATCGTGAGGCTGACTTTGCAGCTGATATTATTGCATCTCCTGCCGCTGATGAAATTAAGGCTGCTTAGTGAGGGTATGCACATAATTTCTAGGAGAAAAGTTCATCAAAGAATTTTCTAAATAAGAAAAGTTTTTAAACATTTACAAAAAGTATAATGCTAAGAAGCTCGAAGCTCAAGAGGCCAGAGCTCTACTGTATAATAATGAAAAGAATCCAACAATATATATATATATATATATATATATATATATATATATATATATATATATATATATATATATATATATATATATATATTTTATACCTAACACCAGAAACAGATGGAAAAATGAGAAGGAATGGGTCTCTAGCTTCAGAAGTACTGTGATTTAAGGGACTTGTAAAGCAGACCAAGAAGGTATTCTAGTGTAGACCCATTACACATGCTGAACACGAATTCACAGCTAAATAAAAATAAAATACTAAAGGCTCCTTTTACAAAGGTGCGCTAGTGGTTTTAGCGTGTGCTAAAATCAAGGTTCAAGGTTTATTAATATTTGATTTATCGCTGAATCAGTTTACAAAGCGATGTACATAAGTAAAAAAGCATAAAATAAAGAGATACAAATTAAAACTCGGTAACATCAAATTTAAGACAAGACAAACTTGAAATGGGAGGGAAAGAGGGGCAAAGATTACATCTATTATATATAGAGAAAACAAATACGGGAAAAAACATAAGGGAACAGGGGTAGGTAAAAGATTAAAAAACTAAAAAATTTTTTAATATTGTGTATTAAAAGCATCTTTTAAGCAGGCAGTAATTTTTCAGCTAGCGTGCGCTAGAAACGCTAGTGCACCTTTGTAAAAGGAGTCCTAAACATTATATTATTAAAAATGATGCAGGGGGAACATAAAATATTCTAAAAGAGAATTTATTTTTAATCAACTGCTAACATGATCAAATTTTATTTTTTCTTACAGAAATACAGGCTGTAGGCTAACTGGGACTATATACAAATTTCAATATGTGATTGAATGGTAGAGAGAACGAGAGGGCACTCTCTAAAGTTAAAAGGGGATCGATTCCGTACAAACGCAAGGAAGTTCTTCACCCAGAGAGTGGTAAAAAACTGGAACGCTCTTCCGGAGGCTGTTATAGGGGAAAACACCCTCCAGGGATTCAAGAGAAAGTTAGGCAAGTTCCTGCTGAACCAGAACGTACGCAGGTAAGGCTGGTCTCAGTTAAGGCACTGGTCTTTGACCTAAGGGCTGCCGCGTGAGCGGACTGCTGGGCACGATGGACCACTGGTCTGACCCAGCAGCGACATTTCTTATGTTCTTAAATTCATACCAGCTTAATGTCAACATCAACAAACATTTACCCATTCTAGAGTATAGAGCTAGGATGCTTCCCTTACAGCTTGCCATACAAATCAAATATATATTTAAATTCTGGATGTCACCTTGGTAAGGGCAACACAAAATTCCTCTACTGCCTGATTCTGTACAGTAACACAAAATCCTATAAATATACTACCCAGAAACCATGAAAGAACAGAATCTATGAATAGAAAATCTGTAACATATCTAGTTGGGGCTGGTGGGAAAGTAGAGATAGGTTTACTTGATTTTTTTTTTAATATTCTTTATTGATTTTCAAACAACTGTGCAAAACAAATATATAAATACATATAATATTACAAGAAAAGCACATTGATCTTACATATATAGAAACATAGAACATGACGGCAGAAAAGGGCCACGGCCCATCTAGTCTGCCCACACTAATGGCCCACCCCCTAACTACCTCCATGAAGAGATCCCACATGCCAATCCCATCTTTTCTTAAAATCTGGCACGCTGCTGGTCTCAATTACCCGTTGTGGAAGATTATTCCAGCGATCAACCACCCTTTCGGTGAAGAAATATTTTCTGGTGTCGCCATGAAATTTCCCACCCCTGATTTCTTATTGCCTTGGGTCCTTTAAGGAAAAAGAGATCCTCTTCCACCTCGATACGGCCTGTGACATATTTGAACGTCTCGATCATGTCTCCCCCTCTCTCTGCGTTCCTCGAGTGAGTACAGCTGCAGCTTACCCAGTCGTTCCTCATACGGGAGATCCTTGAGACCTGCAATCATTTTAACCCTCCCACCCACCTAATAAATAATCAAGAAAAACAAATACGTGGAATCTTGCAATAGTTTTACCCAATTTAAAATAATTGTGCAAACACCCCACCCCCGCCACCCACCCGCCCACCCTGGATGTGTATGATGAAAGGGTTAAAAATAAAATCAGTTCAGTTATCATTCCTTACAGAATTTACTTGATTTAAGAAAGGCTCAGAAACGGAAGGAAAAGGATCTCAGAAATCCAGGCCAAAGATCATTACAATCTCAAAGGCTTATTCGTGAATGGGGGTTTCAATTATTGATCCTAAAAATCCTTCAGAATAACTATATAGCATGTAATAATTTTATTGCTCAAATTTTTCTGCTAGAAATTTTCTTTAATATGAAGCAGCACATAATCTATTATAAGGGGTCTTTCAATAGCCGATTTAGTGCGCGCTAAATGCTAACATGCACATTATATTCTGTGGGTGCATTAGCGCGCACTAAGGGCTCCTTTTACGAAGCCGTGGTTGCAGTTTAATGCGCGTAATAGCACACGCTAGCCGCTACCGCCTCCTCTTGAGCAGGCAGTAGTTTTTTGGCTAGCGCGGGGGTTAGCGTGTGATTAAAAGTCACGTGCGTTAAAGCTGCTACCGCGGCTTCGTAACAGGAGCCCTAAATCGGCTGGCACACCTTAGTAACAGACTTCTATAGTTTGTTATCACTTTTATACATTTGGGGCTCCTTTTACTAAGCTGCGGTAGCATTTTTAGCACGCGCTGAAGATTAGCGCGCGCTAACCCCCGCGCTATGTGGAAAAATTAACGTCAGCTCTATGGAGGCGTTAGTGTCTAGCGCACACACTAAAACCACTAGCGCAGCTTAGTAAAAGGAGCTCTTGGTATGTGGGCGATTTAGCTATGTATTTTAAGCTAAAACATGAGATAATTCAATAGTAATTATTTTATGTCTGTTATTTAGATAGACCCAGTAATTTCCTTGAAAAAGCCCGATGTGCATGGCGAAATGGGTCCCCTCAGATATGTGGGTCTGAGAGACAATATGCTGCACTATTGAGGAATCGTGTGACAGTCAGAAAAGAACAAAAAAAAATGCTTAATATAAGTTAAGTGTCCTATTTATATTATTTTTTTTCACATATAGGCACACAAATATATTTTTGAAAAAAAGATTATTAGTACTGTATTTCATTTAGGGGGACACATTAACATTGAAAAAATTTGAGCAATAAAATTATTAAGAGAACAATTCAAGAAAGATAACATCATGCTATATAGCTATTCTGAAGGTTTTTTTTTTAGGATCAATGATTGAAACCCCCATCCATGAATAAGCCTTTGAGATTGTAATGATCTTTGGCCTGGATTTCTGAGATCCTTTTCCTTCCGTTTCTGAGCCTTTCTTAAATCAAGTAAATCTTAGTCGAGTATCTTGTGTGAGTGTTGGATTACTCCATTTTCGTTTCTCTTGTGATATTTTTGGAAGTAGAAATAGGGACCAGTTAATGGGGATTTCAGGTACTTGACTCTCTGCTGTCCTCAGCTTGCAGGCATAGGTATTTGTTGGGTAAAGCACAGGCATGCTGTCCGTGTCACATATATTAGTGACACACTAGTGTGTTCTGACACAGTAGTTGAGAATCACTGATCTACATGCATGTAATGATACTGGGTAGATATTCTTCTTTTTACTTGCATGGTTTAACTCTTTAATTGGCAGATGGTGAAATGGCTGCTTTACGTAAAAGTGCCAAATAAACAGACATTTGGAGACGTGATCTCCCATAAGAGCCATAGAAGACACATGTTGCTTCTGAGCAACAATGCCAAATAAAGGGTTAATAATGTCCGTATTGAAACCATCCCAGGAATACAAACTCTGTATTGTAACACCATTAGAAAGCTCAAATAAACCGCTGAGTTGACTCCCCCAGTCATTAGCAGTGGTATAGAACCTTTCAATAAAAAATACACCATTTGGCACTAATAAAATGCCAATATCCTCTAGGTTCAAAGTTCTAACTCTAAAACAACTTCCTGTATAATATGACATCACCAAAGGTAAATACACTAAGAAACATGCCCATGAAGTTAAGTATTTGCAATTATTTAATTTTCCCCTAGATATCTGCCATACATAGCTCATTTACTTTGGCAACCATAATGCCTTTTTCTGCTAAGTGACTGCAAATAAATCACATTTCTGTTTACTTTCAAATTTCCATTATTGTTTTATTGAAAGAAAGACCCTTCAACTCATAAAAACAGCTTGGCTCAAGTTATAAAGTGATATTTTTGTAGTAAATATATTCACAGCCTGAAGCTTTGCAAAAAGGTTTTTTTTTTAAATGTATTTGACCTTTTTAAGCGCTTGATTGCCTGACCTTTGCATGTAAAAAAAAACGCCACATTCCTCAGAGACCATATGATGCAATGCAACAATGACTGACCTTTCACCTGTGAGATGTGAACTGAATTCTGTTTGGTTATATACAAAATAAATCTAACTGCAGGCAACCTAAGCACGCAGTTAGGAAAAAATCATCAAACCTGCAAAACTCTAGGGAAAGGTTGTGCAGTAGAGTTTATGCCATTATATTATCCCACCCAGCCTGTATGATTTTATATTTAATTATACATTTAGGCCCAAAGAGACAAATTCTATAAACGGTGTCCCGATTGTAGGCGGTGGTAGGCGTCCTACCGCTGTCTAACCTGCCAATTGGGATGCATGTTAAAAAAAAAAAAAAAGACACCCCGAGGCAGGCTGCCTACATTGTAGATATCTTCGCGAGTCTAGGGAGACGCAAACCTAAGCTCACCCAAGGCTAAGCATGGGCGTGGTTTCACCTGGAAGAGGCCTTAGGTGAGCTTAGGTGGCCCTAGGCATCTCCCTAGAGCTGCAATAGGCGCCTGAAATGTAGGCCAGCAAAATGCTGGCCTACATTTCAAATAGATGCGGCCACTGAATGATCGCGGCAAGGGAATCTCTCTGCTGTGATAAGTTTAGCGACCGCAGCAGGGAACCCATCCATCCTCCCCCCCAAAGACGACCAGCAGGAGGGATGCCCACTCCCTCCTGCTGGAATCTCAGAAGCCCCCCACCCCCGAATGTCTGCGGCAGGAGGAATGCCGAATTCCTTCTGCTGCCACCACCCTGATACATCCCCAGCAGGAGGGATGCCCACTCCGTCCTGCCCGAACCCCACCAGCCCCCCACCCCTTGAGACATCCCTAGCAGGAGGGATGCCCAGTCCCTTCTGCTGGATCCCTCCACCCCCCCTCCAAGATCATTGGTAGGAGGGGTGCCCAGTCCTGCCAGGGGATGTATCGGGGTGGTGGCAGCAGAAGGAATTTGGCACTCCTCCTGCCACAGACAGATGGGTTCCCTGCTGCGGCTGCTAAACTGATCGCGGCAGGGAGATTCCCTTGCCACAATCAGCTCAGTGGCAACTCTGATTCTCTAATTGGCACCTGCGACATGGATGCCGGTTAGAGAATCATGGTGTTAGGTGGGCTTAGGCGTCTGTCCATGAGGACAGACATGATTCTATGTAGGACGCCCGTGTGCGATTCTCAAAATCCACTTAGGCGGCTTCAGAGACCAGACATCCTATACAGAATCCGGACCCAAATTCTAAATATGGCACCTAAAGTTGTACGTGGAACATAAGTACGCATAGCCAATGTATGCACACAACTTATTGGCCTAATTGATGCTGATAATTGGAAATTAATACCTCATAATTGACGTTAATTAGACTGGACTGAAAGTTATAAACATAACTTGGTAAGCACAATTCTGTAAAAGTTATGTGTTTCCAAGTTTATTCACAATTTGATATGCCAACCATCAAACAAATATCTGGACGGTTTACAATTCCTAAAATTAGAGTTTAAAAAAATGTGCACTGCTGAAAAAGGGGACATGGTTAGGGGGTAGATCGTGAGCATTATGTGCACGTTTTTGACTTATGTGGCAATGCGTGCACATTTAGGCCAAGAAAACCCTGGCCCAACCAGTCTGCCCATCTGCAGTAACCATTATCTCCTCCTCTCCCTATTGGCTAAGGCTCTTTACACCAGCATTGTGATGTTATAGAGCTTTATGGTTATAGAAACATAAACATGATGGCAGATAAAGGCCAAATGGCCCATCCAGTCTACCCATTCGCAGTAACCATTATCTCTTACTCTCTCTAAGAGATCCCACGTGCCTATTCTATGTTTTCTTGAAATCAGACACAGACCCTCTCCACCACCTCTACCGGGAGACTGTTCTACGCATCTACCACCCTTTCTGTAAAAAAGTATTTCCTTTGATTACCACCTCTTAACTTCATCCAATGCCTTCTCATTCCAGAGCTTCCTTTCAAATGAAAGAGACTCGACTCATGTGCATTTACATCATGTAGGTATTTAAATGTCTCTATCGTATCTCCCCTCTCCCGCCTTTCCTCCAAAGCATATAGATTGAGATCTTTAAGTCTGTCCCCATACGCCTTATGACGAAGACTTAAAATAGGTGCCTGTTAAGATGTCTCACTTAGGAGATAATTATGTAAGAGGACTCCCATTGTCTGTGGTTTATGGGATTGTTGGTTTACAGACTACTTTGCCTTGGACATGTAGAAAGTAACTTGAGCATCACCTCTAGCAGTGACATAGTAAGTAGGGGGAGCAGTTCGCCACCCATTTTGTAGGCAGTAAGGACTCATGCAATATGTGCTAAATATTTAATCTGCGGTACTGTAGGTGCGTTAGCTGGTTAGTACAGGAATGCTCACTTTCCGCCGCCAAACACCCCCTCAAAATAAAAATTTGAAAAACTTCTTAAAGCATGGTTAAGTGTGCACAGATTTCATGGTTAGCGTGGAATACCTGACTGCATCCTGTGACATTCCATATTTTTGCTGTGTTGTTAGCTCCTCACGTAGCTTAGTAAAAAGAGCCCCTTACTTATCTGGCAGTTGTACCACAAATGTCATCTGAGAAACGTGGGAACGTTTTGTTTTCATTTGTCCTAGAAATTCATATATTTTGTTGCATTTGAACTCCAGAAACTCTCAAGAAAGGAAAACAAGAACTGATTTAACAAACCTCATAATTAGAGGAAATGTTCTTGACCCATAGTTCACATTTTGGTTATTATGGTGCAGTGATTAACTTCCCTAACAAATCACTCAGAGCTGCTCTAACTGAGTAGAACGTTTCTGTAATCTGTTGCCACCAAAACAAACTTCTCTCATGTATGAAACAAGTTAGAAACTTTTTGCAATAATTTTCAGATGTGATAAAAATTTAGAAAACAACTATAGCCAAATGGATCATTATGCTTTGTGGAGAAAACCAGAATCATAGCAGGTTATGATACCTTTTAAGAAATGTAATTGCTACTAAGCTACTGAGCTACTGAGATCACATTTGGAGGATTATGACATCCTGACCTCACCAGACAAGAGAACATAAACACTTTATATGCATGTTCTGGGGTATTACATATTGTATATACTTGAATGGCCCAAATATTGGGGTCTCAGTTTATATTCGGGTCAGCGCTGACCCGCCCCCTCCCAAACCTGTTGCAGGCCTCTGCCGGGCTTGCCATGAGACCTCGTGGTCCACCAGTGGCCAGGACAAGAGGGATCCCTCCCACCTCCCATCCCAGCCGATTCTAAGAATTTTTACCTCCCTCCCATCTCCCCCGCGTACCTTTAGTATCCCTGGTGGTCCAGTGGTGAACCGCGGCAGGAGCAACTTTCCTTTGCTCCTGCCCACACAAAGCTGCTTGCTGATTGGCTGCCACGATTTCTTGAGGTCCCGCGAGAACTCACAGCAGCCAATCAGCTAGTGAAGGAAGGTCGCTTCTACTGCGATCCACCGCTGGACCACCAGGGATACTAAGGGTACGTGGGGGTTGAAATACCTGTTTCATAAATAGGGATGAGGCTAGTCTCTTTCATTTGAAAGTAAACTCTGGAGTCAGAGGGCATGGGATGACGTTAAGAGGTGATAGATTCAGGAGTAATCTAAGGAAATACTTTTTTACAGAAAGGGTAGTAGATGCATGGAATAGTTTCCTGGTGGAGGTGGTGGAGACAGAGACTGTGTCTGAATTCAAGAAAGTGGGGACAGGCATGTTGGATCTCTTAAGGAGAGGAGATAGCGGATGCTGTGGATGGGCTGATTGGATGGGCCTTGTGGCCTTTGTCTGCCATCATGTTTCTATAACCATAATGCTCTATGACCTCACAATGCAGGTATGAAGAGCCATGGAGGGACATAATCAAAAGGAACGTCTAAGTTTGTTTTCGTCTACATCGAAAGTCGTCCAAAGTAAAAAACAGCGTAGGACACATTTTTGAAAAATATGTCCAAAAATACTTGTTTTCGAAAATCGTCTATCTATACATCCAGCCGCCTGATTGTCCAGATTGCTAAATCGTCCATCTTTAAACCACGTTTTCATCCAACTTTTTGGCTAAGTCCAAAACGCCTAGAAACAGACCTTTTGGACATGGGAGGGGTCTGCAAAGTGATGGACAGGACACCCACACAGGGCACCTAAACAGTAGGCTACCTTACAGGGCACTGCTGTGAACTTCATAAAAAGGGTGCCACATAATCATCTAACTACAGCTCCCTTATAGGTAATGGTAAGCCCCCCCAAACCACCTCCAGAATCTCCTAGACCAACCTATCTACCACCCCAATAGCCCTTATGGCTGCAGGAGTCACTTATAGGGCAGTACAAAAAGGTTTTCGGGGTTTTTAAGGGAGTGCACATATTTCACCATCAATGCAGTCATTACAGTGGCTTATGGGCATGGGTCCTCCTCTCCATGGGTCCCTAACCCACCCCCAAGACCACTTAAGACGCCTTTGTGCAGCATGACTAGGCTTTCCTATGCCAGGCTGCCAGGTGCTGATGTTCTAGAGGCAGAATTTAAAAGTTGTGATTATGATTATTATGGGGGGGGGGGGTGTCGGTGATCACCGGGGTAGTGTGTGTGTGTCTGTTCTATGTGTTTGCAGTGCTTATCTGGTCACTTTAGGTTGGTTTTTGTGACTTAGATCATGTTTTAAATGGTCTAAGTCACAACGTCCAAGTTTCGTCTATGCTGTGTTGTAAAACGTTTGGTTATACATGCAATACGACTAAGTTAAAGCCAGCCCACATCCCACCCAATTCCTGCCCTCAACACTCCTCTTGAAATGCCCCGTTTAGCTCTGGTCGTTCAGCGGCACTGTGAAGGTCTAGGTCGTTTATAAATATGTCCAAAACCCAGTTTGATTATTGGCACTTGGACGTATTTTGACAACGTTCATCCAAGTGCCGACTTAGGCTGGTCTTTTGGACATTTTTCACTTTCGATTATGAACCCCTTAGCCTATAGGGAGAGGGGGAGATAGTGGATGCTGGGGATGGGCAAACTGGATGGGCCATTTGGCCTTTATCTGCCGTCATGTTTCTGTATTTCTATGCTGGTTAGAAGTAGTAAAGAGCTCAAAAAACCCTTTTGGAGTTTACTGAGCTAGTGGTGTTAGACAGCTGTGCATTACGATCGCTCTGCCACCACCACATATCCCTCAGATTTAATAAATGGCACCCAAAATTGTGTGCAATCCTGAGATCTGCACACAAATCAATTAAAGAGCCGTAAACAATCATTAACTACATCAGTGCAGTATACATCAATTAAAAAGGGAAAAAACGCCAAATATTCATGACAGAAAGATAAAAGATAAAATAAATAGGTAAAATAAAAATTGAAAAAAAAAAATAAAAAATATATATATATATGTTATTTTCGTAGTTGCAGTAATCCAAGAAGCCTAGTGGAATATTAAAATCAAATCATAAAGAAATAAACATGCTAAAACTAAAATAAACAACCTAAACATGAAATGCCAATCCTAATAAATGAGTTTTTAACTCGGCTCTAAACGTAATATAAGTAGGTTCAGCACGAAGTTCATTAGGAAGCGAGTTCCAAGAAAAAGCAGAATTTTGGATTGCTTTAAGACTAGTTTAACCAGATGGATTGGTGGAACAGTCAATCTATTTAAATTTTCTCAAACAAGGGCATGGCCAGGGGATGAGCATGGGTGGGATCGTGGCGTTCCTAAAACTTAAGAGCACTGTTATAGAATACGCCTGATTAGCGCATAATGTATGCACAGGTAGTTAGGCCTGGCTTTTCTTGGCCTGAATGTCAGCAACAAGTAGGGCCACTAAATGTGATTCTATATATGGCACGTGCCTTTTATAGAATCACACTAAGCATCGCTGTAGTCAGCACCAATTATTTTGGCGCTATAAGTATAGAATCAGGACCTAGGTGTTATTCTATAAAGAGGACTCCACCTGGCGTGCCTTTTACCACCGAGTGCAAATTTTTCCCGGTGCCTAACTTCTGTTGCCATTTACTAAACCCAGCCCTATGCCTGCTATTTGTATAAGTCATATACAATTTTGGAGGCCACATTACCGCAAAGATGTGCTGAGACTTGAGTCGGCCCAGCGTATGGCCACCCGGATGGTCTCGGGACTCAAGGATCTCCCGTATGAGGAAAGGCTGAAAAAATTGCAGCTATACTCACTCGAGGAACGCAGAGAGAGGGGAGACATGATCGAGACGTTCAAATATCTCACGGGCCGTATCGAGGTGGAAGAGGACATCTTCTTTTTCAAAGGCCCCACGGCAACAAGAGGGCATCCGTGGAAAATCAGGGGCGGGAAACGACACGGCGACACCAGGAAATACTTCTTCACCGAGAGGGTGGTTGATCACTGGAATGATCTTCCACTGCAGAGGGTCGAGGCCAGGAGCGTGCCTGATTTTAAGTCAAAATGGGATCGCCAGTGGGATCTCTTCACAGAGAAAGGTAGGGGAGGGTTATTGGGGTGGGCAGACTTGGTGGGCCGCAGCCCTTATCTGCCGTCTATTTCTATGTTTCTATGTTTCTATAGCTTGGCATACCTCAAAGAGAATGACACGGGGACAAATTTGTCCCCGTCCCTGCAGGAACTCAATTTTCCCATCCCCGTGAGTTTTGTCGCTGTCTCATTCCTGTAAGCTCTGCCTTAACCGCACAAGCCTCAAACACTTATAAGAACATAAGAAACGCCTTCACCGGATCAGACCGAGGTCCATCTAGTCCGGTACTCCGCACACGCGGCGGCCCATTTAGGTACTCCTTTTTGGAGACCCGACTTTACCGTATCCCTCAATATGATATGCAAGAAGGTGTATGATTTTAAAGTGTTTGAGACTTGTGCAGATGAGGACAGAGCCTGCAGGAAAGGGGCAGGGACAGGGAAAGAACTCGCTGGGACTGGATGGAAAAATGAGTTCCCGCGGGGACGGCGAAACAATTGTCCTCGTATCTTGCCTCATCCTGCCCCTTAATTATAAGGGTAGCATTGGGCTGTTCAGGCAGTTTACCATTCCAATACTGGCTGTATTATTTTTCAAAAATATATGAATAAGTCAGTTATATGTTTACTGACTTTGAATTTTTAGTATTTTTCCCTATCTGTCCTGGTGGGCTCACACTCTATCTAATGTACCTGGGGCAATGGAGGATTAAGTGACTTGCCCAGGGTCACAAGGAGCAGGGTGGGACTTGAACCCACAACCGCAGGGTGCTGAGGCTTTAGCTCTAATCACTGCACCACACTCAGCTCCTCTGATTTTCCAAGCAAATTTCAATTTTTTTATTTTTATTTTGTCTTTTTTAACTAATTCAGAATCAGAGGGCAAGTTGCTTCTTTCCGTCTTGTTTTGGGCCCAATCCTATTCAACATCTTTATAAGAGACTTGGCAGAAGGGCTTCGAGGTAAAATAACATTATTCGCCGATGACGCCAAACTGAGTAATGTAGTGGGCAAATGCACAACAGACGAAGATTCAGTGCCCGACAACATGATGCACGACCTACTCCTACTGGAGCGATGGTCTAGGACATGGCAACTCAACTTCAATGCCAAAAAATGCAAAGTTATGCACCTGGGCAGCCAGAATCCATGCAAGTCTTATACCCTTAATGGCGAGATCCTAGCAATAACGGTAGCAGAACGAGACTTGGGGGTAATCGTCAGTGAGGACATGAAGTCTGCCAATCAAGTGGAGCAGGCTTCGTCCAAGGCAAGACAAATCATGGGCTGCATACGAAGGGGTTTCGTCAGTCGTAAGGCGGAAGTCATTATGCCATTGTATAGATCCATGGTGAGGCCCCACCTGGAATACTGTGTGCAATTCTGGAGGCCGCATTATCGCAAGGATGTGCTGAGACTGGAGTCGGTGCAAAGAATGGCCACCCGGATGGTCTCGGGACTCAAGGATCTACCATACGAAAAACGGCTTGACAAATTACAGCTATACTCGCTCGAGGAGCGCAGAGAGAGGGGGGACATGATCGAGACGTTCAAGTATCTTACGGGCCGCATCGAGGCGGAGGAAGATATCTTCTTTTTCAAGGGTCCCATGACAACAAGAGGGCATCCGTTGAAAATCAGGGGCGGGAAACTATGAGGTGACACCAGGAAATTCTTTTTCACTGAAAGAGTGGTTGATCGCTGGAATAGTCTTCCACTACAGGTGATTGAGGCCAGCAGCGTGCCTGATTTTAAGGCCAAATGGGATCGGCACATGGGATCTATTCACAGGGCAAAGGTAGGGGAGGGACATTAAGGTGGGCAGACTAGATGGGCCGTGGGCCCTTATCTGCCGTCTATTTCTATGTTTCTATGTTCCACTCTTGGTTTCAATTTGAATATTTCTACCTCTCGCTGCGGCTGCAAAGAAGACAGTCCACCAAGAGGACTTGTTTGAGCCTGAAAAGAAGAAGTCTGTCTAAAGGGTTACAGATCCCGCTTTCCCATAACTGTGTGTGATTTTAAACAGGTCCCTCTCGGCTCTCTGTGAATCATTTCACCAAACGTAACTGAACAATCATAACACTGTTTGCTTTCCCCTACTCGTTCTGGCACAAAGATGCTTGTTAGTCATCAAAAATGATGCAGCTTTTTCATCTAAAGATAACTAACATGTTTACACACAACTACAGTTATAAATGATGTTGACAGTTAATTTAGTTGAAAGGCCTCTGCATGATAGATGATTATTCATTACGGGTCCCAACTGACTGGAGATGGGGAAAAGAGGCTGATCCAGTTCTGGTTTTGCCCTGTTGCTGGCACAGTGTAATAGTTTAGATCAGTGGTCTCAAACTCAAACCCTTTGCAGGGCCACATTTTGGATTTGTAGGTACTTAGAGGGTCTCAGAAAAAATAGTTAATGTCTTATTAAAGAAATGACAATTTTGCATGAGGTAAAACACTTTATAGATTATAAATCTTTCCTTTTGGCTAAGTCTTAATAATAGTATTGTCATTTATAGCTAAAGAGACATATGATGAAGAAACTGTTTTATTTTACTTTTCTGATTATGATAAAAACATACCGAGGACCTCAAACCTCAAAATAGTACCTGGCGGGCCGCATGTGGCCCCCGGGCCGCGAGTTTGAGACCACTGGTTTAGAATGTTCCATGGATTTATCTAAGATAGAAACAGAAATATGATGGCAGATAAAGTAGGGTTACCATATATGGAGCCTCACAAACCCCATCCTGTTCATGCCCCACCGCTGCTTTGTTCCGTCTCCAACCCCTCCCAGTTCTACCTCAATCTCCGCCCCATTCCGCCCCCAGCCCCACCCTCTCAAATGCGCGTCTTCTTCCCCGACGAGCTCCAGCTGTGTTTGGATGGCCTCGAGCATGCGCAGATGTGTGTGACACCATCTGCACATGCTCAGAGGCCCTCCAGATGCGGCTGGAACTCGTCAAAACACGAACAAACTGCCTGGTTTTCGAAAGTCCGTCCGGGAACCCAGACAGTCCTCTAAAAAGAGGACATGCCCAGGTTTTCTTGGATGTCTGGTAACCCTAAGATAAAGGCCAAATGGCCCATCCAGTCTGCCCATCCACAGCATCTACCATCTCCTCCTCTCCCTAAGAGATCCCATATGCCTAAATTCCGGTGCATATCCCATGCTTTCTTGCACGCAGACACAGTCTTTGTCTCCACCACCTCTACTGGGAACCTATTCCACGTATCTACCACCCTCTTTGTAAAAAAGTATTTTCTTAGATTACTCCTGAGCCTATCACCTTTTAACTTCATCCTATGCTCTCTCACTCCGGAGCTTCCTTTCATACAATAGTTAATTTCTTTAGATTATTTCCCTTATTTCCTAACTTCAGTTACTCTATATTACTTATCTATATGTTTCATCTTTGCTTACACCCCATGCTGCCTATTGAAATGTTTTACTGCATATTGCATTGACACTGTAATTTAGAATGCTATCCCATACCTTGTATTGTTGTTTGGATATTTTTATTGCTGTAATTGTCTATTGTTTATGCTTGGCTTATTCTTCTGCAGACCACCTTAAAAAAGGCGGAAAATAAATCCTAACAAATAACATAAATAGGGTTGTATGTCTTGATACATTACATTTATTATAAGTAGTACAACACTTTTTAAAGTGCTACTTAATGTATATGCCCCCTCCTTTACTAATCCGTAGCGGGTGTTTTCGCTCCGGCAATGGTGGTCACTGCTCCGATGCTCATTGGAATTCTATGAGCGTCGGAGCAGTTACTGCTGCTGCCGGCGCTAAAACCCATGCTATGCGTTAGTAAAGGAGGGGAATGAATGGCTATAATTGCCCCCACCGACAACCAGTAGCAGTGAAACACAAAAGTATCTTAAGCGGTCATTAATAAGAGAGTTTTCTGAGTGTTATTGAGACAGCTCTTTCTGAGATGGTGCCTTCTTTAGATTAGATTATTTTGTGAAGGGGCAAAGGGCCCATGATATCATGAGATTATAGGGCTCATTTGCAAAGCACTTACATGCACAAATTTCCAAAGGTTACTATGCTAGTTTTGCATGTCTAAGTGCTTTGAAAATGAGCCTTTATATATGCCGACATTTGAAGATGATCAGGGAGCGTGTGGTGCAGTGGTTAAAGCTACAGCCTCAGCACCCTGAGCAAGTCACTTAATCCCTCCATTGCCCCAGGTACATTACATAGCTTGAGCACCTGAATAAATTCCTGTAAACCATTCTGAGCTCCCGTGGGACAACGGTATAGAAAATTGAATAAATAAATAAAATTTGGAGAAAGGAGGGAAACGTCTGGGTTACCTATTCAAATATGGGAAAGGAATAACTTCCTTATCCATGTATTTTTAGCCACTATGACTATACAGATAGTATTGGGTCAACAATACATCTGGGTAGCAGGCACAAGAGTGGCAAAATTATTCCTATAGTAGTGATATATAGATGCTCAACCAATAAGTCACACCTTTAGGCCTGTTGAATAGCAGTGGCGACAATCCACCCCTACTACTATTTATCATTTCTATAGCACTGAAAAGCGTATAAGTACAACCAACATGCAAAGACAGTCCCTGCTCAGAAGAGCTTACAATCTATTTTGATAGGCAGATAGGACATATAGGGGTTGGGGAATTTCTTGCATAGAGAATGACATGATGGACATAGGTAATTTTAATGTGAGTGGAAGTTAGAGGTTGAAGGCAGCATCAAAAAAAATTGGGCTTGTTAATCGGTTCATAGACAACGGCACGAAAGACAAAGGCGCGCCCAGACAATTGAGCGCGGCGTGGAGGCGCGCGCCGTTCTAAATTACAGTTTTTAGGGCTCCGACGGGGGTGTGTGTGTGTGTGTGTGGGGAACCCCCCCACTTTACTTAATAGACATCGCGCCAACGTTATGGGGGGTTTGGGGGGTTGTAACCCTCCACATTTTACTGTAAACTTAACTTTTTCCATAAAAACAGGGAAAAAGTGAAGTTTTCAGTAAAATGTGGGGGGTTACAACCAGTGTTCCCTCTAAGCGGGCGGGTGTTGTGAGCAAACTTTTTTCACCGTGAGCCAAAAATATCGGGCGCCAGCAAGTTATGAGCCAACTCGCCCGATTCTCCTCTCGCCGCCCTGCCATCTGCCGTACGCCTCTTCCGATCGTGCGCTGTGACGAGAAACGTGTGCGCTGCGATGTAATATTTTGTGCGCCAGCGCACGCCAGCGCAGCTTAGCGGGAACACTGGTTCAAATGGTTTTATTTATTTCCCCAAATTTATTTTTGTTATACGCATTGAAAATATTTGATATTGCGTTTAAATCAAAATCTCAATAAACTTGAAACGAGTGCCCGTGAGATTGTGGGAGGGTTAAATACTCAAAACTTAGAAGTTTTTGCTACGCCAGCTTTCTGGTATCTTTACATACAGTGGCGTACCTAGCATATGTAACATCCGGGGCCCATCATTTTTTGGCACCCCCCCCCCATCTGTAAGAAAAACATGATTTTTAGTAACAAACCACACGTCACACATGAGTACCTAGGAAAAGGCAGCATCTTACATATTGCAGTGAGCAGTACATCAATACACCCATTGTAAAACTAAACAAGCCAGACCAGCACAGATCAATCCTACACCGTCAATCCTAACAGAAAACCATGTCTTTCGAACACACAGAACACAGAAAACACCTTCGCCTAGTAAGGAATATGTAATCACAAACTAACCCCTCCCTCTTTTACAAAACTGTAGTGTGGATTTTAGCTACGGAGGTAACAGCTCTGATGCTCATAAAATTCTGAGCATCAGAGCTGCTACCACCAAGGCTGGTGCTAAAAACGCTTCACAGTTTTGTAAAAGGGGGGATAAAATAAAAATACATAGACAAAGGTTAAATTGAACCAGCAAGAAGCTGGACTCTGCATACAATGCTTCACAGAAACAGTGACACATGTCTCCTAAAGCAATAAATAAATAGAAATTTTTTTCTACCTTTGTCTTCTGTGGTTTCTCCTTTCCTCATCTTCTTGTAACTCTCTTCCTTCCATCCACTGTCTGCCGTCTCTCTTCCCCTATATGGCATCTTCTCTCCTTCTATGCCCCTTCCAGAAACTGTATGCCTCCCCCTTCCATCTCTCCTTTCACCCCATTGGTCTGGCATCTCTCTCCTCGCCTTCCCTCTCCCACACCTCTCCTCATAGTCTGGTATCTCCCCTTCCCTGATTCTCTGGCATCTCTCTCCTTTCCTTTTCTTCCATCTTTCGCTCCCCCTCCATGCTCTCACATCTCCCCCTTCCTTTTCCCTTAGACTGGCATACCTTCCTCCTACGCTCCAAGCCCTGGCATCTCCTTTAATTCCCTCCCTCATCTTCCTTCTCCCTCCAGCTGGGTACCGCAACACTCTTCCCTGCAGCTCTGCACTTCCCCACAATTGCCATGCTTCGGTTCCTCTTCTTCCTTCCTTCCCCCCCCCCCCCCCCGCGGGACCCTGCGGCACCATCAACTCTTACTCCCTCTAATGTCGGCCCTGCAGCTCCAGACTTCCTCGCACCTTCTCCCCTCCCCCTTTGGATCGCTATTATTTTAAATGTTATAGCCGCGGAGCTGTATCCATCAGTGGAGATGTCTAACCTCGGCCTGCCCCGGAACTCTTACTGCAGCAGACGCCCGTCTAGGCAGGAACAGGAAGTCACTGTTGCAGTAAGAGTTCCGGGGCAGGCCGAGGTTAGACATCTCCACTGATGGATACAGCTCCGCGGCTATAACATTTAAAATAATAGCGATCCAAAGGGGGAGGGGAGAAGGTGCGAGGAAGTCTGGAGCTGCAGGGCCGACATTAGAGGGAGTAAGAGTTGATGGTGCCGCAGGGTCCCGCGGGGGGGGGGGGGGGAGGAAGGAAGGAAGAAGAGGAACCGAAGCATGGCAATTGTGGGGAAGTGCAATCCCCCCAATGCGTCCCCTTACCTTACCGACGCGTGTGTGCGCTGTGAAGAGAAACTTTGCGCTGCGATGTAATATTTTGTGCGTGAGCGCAGGCCAACGCAGCTTAGCGGGAACACTGGTTACAACCCCCCACAACGCCCCCACAATGCGGCGCAATGTCTATTAAGTAAAGTGGGGGGGGTTCCCCCCCACACCCCTCCGTCGGAGCCCTAAAAACAGTAATTTAGAGCGGTGCACGCCTCCGCGCTGCGCTCAATTGTCTGGGCGCGCCTTTGTCCCGGCGCGCTTTTGACCTGACACCTGTTAATCAGCAATAATTGAAACCTAGGCGCCTATCAAGAAAGAGCGATTCTGCAATAATGCGCCTCTAAAAATTTAGGCGGCCTTCAAAAAAAAAGCCGCTATGCATGTTAGGCGTGGACATGGCTACATGTTTAGGCGCCTTGTTGCAGAATCGCTGCTCTTAAGAGTGCTTAAGCGCTCAACTAGGCACTTAACTTTTAGTGGTGTCCAGAGCTGGCCTATTTCTTGGGCGCCTCCAAAACAGGTGCCGCACAGCACCCAATTTTACTTGAATCGCGCTGAACGTTGCCTAATTCGGCGCCTAACTTTTGGGCGCTTCTTATAGAATTTGCCCTTTAATCTCCCAATTGTCCCAGGTACATTAGATAGATTGTGGGACAGACAGGGAAAAATGCTCAAGTACCTGAATAAATTCATGTAAACCAATCTACGCTCTCCTGGGAGAACAGTATAGAAAACTGAATGAATGAATAAATAAATACTTGCAGGGGGCAGGTCCTTCAGATGTCTACTGACCCCTTAAAGATGGCCCTGTCAGCGCTAGAAGCATGGAGGAGAACATTTAAAACATACCAGAGAAAGGTGTTTTTTTTTCTCTACCCATGGGCAAGCTGCAAAATTTGTCAAGATACAAAAGAGGCAAAAGTGTCAAAAAGGACTCTATGAGTGTGTACGTCAGCCAATCACCGCTACCAAACCATACAACAGTAACAATAAATATCAATTTAGAAATAGGGGCGCTCTCAGTGTGAGGTTTTTAGCGACGGGAGAACAAACTCCAGCGCTTCCACATACAAAGACGAAGGTGAATCACCCCCGCCTGCACACCATCATCGGGCGCCCCTAGTGTGCAAAATCAAATGTGCTGAATCAATGTCAATAAATGAATCACAAACTGTGAACTAATGAAAGAGTGAAAAACTGAAAACACACTCATAGAGTCCTCCCCAGCCTAATCCCCAAGATGCAAAAATGAAACCACAGCCAACTTAGCTTTAAGATGAGCCAGATGATAATGAAGTCAATGAAGATGGAAGGACACCAAAATAGTCATTAGATGAGTGTGTTTTCAGTTTTTCACTCTTTCATTAGTTCACAGTTTGTGATTCATTTATTGACATTGATTCAGCACATTTGATTTTGCACACTAGGGGCGCCCGATGATGGTGTGCAGGCGGGGGTGATTCACCTTCGTCTTTGTATGTGGAAGCGCTGGAGTTTGTTCTCCCGTCGCTAAAAACCTCACACTGAGAGCGCCCCTATTTCTAAATTGATATTTATTGTTAGTGTTGTATGGTTTGGTAGCGGTGATTGGCTGACGTACACACTCATAGAGTCCTTTTTGACACTTTTGCCTCTTTTGTAGCTTTATAAGCACCTTTCGGCAAACGTTGAGGAGTTTATTGTGTTAGCAAAATTTGTCAAGGCAGTTAGCTAAGCTAGGTTTAAAAAAGTTCCTAGAGGGAAAGTCCATAAGCATTATTAGCTCAGTGGATTTGGGGGAAATCTCTGCTTATCTCTACATGTGAATAACAAGTAGTGGATCTACTTTTTGGAATCCTGCCAGATATCTGCAATTTGATTTAGTCAGTGTCAGAGAAAAGACGCTGGCCTCCACACATCTTTGCTATAACTTAGGGCTCCCTTTACAAAGCCGCGCTAGCGGGTTTAACCCGCGTGACTTTTCATCACGCGTTAACCCCCGCGCTGGCCGAAAAACTACCGCCTGCTCAAGAGGCGGCGGTAGCGGCCAGCGGTTTAGCGCGTGCTATTACTCGCGTTAAACCGCTAGATCGGCTTTGTAAAAGGAGCCCTTAATACGGAATACCTAATGTTCTGATTTGCTAATAGATTTCTCAGCAGAGGAAGACAGCAGTCACTTCATCTACAACAATCATGTGAACTCGAGATAAATGCCATCAAAAATCCGTTTTCAAAATATCAATTCATGGCTGCTTTCATTGCACAGAGTGAAACCTTCTCTGTTTCCACTAAGTTGGATTCACTAACGATAGCCAGCGTTCACGTCCTGTGGGGCATTTTCTCTGGTATGCAGCTTATGTAAATAATGTGAGTTGGGAGACGCTGAGAGAGTTCCATCGGCGTTACATCATTCTTCCATATTAGGGTAATACTTTTTAAGCTTGACATCTTGTTTTAAACAATCAAACGTGTCCATTTAGTTCTCACCCGGGACACACTGCTGAGGACTTTGTTTCGGCAAGAAAAAGGATGTGTAAGTGGCCACTTGATAGTCTTATTCATACAAATCACGTTCTGTTCTTTGATAAAATAAAGAATTAGTCCAAGACACTGCTAATCCTATGTGGAGATTCAAGCCAGCTAGAAAAACACTTATTTCAACTACTAGGGATTGTATCTAGGGTATCCATGAGGCCTGTGAACTCTGGAAGAGAGGAGGGGAGTCTGCATGTTGGAATAATCTGCTTTTGGCTGGTTTAGGCCTTCTCATCACGAGGTTGAGCCAACAGGCACAGTGCAGAAATGATTCAGGCAATATCCAAGTATCAGGAGACGGAGAAGAAAAAAAGATTACAAGAAAAGCATTGCTAGTACTTGCAATTTCACTATTTCCAGTATTCAGAATACGTCACTCTGTTCTAAAACAGTCACTCCTCTATTGGAAATTCAAAAGGCTTCATAATAATAGTTCTTTGTATTTGAAAGAAAAATATTTCTATCAGATGAAATATGCTCAGAGACTTGAAGACAAAAACAAGGGACGAACCACCGCCCATTGTCTCACCACCCAGCCGATGCATATGTTTCAACGATATTCAAAAACATTTTCTTGGCTGCATCAATTTTTTCTACTATTCAAGTTATCATCTGGGTTCCCTGATGCAGGATCGAAACAGGCCACGTCAGGACCCTTGACAAGATAAGTGTCTAAGTGCATATGAATAGTAGAAAAAAATTGATGCAGTGAAGAAAATGTTTTTGAATATCGTTGAAACATATGCAATGACTGGGTGGTGAGGCGATATTCTTGAGTTCGCCCCTTGTTTTTGCCTTCAAGTCTCTGAGCATATTTCGTCTGACATAAATATTTTTCTTTCAAATAGAAAAGAACTACACTTCTCCCTTCGTATTCGCAGGGGATGCGGGCAGAACATAGGCGTGAATACCAAAAAACCACAAATAACTTTTTGCATGTTATTTGCGGTTTTATAATAATAACTAGTGTTTAAGCCCGTTAGATTAACGGGTGCTAGAATATATGTGAAAATTACTGAAAACTTAATGTGAGAGCTTTAATATCCATCGTATGGTTGATTTATTTAAAGTTTTTATATTTTTCCTATTTGTTGCATAATTTGTGCTTAATAAATTGTTTTTTTGTCCATTTTTTCTGCAAATCTGTA
Source organism: Geotrypetes seraphini (assembly GCF_902459505.1). Lineage (NCBI taxonomy): Eukaryota > Metazoa > Chordata > Amphibia > Gymnophiona > Dermophiidae > Geotrypetes > Geotrypetes seraphini. Next base: position 178,475,176 of record NC_047084.1, on the reverse strand, counting down.
TAAGTCTGAGTGTCTGTGTGTCTCTCTCTCCTTGTCCAGTGTTTCTTGTGGTTTTTTTTTTCAATGTCTCTTTAGATCCCTGTCCAGAAATTCTGAGTGTCTTTGTCTCTCTCTCTCCTTATCCACTTTATTTATTTATTTTTTTCCAATTTGTCTCTTTAGCCCCCTGTCCTTCTGTGAGTGTCTGTGTGTCTCTCTGTCCTTGTCCTCTGTGGTGGTTTTTTTTTTCAATCTGTCTCTTTAGCCCCCTGTCCTTCTGTGAGTGTCTGTGTGTCTCTCTCTCCTTGTCCAGTGTTCCTGTCCTTCTGTGAGTGTCTGAAATTTGTTTTGACAACTGTGGAAGCAAAGAAGAACGTACATACCTCTTTACTTCCATTCAGGTTAGGTTGAGCTGCCACATTTGTTCTGGGAACATCACAAAGCTGTCTGCCTGTATTTCTCCCCAGCCAATTTCCCTCCCTCTCAAGTCCCTGTGCACCACTTGCCAGGGCGCATCCTCCCACGACCCCGGTCTGCATGTTTAGGTGTGGCTGTGAGTTCGGACTCTTCAAATGAGCTGACAATTAGGTGTGTGTGTGAGTTCGGGCGAGTTCGGGAGGAGCTGGCGCTTAGTTGTGCCTGTGATTTCGAGCAAGGTCGGTGCATAGTCGGCCTGGAGGAGTCGATCGGGCTGGGGCTCCCATGTGCGATTGTAAGGTGGGCTGCGTGGGAGTTTGGCTTGTGTGAACAGCGGGCATAGGGCTTCGTGTGGGGAAGAGTCCCGCCTCCTTTTTCAGTTTTTGTATCGCTGGTACTGTCGGCTTGGGCCACGTGCAGGAAGAGTTAAAAGCAGCGCTGGGGGTTCGGTAGGTGTTGGAAGAAGGCTGTGGAGCCTCTCAATGGATCGCTAAAAAAGGAGGTGGGGGTGGGCACTGCGAGAATATCTGTTGGGGGACTGTCGCCGCAAGGGAGCCGTTTTCAAAGCCGCCGCCGCCGCGGTTCCTCTCATGAGCTGCACTTGCGTCGGAAGATGAGAGAGGAGCTGCGGCGGCTTTGGGGGTCCGTAGTCCGAAGCTTTAGAGGGACTGAAGGGGACGGAGAAAAACAAATCGCGGATGCTGGGAAGTAAGGCTGGCGAATCGCGCATGCGCACTCCTGCGGCCACGGAACTACTGATCATGGAAGCACGCAAATAGGAGTGCGCATGTGCGAGTTAGCCTTTTATTATATAGGATAACTTTATTTTTTCTATACCGCCATAATCTTGCGACTTCTAGGCGGTTCACAGTGAAGAGAGCTGGTAAAATAGACCTGAAAAAAATAATAAACCGTGAATAACCCGACCTGCTATGTCTTACTAGTCAAAACGTCCAAGTGGGCATTTTCAAAACTGATTTTATAGATGTTTCTCTGGTTCTTCTGACTCCAGTACGTCTAAATACTAAAGAGGCATGTTTTGGCCGGATGTTTTACAGCAATAAACATTTTACAGGGCACAATTTGGATGTTTAAGGCTAGACTTGTTTTTAAAATGTATAAGGGCCAAAAAGGTACCCAAACTGACCAAATAATGAACATATGGTATTCCAAATATCTGCATGAAACAGTAAATATCTGTCTCTATGACAACTGCAGATACTATGGTCAGTCCTTTTTTTAAAAAAATCTTTATTCATTTTTAAACTCACAATAAGTGTAACATAAAATACATACATCACTTAATATATCTTCACATTCTAACTCACGTCAATTATCCTCCCTCCCTTATACCCAACAATTATTCATAAGTGAAAGAAATCATAAAATATGGTCAGTCCTAGCAGAGCTGCAAGCAGGTTTCTGGAGTAGCCTGGTGGGCAGTGCATTGGACTGCAGAGAAGAGGATCCAGGCCCATATAACACCCTAACTAGTACACTTGTGGTGGAAAGTGTGAGCCCACCAAACATCCACTGTACTGCCATATAGGTAACACCCGCAGGCATAAGGGCTATTGGGGAGTTAGGTTTTGGGAAAGTTTTGGAGTTATCATGAGATTTGTACCTGGCATCCTTAATGTGAAGTTCACAGCAATGCCTCCTAGAGTGCCCCCACTGCTCTGCTGGCATGCATTTGTGGCCAGTCCATTAAAAAAAGGCTAGTCCCTCCTACAAGCAATGGATGGGTTTTTTTTTTGATAATGGCAAATAAAAAAATTAGAAGTCTAGCTGAACAAAACATTTAGCTTGGCCATTTAAAAAAAAAAAAAAAGTTTGACATTTTGCAGGTTTGAAAATGGCCACTTTTTCTGCCCGATATTTGGACAGGAAATGTCCAAAGTTGGATTTACACATCCTATTGAAAATGGCTCTCCACGAGTCTAAAAATAGGCTCTCAGACACTGTAATTCTACTCGTGCTTCTCCTTAGCAACGCTCGCAGGAAAGCCTACATGCATAAAAGTGGGAGCTGTCTTTTGGTGTGTCTGTATAATACACTCGTATTCAACTCTCCAATTTTCTTTCTGTAAAACATGCTATACATGGAGAAAAGGCTTTATAAAATTATCCCTTTAGTTGTTATGGTAAGGAACATAAATAAACAGCTGACAAAATAATTATAACTGTAAAACAATATTACAGGGAACTGAGAGGTCAAAAACAAGGACAGTTCTCAGCCTCAAAGGCTGGTCTGGATGATTCCTTTCTTGGCCTACATTTAAGTGAAGGCAGAATCTGAAAATGGTGAAACATATTCTTTTAAAATAATTATTTATTATTTAAAGGTGCTTGCGTATAGATTTTGTGCCTCAATGGTTATAATAGCAAAATAACTAATTATTTCTTTTGGAGGAAAAAGGTCCTGCTCATGCATAAAAATATTGCATTTCTCTGTCTTTTGTCAGCTAAAACTTCTGTAGCAGTGATCAGCATTTTAATTTAAATGCCAGGCATGATTTACTTTAGTTTAGGCATTCTGCAGGCCTTAACTAAGACCCTCACATTAGGCTTTTATATCAGCAGCTGCGGCGGTATGAGCGTCAGAGCTAATACTGCTACGGCTGGTGATAAAAAAGCCTAACAGCTTTATAAAGGGGAGGGGGAGCGGTAAACGTGCCCTATCCATTAAATGGCCATCGCCACTATCCGGATAATTTCTGGTTGCCAACATCGTTCCTCCCTCCAGTACATGAGGTGGGTATCTGTATAGTGGCCAAAAATACATGGATAAGGAATCTATACCCTTCCCTTTCCCAAGATGACTGATGGTTTTTTCCCATTTTTATTACATGTAGGTCTTGTAATGTGATGTTAAGTGTACTGTAAAATTTGGAATATAATTGTGTATGTTTACCTGTAAGCCACTTAGGACTTAAGCAGATTATACATTTTTAAAATAAATAAATAAGTGTATTTTAATAGAAAACAGTATATGTTTCTCTCCTTTTCCCAAATCTGATAATCTTTGAATGTTGTACAATGAGAGTTTTTAAAAATGGGTGATATTGAACCCCTGTACTCCTTTATAATAATAATAATAATAATAACTTTATTTTGTATATCGCAATACCACAAGCAGATCAGAGCGGTTTACAGAGGAAGAGACTGTACATAGTCTAATCTCCTCAGAAAAAGCTGGTCTCAAATATACTTAACTCTCTCTCTTAATGATGGCTGAAGCTAAAGTATTTTGATGCCTATTTTTTTCTTTTAATGACGACTGTGTATTTGTACAGAGTTCTATACACTGAATAATCCTATAGGGCAAGTAGTAATAGTAATTGTGATGCATCAGGACATGTAAGACAATTAACTCACCCCAAATTTTTCCCCATTGTATGCATGGGGTTATAGCTAGAGAATGACAAGGGGAAAAAATCTGTCCCCGTCTCCGCCCCGTCCCCATGAGTTTGTCCCCGTTCTGTCCCTGCGAGCTTAGTCCCCATCCCCATCCCATCCCCGCGAGCTCAGTCCTCACCCCATCCCCGCAAAACATCTGATCCCATCCACGCAAACCATCTCCCTTCTGTGTTCCTATTTTCCCCATTTCTAATATCTCCCCCCTGTATCTTTATACTCCTTCCTGTGTCTGGCATTGCCCCCCCCCCCCGTATCCATATACCATCCCTATGTATCTCCCCTTTCTCTTTCCTGCTGTGGGTTCAATATTTGTCTCTCTCTTCCTCTACTTGGCCCAGCATCTCTTTCCCTTTCACTTCCTCCTTCCTACTGTGAGGAAACATGCGCGGTCACGTATCACGTGGTCCAGCAGCCCCCTCCCGCGCGATTGCCGCGTCCCACCATCTCTCTCCCTCCCTTCCCCTCACCTTATGTGGCGAATTTAATTTTTCTTCTCCCAGCGACACACTTTCAACAAGTCGCGCGCAGCTGCCTCAGTTGAATCTTCTCCTCTGACACAACTTCCTGTTTCCGGTTGCATTTGAGGAGAAGATTCAACTGAAGCAGCCGCACCCGCGTTTGACTTGTTGAAAGCGTGTCGCTGGGAGAAGAAAAATTAAATTCGCCACATAAGGTGAGGGAGGGAGAGAGATGGCAGGACACAGCGATTGGGCGGGTGACTGCACGTGTTCCCTTCACTGTGGAGACAAGACCATTCACCGCTCCACAGGGCAGTGAATGGCCTTGTCCCCGTCCCCACAATGACTACTATTTTTTCACTTCTCATTTCGGCGGGTTGCTTGCAGCTCCCCGCAGATAGCTCTGGGAATCATCTACCATGTCATTCTCCAGTTATAGCTTTGACAATCTAAGAGAAATCAATGGTGCGCCCATTAATGACCACATTACGCTGATTCTGTTTGATCTGCACTGGCTGCCAATAACTAAACAGATGGAATTCAAGCTACTTTGTCTAGTCTTCAAAGCCTGATATCTTCAGCTTTCTGATTATCTGTACAAGAAACTGGCCAGATATCAACCTAACAGAACTCTGAGATCACATCACGATTGATTTGAAGTCCCTGGCCCAAGATTAATAAAACTACAAACAACTAGAAAGAAAGAGAGCTTTCTCTTATGCAGGTCCTAACCTTTGGAACTCCATGCTTCACGGCTTCCTTGAAGAAACATCCTACTTCTCCTTCCAAAAACTATTGAAATCGATTCTGTTTCATCAACACTATGGAACTCTATGCAATACTCTCCATAATCTGCAAATGAGCATCTCCCACTAACTGCAATTTCTCCCTCCAACAATTCATACCTTATTTCGTTTTTATTTTGCTGGGTTTGTCTTATTTTATTTTTTTCTATTTCTTTTCTCCTGCCTGATATAGTAATTTACATTTATCTTGTTAGATTTACTATTCTATCTTTTTCTCTACAATGTTACCACTTTGCCTCACTTTCTCTGGTTCTCTACATCTCTCTGGGGCTCAGCGCCGAGCAGCAAAGTGTGCTCCTGTTCGGTGCCGCTCAGCAGCTGAAGAAACCACAACATGCAGCAATCACTGACTGACCGACCGGATTAGCAGCGGAGGAGGAACGCGGAAAGCTCGCTCCTGCCAGCTGGACCACTAGGGATTGGCAGAGGAGCTATGATGGACAGGGTGCAGAGGGAGGGAGGGGGGCTGTACGCAGAGCCTGACAGGGGAGGGAGGGAAGGAAGTGGTGCAGAGCCTGACCGGGGGGGAGGGGGGAAGGGGGCTGGATGCAGTGTCTGACAAGGGAGAACACAAGAACATAAGCAGTGCCTCTGCTGGGTCAGACCAGAGGACCATCATGCCCAGCAGTCCGCTCATGTGGTGGCCCATCAGGTCCAGGACCTGTATAGTAATCCTCTATCCATACCCTTCTATCCCCTTTTCCTTCAGGAAATTGTCTAATCCCTTCTTGAACCCCAATACCGTACTGTGTTCTATCACACCCACTGGGAGCCCATTCCAGGTGTCCACCACCCTTTGGGTGAAGAATAATTTCCTAGCACTAGTTCTGAATCTGTCCCCTCTTAATTTTTCCTTCCCTCCCTCTCGTTCTTGTTGTTTTTGAAAGTTTGAAGAATCTGTCCCTCTCCACTTTCTCTATGCCCTTCATGATCTTGTAAGTTTCTATCATGTCCCCTCTAAGTCTCTGCTTCTCAAGGGAAAAGAGCCCCAGTTTCTCCAATCTTTCAGCATATGACAGGTTTTCCATACCTTTTATCAAACATGTCGCTCTCTTCTGAACCCTCTCGAGTATCGCCATATCCTTCTTAAGGTACGGCGACCAATGTTGGATGCAGTATTCCAGGTGCAGGCGCACCATCGATCGATACAACGGCAGGATAACTTCTTTTGTTCTGGTTGTAATACCTTTCTTGATAATATCTTCTTGATATTTGCCTTCTTAGCGGCCGCTGCGCACTGTGCCGACGGCTTCATTGTCTTGTCCACTATTACCCCCAAGTCCCTTTCTTCGGTATTCTCACCCAATAACAGCCCTCTCATCATATAGTTGTACTTCGGGTTTCTGTTTCCTACATGCAAGACTTTACATTTCTCTACATTGAACTTCATCATTGCCCACTCTCCTAGTTTGTTCAGGTCCCTTTGTAGATCTTCACAGTCCTCTCTGGTCCTAGCCCCACTAAATAGTCTGCAAATTTTATTACTTCGCACTTTGTCCCTGTTTCTAGATCATTTATACATACATTGAACAGCAGTGATCCGAGTACCGACCCCTGCGGAACACCACTCGTGGCCCTCCTCCAGTCCGAGTAGTGGCCCTTCACTCCTACCCTTTGCTTCCTACCTGCCAACCAATTCTTGATCCATCTGTGTACGTCTCCTTCCACCCCATGATTCTTCAGTTTCGGAAGTAGGCGTTCATGGGGTACCTTGTCAAAGGCTTTTTGGAAATCTAAGTATACGATGTCCATCCTTTTGTTAATTCCTTCATAGAAGTGCAATAAGTTCGTTAGGCATGATCTTCCCTTGCAGAAGCCATGTTGGCTTGTTATCATTAGTTTATTCCTTTCTAGATGCTCATTGATGCTGTCTTTTATCAGTGCTTCCGCCATTTTCCCCGGAACCGAGGGAGCCAAGGGGGCTGGGTGCAGTACCTGGCAGGGCAGGGCACTTGAATATTAAGCCGCCCGACTTATATTCGAGTCAACCATTGTTTTTCTCCTTTTGGGGGGAATTGAGGGTTTCGACTTATATTCAAATATATACAGTACATTCAAAACCAATACTCTATGAAAGCAACAGAGCAAAACCAGGACTGGATCAGTCTATTTGGTCAATCTGGATTCAGCTGGGATCTGTAATGAGTAATGTTAATAATGTATCATGCAGAGCCTTTCAACTAAATTAAATTTGAACATCTGTAGTTCTCTATAAATAAACATGTTAGTTATCTTTGGATGAGAAGTCTGCATCACTTTTGATGACTAACAAGCATCATGGTGCCAGAAGGGGAAGAGGAAAGCAAACTTAGGAGTCCTTTTACTAAGCTGCTGTAAAAATAGGCCTTAGCATGCCTTCTATGTTTCCTGTGCACTAACGCCATTTTTATTGTGGCTATAAACCCATAAAAAAGGATAACTGTGAAAAGTGCACTTTGTTAAAACATTTTAATTGCTTTCTTCAAAAATTCATGTACTATATCTTAAATCACACAAAAATGTATTTTTTGTTCTATCTACTCTTCTCCTTTACAAAAGCCGTGCTAATGTTTTTAGTGCTGGCTGTGGTGGTAACAGCTGTAACACTCATAGAATTCCTATGAGCGTCTGAGCTGTTACTGCCACGGCTGGTGCTAAAAACGCTTGCACGGCTTTTGTAAAGGAGGGGGTAAATTATTTCAGCAAATAACCTTTCTGATGTGGCCAGCGTGTCTCAGCAATAGAGCTGCTGCGTTGGAGAAATCATAGTTGCTATCATTTACAATTATTTATGGAAGCATTCTTCTTTAGCTTTAAACAATGCTGCAACAAAATATGGCGGTTTATTAGGTTTGTTGGCATTTATGGGTGTACATACAAGCATATATGTTATCATTCTAATCATTTATGCCCATAATCCACACATAAATAATAGCATCTACTTTACCGCATAGCAGTGCTAAATATACAGACTTATTAACTTAACCCAGCACCAAAATTAATACAGTCATCCTGCCAGCTGAATATAGACATGAAAATAATTTATGAACACTTTAGGTTAAAAGGTACACACTGTTTTAACACTGTCCAGATGTCTTCCTCTCTCTGAACGAGTTGTGTTACTTCCTGGTTCCTTACTTACTGCTTCAGCCCTCTGGCTGATCATAGCAGAAGCAATATTGAATAGGTGAAGCAGAGCTAGTTTCCATAGTGTGGTATTTTGGGCTGAGCTTGGTAAGCAACATCCACAGCTAGGCAACGTTTTCTGTGAACTCTGACAAAATACAGGGGTCCTTTTACTAAAAACATAAGAATTGCCGCTGCTGGGTCAGACCAGTGGTCCATCGTGCCCAGCAGTCCGCTCACGCGGTGGCCCCCAGGTCAAAGACCAGTGCTTTAAATGAGTCTAGCCTCACCTGCGTACGTTCCAGTTTAGCAGAAACTTGTCCAATTTTGTCTTGAATCCCTGGAGGATTCCCCTATAGCAGACTCCGGAAGAGCGTTCCAGTTTTCCACCACTCTCTGGGTGACGAAGAACTTCCTTACGTTTGTACGGAATCTATCCCTTTTCAACGAGAGTGCCCTCTCGTTCTCCTTACCTGGGAGAGGGTGAACAACCTGTCCTTATCTACTAAATCTATCCCCTTCAGTACCTTTAATGTTTCGATCATGTCCCCTCTCAATCTCCTCTTTTCAAGGGAGAAGAGGCCCAGTTTCTCCAATCTCTCACTCTACGGCAACTCTTCTAGCCCTTTAACCATTTTAGTTGCTCTTCTTTGGACCCTTTCGAGTAGTACCATGTCCTTCTTCATGTATGGCGACCAGTGCTGGATGCAATACTCCAGGTGAGGGCGCACCATGGCCCGTTACAGCGGCATGATAATCTTCTCAGATCTGTTCGTGATCCCCTTCTTAATCATTCCTATAATTCTGTTTGCCCTTTTTGCTGCCGCCGCGCATTGCGTGGACAGCTTAATTGACTTGTTGATCAGAACTCTTTTCTGGGAGGTCTCCCCAAGTACCGCCCATCCTGTATTCGTGCATGAGATTTTTGTTACCAACATGCATCACTTTACACTTATCCATGTTGAACCTCATTTGCCATGTCGATGCCCATTTCTCGAGCTTGATTATGTCACATTGCAGATCTTCACAATCCCCCTGTGTCTTCACTACTTTGAATAACTTCATATCGTCCGCAAATTTAATCACCTCACCCGTCGTACCAATGTCCAGATCGTTTATAAAGATGTTGAAGTGCATGGGTCCATGCACCGAGCCCTGTGGCACCCAACTGGTGACGCTCTTCCAGCACGAGTATTGCCCATTTACCCCCACTCTGTTTCCTATGCTCTAGCCAGTTTTTAATCCACATGAGCATTTCACCCTCGATTCCATGGCTCACAATTTTCCGAAGTAGTCGTTCATGTGGAACCTTGCCGAACGCCTTCTGAAAATCCAGGTCGCTCTTATCTATCTGCCTGTTTACTCCCTCGAAGTGCAGCAAGTTTGTCAAACAAGATCTGCCTTTGCTGAAACCATGCTGGCTGGTCCTTGTCAGACCGTGTCCATCGAGGTGATCAATGATGCGGTCCTTTATCAGCGCCTCTACTATCTTTCTCGTCTACGTCGGGAACTCCCTACAGCCATTTCCTGATGGCGATCTGCACGGGGCAGGAGCGTAGGAAGATCGCTCTTGCCCCGAAAGCCCTCTAGACCACCAGGTAAGGCCGGGAAGGCGGCAGGGAGATGGGGGTGGGTCAGAGCCGGATAATCGCGGTTTTTCGGCATTCGCGGTCCGGCTCTGCCTGTATCCCCCGTGAATGACGAGGAAGAAGTGTATTTGCAGTCTAGTAGGCTTCAAGATTTAAAACAACATTGTTTTACAGAGGTAGATGGTGCCAAATGATTTCTACTGATTTCTTCAGCTGGGTAACAAGAGGACTAGACAAAGGGCATGGACTAGATGTTATAATGCACTTGTATCACACTATGGTTATGGCCGTCCCTCGAATACTGTGTGCAGTTTTGGTCGCCGAATCTTAAAAAAGATATAGCGGAATTAGAAAAGGTACAGAAAAGGATGACAAAAATGATAAAAGGGATGGGACGACTTCCTCATGAGGAAAGGCTAAAATGGCTTGGAGAAGAGATGGGTAAGGGGTGACATGATAGAGGTCTATAAAATACTGAGTGGAGTGGAAAGGGTAGATGTGAGTTGCTTGTTTACTCTTTCCAAAAATACTAGGACTAGGGGGCATGCGATGAAACTGTTTAATAGTAGATTTAAAACAAACCAGAGAAAATATTTCTTCACACAACATGTAATTAAACTCTGAAATTCATTGCCAGAGAATGTGGTGAAATCAGTTAGCTTGGCAGAGTTTAAAAAAAGCTTGGATAATGACCTAAAAGAGATGTCCATAGGTCATTATAGAGATGGCTTGGGGAAATCCACTGCTTATTCCTAGGATAAGCAGCATAAAATCTGTTTTACTACTTGGGATCTAGCTAGGAATGTGGGACCTGGGTTGGCCACTGTTGGGTTCGATGGACTTTCGGTCTGTCCTAGTATGGCAGTTCTTATGTTCTTAAAATGGCTGCCGAGACTTCCAGTGCCAGTCTTGTCAGCCATTTTCATCGTGCTGATGTCATAGGGTGCTAATGAAGGCGACTTCCATCGGAACTGAAATCAGCATGATTCTGTAAAGGGCGCACATAGCAAGGTGCCCTAATAAGGAAGCCAACTAACGCCTAAATTAAATAGGCACATTAAGTGTTATTATTCTTCATACAGCACGATTCTGCAAAGTGCGCCTATATTTTGCTATATCACACTGAGTGGTGCCTTATTCGGCACCAATTATTTTTTTAGGCGTTGTTTATAGAATTTGGTCCTCTAAATACAATTCTATAAATGTTGCCTAGCAGATGATTGACAATTCAACTCAATGGCGCCTAGCAGTTAGGCGCCGTTTATAGAATATAATCCTGCGTTAACCAGTTAGCGCGCTCTAATGGAGGATGCATTGATTAGTACAAGAACACCCATTCTTTCTCCCCTGATATGCCCTGTTCCAGAATAAAATACAAATATATTTTTAGCGACCAGTTGGCAGTTACCACGGGATGCCTAAGTGTGTCCCATGGTTCACCCCTTAGTGCGCAACCCGCATAATGCACCACTGCAAGGAGGCATTTACATGGATAGAGCATGGGTACGATATATGCAGGTCCCATACTTATGCGTGGAACTTACAGAATACTAAAAGTTTGCATTAAAGTTCAACATTTCTGTACTCGCATTTACACCTGCTTTTTACATGGCATAAGTGTTGGCGCCTAAATGTTGGCATGCGCATTTGGACTTATGTTCTATAATGGAATCTGGGCATTCACATGCCATTATAGAATTTATGCTAAGGGCTCCTTTTACTAAGCTGCACTAGCGTTTTTAGCGCGCGCTGAAGATAAGCGAGCGCTAACCCCCGCGCTACGCAGAAAATACTAACGCCAGCTCTATGGAGGCGTTAGCGTGTACTGCGCGCGCTAAAACCACTAGCGCAGCTTAGTAAAAGGAGCCCTAAGTGTCTTGCATTTTGAACCCCACCTTTGGGCGATCTTTTTAGAACTGCCCTTGTTTAGTAAAAATGCCCCTATATTACTATCATGCCCAAGGTATGCTACAACAGTGAAAACGACATAAAAACTTTGGATAAAACAATAAAATAAAAAAATTTATAGCATTTCAATATTGGCTTGAAGACTTCCGTGTAATATGCATATCTTTTGGAAAATATATCATAAATAGGCTTGGAAAAGATTTTTTTAAGGTAAATATACACACAACTGTTTTTCTTCGAAGATACCTCAGACAAATATCTTAAAGTAGCTTACAGCAACTCACAGACCTCAGCGGTGTTGTTGCGTGAAAATCAAATTTTAACACACGCAGTCTTTACACACCAAACTCGTCAACGGACTAAAAATGTTTGAAAGCGCTTGTAGTGCAATCTCTCTCTATATAAATACATCTTATAGGTATAAATACAGTGGTGCCTCGCATAACGAACGCCTCGCACAGCGAACGCTGCGCACAACGAACTTCATGTCTTGCTTCCTACAACGAACTTCGTTTCACACAACGAAGTCGCCCGAGCTGCATCCTTCCGCGCAGGCACTGCGCTTAACTGCCCTCTCTCCGCCTGGCTCCCTGTGCAGTGGCGGACCGTCGGCTCGCAGGGGCCCGGCGCCTACTGCTGATGCGTGGGGGGGGCGGAGCTACTCTCGCCGCTTCCCCGATGCTAGAAAAAAAAAAAAAAATGAACAGTCCCAGTTTTTGCCGCTGAGACTCTGCCCTCTCTCACTGTAAAATTAGACTCTACTTAGTCTGTCTTTAAATTTAAAAAATGTGTGTTGTTTTAAAAAACAATTATGTTTTTAGATGTATCTAAATAAAAATAATAACAAAAAATTTATCTTTTTTTATGTCATCTTAGCATATTTTATGCTACAGAACAAATTATTTTTTTTAACATGTATTGTTATGGGAAAACGCGTTTCACATAACGAACTTTTCGCATAACAAACTTGCTCCTGGAACCAATTAAGTTCGTTGTGTGAGGCACCACTGTACTCATCTTAACGTGCAAAAACGCAGCACATTAAGATGAGTATTTATACCTACAAGATGTATTTATATATATAAACATCGCGCTACAAGCACTTTCAAAAATTTTTAGACTGATGACGAGTTTGGTGTGTAAAGATTGCGTGTGTTAAAACTTGATTTTCACACAACAACACCGCTGAGGTCTGTGAGTTGCTCTAAGCTACTTTAAGGTATTTGTCTGAGGTATCTTCAAAGAAAAACAGTTATCTTTTGGAAAAGACAGTATATAAAGGAAAAGAATGCAAATATGAAAACTGTATTTGACAAATATTATAAATAGAAATAAAACAGTCATAAAAGCTGAGGATCAGTAAATGATGTAACTCTGCTGTATCCACTGCGGTATTGTTCAGAGTGATCACTATTCCATGACAGACCATCAATATGGAAACTGAGAAAACAAATCTGCTAAAATTAACTTTAATGGAAAAAAATATATAGTGGGACTCTTCTGCCATCTATTTTAACAGTGCTGTGAGGCAATGATGTGATCTATATATAGAACATGGAAAGGAACCGGTCTTTGACCTGGCATTTTCCCACAGGGCTATGTTTTGCTCATAAATTCCTGGGCAACACATATGGTGGACTATCTGAAGATAATTATGTTCCCGGCACTTTTTCTCATGCCAAAAATCAATCAAGATTAGGCCTTCAAAACCAAAACTACATAAGGCTGCTTCATGCAACGTTTAAGTTCAAACAATTTTTATTGATGCAAACCAACAAATACAACATTAAAACTTGTATAACAATGATGATGCATTAAATATAATAATATGTTGAACATATAAATGTGGTCAATATTACATACAACACCAAGGTGCTTAGTATAATAATGAAGCATCGAGTAAAATACATCTCATATAAACCTAGAAAATACCTTCATCCCCATCAAACCCCACTCAATCTATGTATGACTACATGTTTTTAATCGTTTAATAACCTCTACCATCCCTCCCCAAACCCTCCCTTCCCTTCCCCATTCAAAGGTACTCTCCATCCCCCATCAAACCTCAAAAGGACTACATGTTTGAATCTATTTAATACCCTCTACCTTCCCTCCCCAAACCCTCCCTTCCCTTCCCCATTCAAAGGTACTCTCCATCCCCCATCAAACCTCAAAAGGACTACATGTTTGAATCTATTTAATACCCTCTACCTTCCCTCCCCAAACCCTCCCTTCCCTTTCCCTTCCAATGGTACTCTCTACCCCTCCTCAATCTCAATTAGGACACCTATCTTAAAACTGCACTACGACCTTGAGGAAATAAGGCTTGCAAATATGGATCCCATATTTGCATAAACAACATCTTTCGCTTCTTCATCCTTCCAGCATCTCTAGCTTCCCAGATGGTCAACTGATGCAACTGGTTTCACCAATAATGCAGAATGATAGAGTTAGTAAAGGAAAAAGGTCTCTGATAGGGATCTGCATTCATTAGCATTACTTTAAAAATAATCCGTACATGCTAAATCAATTTCATGTGGACTAATATACGAAAAGTCAATTAGTCAGGATTAAAAAGATTTAGCATGCATTAACATTATTTTTTTCATTTAAGTATATGTGGGTTTTTTTATTATGCATGTTGGTTTGTGCTCTGCCTTGGATAAAGGCGGAAAATACTAAAAAAAATACTAAAAAAAGGTCAGAAATTGGGAAAAAAGCCAAAAAACTGTGAAGAAACCAAAATATGTTTATCTTGTACATATCCCTAGTCCCTGGATCAAGCTTTGGTCTGGTCTTCTGCTGTTTAGGTTGGCCGAGGATGCTACACAGGTAGTTTTTACAATCTTTGGTGGTGGTGGGGAATTACATAGCAGAAAAGAGATCGTGACCACCACTCAAGGATAACATCTAGAGCAGTGTTTCTCAACTTGGTCCTGGAGTACTCCCTTGGCAGTCAGGAGTTCAGGATATCCACAATGAAAATGCATGAAAGAAATTTGCATATAATAGAGGCAATGTATGCAAATCAAGTTTATGCATATTCATTGTGGATATCCTGAAAACCTGACTGGCACTCCAGGACTAAGTTGAGAAACACTGATCTAGAGCAGGGGTTCTCAACCCAGTCCTTGGGGCGTACCAGGTTTTCAGGATACTCACTATGAATATGAATGATGTGGATTTGCCTAGAAGGAAAAATTATGTCTTACCTGTTAATTTTCTTTCCTTTAGACGCAGCAGATGAATCCAGAGACTAGTGGGATAGCATACATCGACCAGCAGGTGGAGATAGAGAACTGATTAACAGGTGGTCGTCTTGGATGGAACGTCTCCTGCAGCTTCAGTATTGCTCATTGCCCAAGCATCCGGAACCAGAAAATTCTCAGAATGCAAAAAACTTCTTTCCTATAACAAATTTCAAAGATATTAATGCAGAACACAACTACCAATTATAACAAAACTTCTGAAACATGTGAAAGACAACCCAACAGACAATATGCAGAAAGGGCAGGACTTTGGATTCATCTGCTGCGTCTAAAGGAAAGAAAATTAACAGGTAAGACATAATTTTTCCTTCCTTAGCAACGGCAGCAGATAAATCCAGAGACTAGTGGAATGTAGCAAAGCAATCCTCAAACAGGGTGGGAAGCAAAAGCCGCCTCCAGATGACCGAAGCACCGAAAGCAGTCTCCGCACACGCTGCCACATCACATGCTGCCACATCCAACCTGTAATGTTTAGAAAAGGTATTCTTAGAAGACCAAGTAGCCGCATGACAAATCTCCTCCAATGAAAAGCCCCTAGACTCAGCCCATGAAGTAGCTATTGCTCTAGTGGAATGAGCATGAAGACCTTCTGATAAACGCTTCCTCGCCACCAAGTAAGTGGAAGCAATGGTTTCCCTGATCCACCTAGCAATGGAAGCTTTGGATGCTGCCATACCCTTGTTGCATCCCGCAAACAGCACAAAGAGGTGACCTGAACAGCGAAAGCAGATAGTGAAGAAGGATTCTATGCACATCCAGGAAACGGAGCGAAGAAAAGCGCGCCCCCCCAATCCTGCTTCCGAAAAGTAGGAAGGAAGAGAGACTGATTGACATGAAAGGAAGAGACAACCTTCGGAAGAAACGAAGGTACAGTCCGAATCGAGACCCCTGAATCCGAAATGCATAACAAAAGGGTCTCTGCATGACAACGCCTGCAACTCAGAAACCCGCCGGCCTGAAGCCATAGCTACGAGAAACACAGCTTTCAACGTGACATCTTTCAGAGTTGCAGTGGACAAAGGCTCAAACGGAGCCTTCTGTAAGCCTCCAAAGGACTACCCTAAGGCTCCACTCCAGACAGAGCTTCTTAACAGGTGGACGAATATGTTGTACTCCCTTCAGAAAATGAAATACATCAGGCTGAGCCGCAAGGGAAGAACGAGTCACGCGGCCTCTGTAACAAGCAATTGCCACCACTTGAACTTCAAGAGAATTGTAAGTCAAGCCCTTGGCAACTCCATCTTGCAGAAAAGATAGAATGTTAGCTAAAGAAGTATGGAAAGGAGAAATACCCTGATCACCGCACCATGTTTCAAACACTCTCCATATTCTAGCATAAGACACAGAAGTAGATCTCTTTTTCGCTTGGAGAAGGGTGGAAATAACTTGTTCAGAATAATCCTTACGTCTCAGTTGCGACCTTTCAAGAGCCAGGCCGTAAGACCAAAGCGGGACGGATTTTCCATGTTTTTCGGCCCCTGATGAAGTACATCCAGTCATCGGAAACCGCAACTGTTCGCCCGTCGAGAGGCTCATCAAATCCGCATACCACGGCCGGCGCAGCCAGTCCGGAGCTACCAATATCACTGAGCCCTGAAATCGAGCTACCCGATGGAGCACACAACCTATCACTGGCCAAGGGGGAAACACATACAGAAGACGACCACGAGGCCAATACAGAGCCAACGCGTCGACCCCCTCCGACTCCCGCTCCCTGTGTCTGCTGAAGAACCGAGGAAGCTTTGCATTTCGAGACGGGGCCATGAGGTCTATTTCCGGAATGCCCCAGCGATGCATCAGCAGCTGGAACGCTTGAGTGGAGAGTTCCCACTCTCCCGGATCTAGAACATTTCTGCTGAGGAAGTCTGCCTGAACATTTGCTTGTCCTGCAATGTGAGCTGCCGAGAGAAGAGGAAGATGAGCTTCCACCACTCAAGCAGAACCATCGTCTCGCTCACCAACTGAGGACAGCGGGTACCCCCCTGTCTGTTGATGTACGCCACTGCCGTGACACTGTCCGAAAAGACCCTGGTTGGCCGATTCTGAATCAAGGCCCGAAACGCTATAAGCACCAGCCGAATCGCCCTCAACTCCAGAAGATTGATGGAGCACTGAGCCTCTTCCTGAGACCAGACCCCCCTGCGCTGAGGACTGAAGGCACTGAGCCCCCCAACCCAACAGACTGGCATCCGTAGAAACTATGATCCAGTCCGGCGATTCTAGTGGCATCCCTTTGAACAGGTTGGTCCCGCTGACCCACCAATACATGCTGAGCGATGCTTGAGGAGTCTAGCATAGTCGACGACTGTAATCCTAAGATAGTGGGGACCACTGGGCAAGAAGTGAGTGTTGGAGTGGTCTCATGTGAAAGCGAGCCCAAGGCACTACCTCTAGAGCTGCCACCATCGATCCGAGAACTTGCACATAATCCCATACTCTTGGAGTGGGAGACCACAGAGAAAAAGATGAACTTGAGCCTGCAACTTCTCTCCCCAAGCTCTGGGAAGGAAGACTTTCCCCACTTTCGTATCAAACAATACCCCCAGATGTTCCAAAAAATGGGAGGGAATAAGAGGACTCTTCGGAAAGTTGACCACCCATCCCAACGATTGAAGAAGTGAAATAACTCTTCGGGTCACTGTCAGACTCTCCTGTCTTGAAGAGGCCCGAATTAACCAGTCGTCCAGGTAAGTATGAACCCAAATGCCTTCCTTGCGAAGAAACGCCGCCACAACCACCATCACCTTTGAAAATGTCCTCCGAGCCGTGGCAAGGCCAAACAGCATTGCCCGAAACTGGAAGTGCTGGCCGAGAATGGCAAAGCGAAGATACCGCTGATGCGGTGGTCAAATGGGAATATGTAAGTAGGCT
Organism: Geotrypetes seraphini; assembly: GCF_902459505.1. Lineage (NCBI taxonomy): Eukaryota > Metazoa > Chordata > Amphibia > Gymnophiona > Dermophiidae > Geotrypetes > Geotrypetes seraphini. Next base: position 178,457,355 of record NC_047084.1, on the reverse strand, counting down.
TCTTTGAGATCTAGCGCGGTAAGGAACTCTCCTGGCTGAACCGCTGCAATAACCGATCTTATAGTTTCCATGCGGAAATTCTGATGTTGAGAAACTGATTGACTCACTGGAGATCGAACACTGGTCTGACCAATCCTCCCGTTTTGGGCACTACAAAGTAAATGGAATATCTGCCCTGGCCCCTTTGCTCCGGAGGAACAGGAATTACCGCCCCTAGTTCCAGAAGAATCTGAAGGGTGACAAGAACCAATTCTTTCTCGGCCGCCCCTGAACACGGGGACACCATAAAAGAATCTGTGATGGGAAAAGAAAATTCTAATTTGTAACCTTCTTGAATAATATCCAACACCCATTGATATGACGCTATCTTTGTCCACTCCGCCCAAAAGGAAGACAGCCGACCCCCGATGGAAATGGCGGAGAGAGCCGAGTCCCCGTCATTGAGCACTGCGTATGGCTGAGGTACGGGCAGGTTGAGCAGTTGGGGGCTTTGCAGGATGAAAGGAATTCTTTTGTTGAAACCTCGGCTTGGAATTAAAGGAAGACCCATAAGATGGCTGAAAGTACGGTTTCCCAGGTCTATATCTTCTAACATCCCGGAAGCGGGGCTTGGGAGTTACAGGTTTTAAAGGTCCCTTAGGCTTATCTTCTGGCAATCTCTGCGTTTTAGAATCACCGAAATCTTTGACCAACTTATCCAAATCCTCACCAAACAAAAGACGACCCTTAAAAGGGAACCTCACGAGTCTAAGTTTAGATGCCGCATCCGCAGCCCAATGACGGAGCCATAATGATCTGCGAGCAACAACCGAAAGAGACATCTGTTTAGCAGAAGCCCGAATAATATCATATAATGCATTCGCCAAATAAGCTAAACTCGTTTCCATATCCGAAAAGTCAGATGGAACAGTCATCCCGGACTCCAACATGGTATCCGCCATTCGTTCAGCCCATTGCAAACAAGCTCTAGCTGAATAGGAACTACACACTGCCGCTTGCAATGTAAGCACTGCTATATCAAAGGAAAGTTTCAGCGTAGATTCAAGTTTCCTATCCTGGGAATCCTTGAGCACTACACCTCCCTCAACCGGCAAAGTAGTCTTTTTGGTAACCGCGGCCACCAAAGTGTCAACCCTCGGGAGCTTAAATTTTTCCAGCTCCTCCTGCGCTACCGGATACAACTGCCGCATAGCCTTTGCCACATGGAGACCTGCCTCAGGCATGTCCCATTGGGCAGATATGAGTTCTGTCATAGCCTCGTGGACCAGAAATGCCTTAGGCGGTTTCCTCGTGCCCGCCAGAAGAGGGTTAGCCGTCTCTGAGACTTGCGGATCGGCTTGAGATATATTTAATCCTTGCAATGCTTTAGAAATAAAGTAAGACAATTCCTCCTTATGGAAAAGCCAGAGCACTGTGGGATCATCCACCTCCCTACCTAGAGCCTCTTCTAACTCAAAATCAGCTAAATCTCTATCTGCTAGAGATTCAGGAGGAGGAAGGGATAAAGAGGGTTCCAACGAACTTTCCCCGCCATCTACAGGGGCCACTCTGCGCCGTTTAGCTGCTTGTAAATCTTGCTGAGATTGGGCAACGGGAGCCTGAGGAGAAGCAGGTAAAGCAACCTCCCCATGAAGGGAAGGGTGAGCGCTCAGAAGAAGAAATGTTTTATGTAAAAGCAGCACAAACTCGGGGGAAAACGGCAAATGCTGGGACTGTGAGCTGCCCCGCCAGTAGAGCAGAGATCTGCCTTGCAGAAACAACTGCCCTCTGACCGGCCTTTATCGCTGAAACAAGCACTGGCGCTACAGCCGACACCCCGCCGAGAAGAGAAAGTGATGTCGGCAGGGAAAGAAGCACGGTATCAAGCAGCTGTGGGTCCTGCACCGCCGATGCGGCTGCATCCACTGAGAGAGCCAGTGAAACTGAATGCACATCATTCGGGCGGGAAAATGCCAACTCAACCGGCGCCATTACTACATCTTCCCCCGAAGCGTCCACGTACCCTGCAGCGCATAACCCCAATGGTGTTTGCCGCTTCCCACACCGGAAACAACTTTTAACCACCTCTGCTGCCATGTTACTGCACCGAAAAAGAGAAAAAACTAACACCACAGAACATGAAAACCACCGGGCCAACCAAAAATAAGCCAAGCAAAGTGAATCTTACCCGCTCCACACAAGAAGTGCTGAATAGAGTAGTAGTTGTAGACTGCTTACAAAGTAAAAGACAGCTACTCACATTTGGAAGTTCTCTGTTCCTGTTTTGTTTTGTTTTTTTTCAAGGGAAAGAAGAAATACAGGGAGTGAATACCCCACACTGGCTCTGAGGGGAGGGTGAGGCAGGGAACTGGGGGGGCCCCAGATGTAACCTCTAAAGTCGGCACCGTTCAGCCGAACACCCCTTTCTCACTGAAGAGAATTCTCAGCAGGAGAGCAGACGACAATAGACAGCCAGAATTCAGGAGCTATTAGAATAGCGACCATGACCTGCTGGGAGATAGAGCATATTGAAGCTGCAGGAGACGTTCCATCCAAGACGACCACCTGTTAATCAGTTCTTTATCTCCACCTGCTGGTCGATATGTGCTATCCCACTAGTCTCTGGATTCATCTGCTGCCGTTGCTAAGGAATGGAGGTTAATGCATGCAATTTTATCTCATTCATATTCACTGTGGATATCCAGAAAACCTGACAGGCTATATCAGGGATCTCAAAGTCCCTCCTTGAGGGCCGCAATCCAGTCGGGTTTTCAGGATTTCCTCAATGAATATGCATTGAAAGCAGTGCATGTACATAGATCTCATGCATATTTCATTGGATTGCGGCCCTCAAGGAGGGACTTTGAGACCCCTGGGCTATATGTACCTAATTTAGAGGCTGGATTTAGGGCCCTTGATTGCAATTAAGACTAGATATATGTGTGTGTGTGTGTGTGTATGTTGGGGTGGGGGGAGAGGGGAGAATCTGCAGGTAGAGATGAATGAAGTTTTATAGCACCAGGATCTTGCTTTCAACTGAGTCAGGGGTCCATAACAACTGCTGGATCCCAAATGATGCCAGTGGTACAACTTCTTAACACAATACTAAGGACAAAATGTACCTTATTTGTATTTGACTTAACTTCTTTCTAATGTCAATTAAACAAAAGAGTCAACTCCACAAAACTTCAAAACTGCTCTAAACCAATACATTAAACTAGTAGGGTGGGTATATCATAGTTCATCTGTTACTTGGATCATAGGATCTCTTATAACATATTATTATTCTAGATCCCCATCTTGGGAGTTGTTAAAGTCCTGTCAGCGCCTGTCAGGAATTGGTGTCAACCATTTAAGATCAGTATTGCCAATATTGCTTACATTGTGGTCCTTTGAACATACTGATTTTGCTATCATTAATATAATGGGAAAACAAGGAGTTTAAATTAGTAATTTTTGATACAAATGAGTTCAGAGTTTTGATAGAAGTGTGGGTGGTGTATATGTAATTAGAACCTGTGACCCCAGGATGGGGATCTGGAATAACATTATGTTATAAGTGATCCTATGACCCTACTAGTTTAATTTATTGGTTTAGAGCAGTTTTGAAGTTTTGTGAAGTTGACTCTCTTGTTTAATTGTCATAAGAAAGAAGTCAAGTCATATACAAATACGGTACATTTTGTCCTTAGTTTTGTATTAAGCTATTATTGAGTGTGGACAAACGTTGCAGTAAGACCCTTTTCTGATATCAGTGGTACAACTTCTGGCAACCTCACTCATCTCAAGACTAATTTAGCTAAATCCCTTCCCCACCACACCCTGACTCCTCCTCCCTTATTTATTCAATCTCTGATTTTTAAACTGTATACTCACATGTTACAGGACAGCACCAACTGGAATTAGCTGTTCTTGAAGATTGAGCAATGGCCAATCTATGTGCTCCAGCTTTTGTAAGAATTACCAAGGAGTGGTATGCGCTCGGAAGAACTACAAATGCCTTGGGTGGATCTCTTCAAAAAGGTGGTTAATAAATCCCAGTAAATAAATACATTTTAAACAAGGATCTCCTTGAGGGCCACAATCCAGTCGGGTTTTCAGGATTTCCCCAATGAATATGCATTGAAAGCAGTGCATGCACATAGATCTCATGCATATTCATTGGGGAAATCCTGAAAACCCGACTGGATTGCGGCCCTCAAGGAGGGACTTTGAGACCCCTGATTTAAAAGGACAAATGAATTCCCATCAGTCTTCAAATCATGGAAAAATGGAATACTGTGTCTATTTCCAGAGCAACAGAGCAAATGGAATACTGTGTCTATTTCCAGAGCAACAGGAGTCACCAGAAACCGCAACTGTTCGCCCGTCGAGAAGCTCATCAGATCCACATACCACGGCCGGCGCAGCCAGTCCAGAGCTACCAATATCACCGAGCCCTGAAATCGAGCTACCCAATGGAGAACACAACCTATCACTGGCCAAGGGGTTCATCTATCATATATGCATTTACATAGCGAGAAGTGGAGTGAAGAAGTATCCTAACACTTAACCTCCTCCTTTACAAAGCCGCGCTAGCGTTTTTAGCGCCGGCCACGGCAGTAACAGCTCAGATTCTCATAGGCATTCTATGAGTGTCGGAGCTGTTACCACAGCAGCCGGCACTGAAAACTCTAGCGCGGCTTTGTAAAGGAGGGGGTTAATGCAGTAGGCTAAGAACCAGGGTAACTTGGTTTGACTCCCACTGTATCTCTTGGTGACTCTGAACAAATCACTTCAGTCTTCATTGCCCCAGGTATGAAAAATAACTTGGACTGTGAACTTACTAAGAACAGAGAAAGTGACTCATACAATATATTAAATGTAAGCTGCTTTGGTAGTACCACAGAAAGATGGTATATCAGATCCATGATCCTTTACCTATAAATTCCACCCGTTAATTGATAATTTTCTGTGGGCAGGGTTTGGTGGATCACAACCAGGAAATACAGTGCACAACTGTATTAACGAATGTTATTAATAAATAGGTTTCATTGTATAATATGGTATAACTGTTAGAGCCTGCATCCTTAAATATTTTAATCCATTCACTTGTTATCTCTTGCTTAGATTACTGCAATGTCCTTCTTAAGGGCATTACAAAAAAGAAATAAAAAGATTTCAAATGGTTCAAAACACTGCAGCAAAAATTTTATTTAATGCAAAGAAATATGATCATGTCACGCCTCTTTTACATAAAGCTCACTGGTTACCAATAGAGCATAGGATCACCTACAAAATTCTACTACTAACCTTTAAAACGAAAGTAAATAGCCAGCCAGCATTTATTAATCATTTGCTTATCCCCTATAATCAAACTAGGACCCTATGATCTACTGCTCACAATCTCCTTACGGTTCCCTCATTGAAACATATCAGTACAATGAGGACCATCATTTTTTTCCGTTAATGCTCCTTTTCTTTGGAACAGTATCCCTAACTACCTGTGGGAAAATACAACACATCAATTCTAAGGTGAAGCTAAAGACATTCCTTTTCCGCGATGCCTTTGCAACCTAAACTGTCCTTTTAAGGACGACTTAGATTTAAGAAATATTTCTACTTTCAGTTCCCCAATCTTTTGTTCTTCCCCTCAAGTGTTTTCTTTTCCTTTCTATTAATTGTAGTTCCAATTCCTTCTTCCCTTTTGTTCCCGTTCGTCTTTGTCCTTCAATTGTTTTTTTCCCTTGGTTTGTTTTTTATTACATTACATTTTAATTGGTATATTGTTATGGCATTTTTGTATACCGCCTAGAAGGCTCGAGTGGGCGGTATAATAAATTTTAAATAAACTTGAAACTTGTATAGATGCTCCTTATCTAGTTTGTCTGTCGTGACTAGATTGAGCAGGGACTGTTTCTTCTGTGTTTTCATGTGCAGTGCTGTGTATGTCTAGTTGTTGTTAGGTGCCATCGAGTCGTGCTCGAGTCCTAGAGACTTGATGAAAAACATCGAGTTTCAAGGCAGAATACAGAAGTAGATTGCCGGGCCTTTCTTTTGTGCAATATAAATTTGACGCCGTCGCTGTTGTCGCATCAAACGCGATCCTCGGCCTCCAACACTGCCCATCTGCTGCTGCCCATAGGGGTAGTACATTGTTAGTCTGGCATCTCCGCTGAAACCCGTCCACCTTGGGAGGCCCTGCTGGTAGTGAAACTACCAATGGCATAGCGTTCAGCTTCACAGATGCGAACAAGCCCCAGTGGCACAACAAACTCAGGTACCCTGACTGTAGGTATGTCTAGTAGTAGATAACAAGGAAGTGCAGGAAAAATTTTCACTGTATTTTATTTTCCACCTTATTTATGGGATTTTTTTAAAGGGGGTTTCAAAACTTTTTTTTTTTCACTTCAGCAGCATATCCTCAATAGTATGCCTTACTGCATACCAGTACACCCTGCTGCTCAATATTGCACTATTGTTCAGTAGTGTACCTGCCGATAAATAGTACACAATAGTGAGCAACAGTGTGTGCTATTGAACAACACAGTTCATATAAGAACATAAGAATTCCTTACTGGGACAGACCTAAGGCCCATCAAGCCCTGTATCTTGTTTCCAACAGTGGCCAACCCAGGTCCCAAGTACCTGGCTAGATCCCAAGTAGTAAAAGATTTTATGCTATTTATCCTAGGAACAAGCAGTGGATTCCCCCAAACCATTTCAATAATGGCCTACGGACTTCTTTTGTCAGGAAATGATCCAAACCTTTTTTTAAAGCCCGCTAAGCTATCTGATTTCACCACATTCTCTGGCAACAAATTCCAGAGTTTAATTACATTAATGACATGTTCTGTGAAGAAATATTTTCTCCAGTTTGTTTTAAATCTACTTAGTAACTTCATCGCAGGCCCCCTAGCTCTAGTATTTTTGGAAAGAGTACTGTAAACATGTGATTCACATTTACCCTTTCCACGCCATTCAGTATTTTATAGACCTCTAGCATATCCCCCCTGAGCCATCTCTTCTCCAAGCTGGAGAGCCCTAGCCGCTTTAGCCTTTCCTCATAGGGAAGTCGTCCCATCCCTTTTATCATTTGTTTTTCGCCTTTTAGGATTTTTCTTGACATTTCTGATTAAAAAGCCACACGGTCATTTCAAACATATTTACATCTGTATTGGTACTGCACTTTAGTAAATCTAGCTCTTAAAGATTTATGCCCCGAGATTTTGGATTTCTTTAATTATGTTTCCACTGAGAAAAAATTTTCCATCCATGTCTGTATCCTTAACCTACTATTACTAATCATTTCTATGGTGTTGCAGGATACATGAAGTGCTGTACACGTTATAAACAGGTATTTTCTCTGTCCCCAGTGGGCTCACAATCTAACCCCCCCTCTTTTACAAAGGTGCGCTATGCTTTTTAGCGCGTGCTAAATATTATCTCGTGCTAAACGCTAACACGTTATCCAATGGATGCGTTAGCGGTTAGCGCAAGCGTTGATTCGGCGCGTGCAAAAATCCGCGCTGAAACGCTTAGCGCGCCTTTGTAAAAGAGGGCCTGAGTTTTTGCGCCTGGGGCAACGGAGGGTTAAGGGACTTGCCCAGAATCTCAGGGCGCTGCAGCGGGAATTGAACACAGTTCCCCAGGATTGAAGGCTGCTGTACTAACCGTTAGGCTATTCCTCCACCTCTATGGAGTTAGTAAAAACAAACTTGTTTAACCGATTTGTAACCTAAGACCTCTTAAGCCTTATCTCTTCAACTCTAACCGAATTGTTTCCCAAGATCAAGTTTCAAGTTTATTGTAGTTTTGATTTAAACGCAATATCAAGTAATTTCAAAATTGGGGGGGAACAAATAAAATCATTTGAGACAATAAACATACAAACCTATCCGTAGTTAATTATGCCTTACCTCTGTATCCTGCTTACCTGTATTTGTACCTATATTCGCTGATTGTCCAGCTCTTCTTTGTTGTAAACCGCCTCGAGCTACTACGGCTTTGGCAGTATATAAGAATAAAATTATTATTATTATTGCTATGAGTAATCCGTTATGTTTCTTTAAGAAGTAGTCCCAAATATTCAAAACTAACACGTGCTGTTTAAACTCTTTGCTAGGATTTTCACATGCAGCCACATAAAAAAGTAACAATTATATGCGGAAAGACAAGTGGAGAAAAACAGACCTCAATCTTTTGGCTCTAGAACACTAAAAAGCGTCAAATGAGAGATTTTATTTGCTTCTCCGCAGACAAATATAAAAAAAGTAGCAGGACAACTTTCCTTTACTCACTGTTCAAAGATCCCACCACATTCTGAAGGCCACATTATCGCAAAGATGTGCTCAGAGTCGAGTCGGTTCAGCGGATGGCCACTAGGAATATCTCGGGGCTCAAGGGTCTCTCGTACGAAGAGAGACTGAACAAATTGCAGCTCTACACTCTGGAGGAATACAGGGAGAGAGGGGACATGATAGAGACGTTTAAGTACATCACAGGTCGGGTCGAGGTGGAAGATGACATCTTCCTACTCAGGGGACCCTCGGCCACAAGAGGGCATCCGCTCAAACTCAGAGGAGGGAAATTTAAGGGTGATACCAGGAAGTATTTCTTCACGGAAAGAGTGGTGGGTCGCTGGAACAAGCTTCCGGAGCAGGTGACCAAGGCCACCAGCGTGCTTGACTTTAAGAATAAATGGGACATCTACGTGGGATCCCTACAGAGGCCTAGTAAGGCACTCAGACGCGATGGGGTGGGTCAGTAGAGTGGGCAGACTTGGTGGGTGTAGCCCTTTTCTGCCTTCATCTTTCTATGTTTCTATGTTTCTATTGTCCATCTCTCTCTAAGCACTGCCTATCACCATACCTCTGCAGTGTATCACTCGCCATTCTACCACGCATTCTCTCTCAAGCCAAACGAACCATCCATCATCATATTTCTGCACACTGAATCCCTCTGAATCCCATCAAGCTGTCTATCTCTCTCAAACCCTAAGCACCATCCATCACCTTACTTCTACATAGTGAATTCCTCTCTGTTCTACAAGAAGTCTTTCTCTTTCAAACCCTAAACACCATCGTTCACCATACTTTTTTACATAGCGTATCTCTCTCCACTTATTTCAACATTATTTTGGGGTTAGTTGAAAACTGGTGGATTGATCTGAATATATTTAAGAGTATCATAATATGAGCTGATGAAGTCAATTATGTTACCTATGAGCTGTAGATACTTGGAACGCCTGAGTTTTTATACAGATATTTGTAATTTGATGTTGATTTTATGAGGTTTCTTTTAGGTCATGTAATGACAGAGTATGTTTTAATGAATGTGCTAAATAGGAATATAATTTTTTCTTCTGCATGGAATGCCTTGAAGAAATCAGTGTCGGGCAGGAGGGCTGGGGCGTTATAGGGCAGGGATGGGTGGAACTGAGCGGGTCTGGGGGTCTGGATTTTCCGATTGGAAAATCTGGCAATCCTAGCCTTCACCCCTCTACTGGCAGCAATGCAACTGGAGGACTCCTGCTTAGCTTAGAGGGAACAGAACCCCTAAAGATGTAAAATGCTGTCTTATATGCTGAAGTTGCAAATACAGTGTCTCCCTATTGTATATTATAAATTGAGAAATCACTCAAAATTTGGTTAAATCACACATCTTTCCAAGAATCAAGCTCTCAAGAAAACTTTCCATGAATAGATAGCTCAATGGGTTAATGAACATGTCACTTGTAAATGATTGCACTTAAATCTATTTCAGGTCAGAAGAGAAGTTAGCCTAGTGATCGCACGCATTTGTTATTGATTCATTATGACTTGCAGACTCTGTTTAGGATAAGAGTGTATTCAGCCCTAGCTAAAGTTAGAATGGAAGGACTTTGCCGTGTCAGGACTGGGGATGGGGTTGGGAGCGGGACTGCCCACACTATGCTCGGCTTTAGCTGACACTACTGTGCTCTGACTTTGAAGCCTAATAACATTTACAGACTTTACGTATAGAAGAAACTGAGAGTGAAGAGAAGAAAGAGCCCTGCAATCAATTACAACTGGTCTCTTCTTTCAAGACCATCAATTACAAACAAACAACAACATAAAGTCACCACCCGTCCCCCTCCCTAAGCTGAATGCCTTGCCACAGAGATTTTGCTAAACTACCGTATATTTTTGTTGATTTATTTATATTCTGCTTTGACCAAAGCAGATCACATCAAACAGGTATAATTTAAAATCCAAACATATAGAAACAAAATACAGACTGACAGTAACGCTTCTGCCTTCTTACTACAATTAATCTTCAAGCCCCATGTGATGAAGGAAGGGTTAACCCTTTATTAGGCCATAGGCAAACAAGACACTGGACCCCTCCATGGTTCTAATAGCCAAGGAGGAGCAACAGGCAAAATTAGTGTTACCAGTAAAATCTGGCAACCCTAACCATGCATAACTACCCCTACCTGTCATCATCTGCTTTGAATTTCTACGCTTCTTTGCTTACTGCTGTTGTAACCTATTTTGCTGGTACAGTGAAACCCTAGAACTTGTGATCTGGAAGGCGGCCCTATGTTAGACAAATAAATATTAGTATCAGATTCATTACTGGTTTTCTCTCGCTCAGTGCTACAGAAGAAGAACTTGATTAATCAGGCCTGTAAAGCAAATACTGTAGTTTCTTTCTCTTTGAGAGTGTACAGCTCCATATTTAGTCTGGTACACCTTCAGCAGTCGTTTGAAACTCACGGACTATGAGTCGAGGAAGTTGAAATGTCTCTTTAAGCGAGCATTACTTAGCACGCTAAAAAACCTGTTTGCCATTAAGTCATAGAACACTGAACCAGCGCAGCCCTTCAGGTTAGCAGACAACATTCCATTCTTTTAATTAAATAATAGCTCTTAATGTTATGCAGAGATAATTGCCTGAAATCTGAGTTCAACATCTTGAGCTGAAGAGCAATTACCCATCTGTAAAACAGGAAACCTATGAGTGCTATTCCTCGGTAAATAATAACCCACCTCCACTCCCACCCAAGTATAATTGTCTCTTTATCTGTTTCTGTTCCATGATGAGCTCTGTTTGCTTGACGCAATGATATAGATTTAGTCTCACATTAGTACCACAGTTCACAGGAGGCACTAATTATAGAATATAGCAGCTTCCCAATGGAACACCTTTTTTTGCTAGGGGTAGTGAGGCCAACAAAGCAACCTCTGCCCCCTCCTGCCCAGTCCCCAACCTCCCTATCTATTCATGCTGTGTGTACAAAAGTGTTGATGCACAAGGATAAGATGGGGAGTTATCATGGCACTAAAGCATATGAGGAACTTCTAAACCTGTATACTTTAAAGGAAAGATAGAATAGAGAAGATAAGAGAGAGACATCAATATCTCTAAGGCATAAGTAGACAGAGGGTGGTCCACTTTCATTGGATAAGAAGCTCTGGAATGAAGGTGAAAGGCAGTTGACTTAGGAATAATCTGAGATACTTTTTTATAGAAAGGTTAATAGATACATAGGACAGCTTCCCAGAAGAGGTGGTGAAGAGGAGAGCAATATCTCAGGTCTTGATAAATTTTTATTAGGATCTAGGAACCATACTAAAAATCTAAGAGCCATATTTATGAATGATTGAAAAAATATATATATACTCCAGCACCCTCAACTTTGGACATCATCTCATTGTCCACACATTCCAGCCTCATTCTCTGGCCACTGCAGTAGATTCAGCCTCTGGCCATCAGCCTCCCATCTACCCTACCCTTGCACCCCAGCAGCCTTGGTCTCTGGTCATCACTTGCCCATCCCCTCTATGCCTGTTAGCCACCTTCTCCCAGCTCCAGCATCAGATCCATCTCCAAGCCCCAGCCCCTTTAGAACATAAGAATTGCCATACTGGGAAAGACTGAAGGTCCATCAAGCCCAGTGTCCTGTTTCCAATAGTTGCCAACCCAAGTCCCAAGTACCAGATTTTATGCTGCTTATCCTAGTTTTAAGCAGTACATTTCCCCAAGCCATCTCAACAATGGCCTATGGACATCTCCTTTAGGAAATTATCCAAGCCTTTTTTTAAAACCCCGCTAAGCTAACTGATTTCACCACATTCTCCGGCAACAAATTCCAGAATTTAATTACACGTTGTGTGAAGAAATATTTTCTCCAGTTTGTTTTAAATCTACTACTTAGTAGCTTCATCGCATGCCCCCTAGTACTAGTATTCTTGGAAAGAGTGAACAAGCAATTCACATCTACCCTTTCCACTCAACTTCCTTGTCCCGAATCATGCTCTTTTGAGTGACTGTCATCCTTCCCCCTTCCCCCCCCCAGTTTCTAGTTTAAAAGCTGCTCTTTCTCCTTTTTAAATGTTGATACCAGCAACCTGGTTCCACCCTGGTTAAAATGGAGCCTATTCTGAAAAAATGGGCTCCACTTTAACCAGGGTAGAACCAGGCTGCTGGTATCAACATTTAAAAAAGGAGATAGAGAAGCTTTTAAACTAGAAACTGGGGGAAGGACGATAGTATATTGCCCAGTTCCTAACAAAATCTAAAACCCCTTTTCCCATCTGCACTCTTGTTGGCCCCCAGCCTCTTGCCCCATCCCCCTTCTCTCAGGCCCTGTCTTAGACCTTTCTCTCTTCTCCCTTAGCATCTACTTTTTTTTCCACCTTAGCCCCCATGTCAGCTCTGAACCTCTTTCTCAAAGCCCCAGTATTGCACTCTTCTCTCAGCCCCCCTTTTTCCACCTGCTCTCATTATCTGCCCCCCTCTGTCACCCCTGCCATCTTCCAGCACAAGCCCCTGTTTATCACCCCAGCTTTGTGTCAACCTCATCTCCTCCTCCCATCACTAGTCGTTATTATGTATCTTCTTCTCTCATCCATAGCCCCCAAGTGAGCTCCCAGCCCCTTTTTCCTATCACCGACCCTTAGCATCTGCCGCCTCCCTAGGGTCACCAGATTTCTTCTCCATGAAATGAGGACATGTGGTCCCGCCCTGTTCCGCCCAAGCCCTGCCCCATTCTGCCCCAAGCCCCACCCTCTCATCTCCTTTCTCAAACTCAGGGCAGTGGTTTCGCGAGCTTTGGGGGTCACATCTGGAGGACCTCTAAGCATGCGCAGATACGATGCAATGACATCACACGGCATCCCGTCACACCCGTACATGCTCGGAGGCCCTCCATATGTGACCCCCCCAAACTTGGGAAACCCGGTCAAACTATCAGACTTTGAAAATCTGTCCAGGCACCAGGTTTTCCCAGATGTCTCATAACCCTATGCCTCTTCCCACCTCAACCTCCTTCTCCCATCCCCACTTTGGCTGTGGGAGCTTGTGTTTTTGCTGCCACAGCGATGCTTGTGCTTAGTTAGCTGTGGTCACCAGCACTGCGCAGAAGTTGAAAGCAGAAAGTAAGTTCTTCCTACATCATGTGAAAAACGGGAAGTGCTTGCTCTTTGCTTTCAACTTCTCTGAGCTGTTGGTAGATGGAGCCAGCAGAGGACAAGCAGCAGCAAAAACAAAAGCTGTCACCACTCTGAGGAGATTTAGAGGTGCCTTAGCAGTTTGTTGGACGTGCATCTGTCCTATTTGTTCTGTCTAACTGTCCTAACTAGATTGTAAACTCTTCTAAGGGACCATCTATTATATGTTGAATATGCAGTGTTGTGTACACCTTTCAGCACTATAGAAATGATAAATAGTAATAGCAGTGTTGCTGGACTACTAGTAATAGTAGTATTGCTGGACCCAGACTGAGAGGGTAAAAAGGGAAGGGGAGATGCTGGACATCTTGGTGGGGGTGAAAGGGAGATGCTGACTACTGAGGGGGGGGCTAGAATGGGGAAGGAGATATGGACACTGGGGATATGGCAACAACATTTTAGTGTGACCTTCCCAACTATGCTGGTCTTTCTTTGCATGGCCCTGATGCCAGTACGCTGCTGCTGATGTGGTCTGAGCCCTAGATAGTGCCTGGGGTCCATTGAACCCTGTGTTATCCAAATTCAAGAAAGCATGGGACAGACTCAAAGGATCTCTAAGGGAGAGCAGGTGAAGCTTAGTAGTTGGATTGAATGAGCAGACTTGATAGGCCATATGGTTTTTATCCATTATCATTTTCTCTGCTTTTATATATAGCAAACCTCAAGGAACAATTGAGTGATATTCCTTTGAGTGTTTGTCTATGGGTGTATGAATGTATGTTTTCTCAAAAGATATTTATCCATGCTCTTCTACAATGCTATATAATACTATTATCAATTGAACTACTTGGGTTAGGATGAAAGAAAAACAGTTTAAGGCACCTTATAGAATGTGTGGCTAAAATGGAGGTTAGCAACAAAAGAAACCCACAGTAAAAAGGAGAAACCAAAAAGGAAGATACTGTAGAAAAAGAGGTTCTTGATGCAGGTATTTATTCAATACAACACATGAAAAGTACACAGTAATCCACATATGACCACATAGGCAGTTGGGTAGTGCCGACCCAACACTGGTGTGTTTTGGTTAAAAATGATTTCCTCAGGGGTTCAGAACCATGTAGGCGCATGATTGAAAGACATAAATGTGGATGAGAAGCAATATCAGCTTGTAAGACATGAATACAAAAATGTGTGACAGAGAAGAGTTCAACAACTACCATCAAATTGCTTACGTGGTCGTATGTGGATTATTGTGTACTTTTCATGCATTGGATTGAATAATTACCTGTTATTTAGTGACATTAAAAATTTCAAGTTAGTTGTCTACGGAGTGTATGCTTTCAAAGAAGAGTTTTAATTTTTGGAGAGAATCTGTTGTAGAATGTTTCCATCCTGATGTCAGTTGGGAGGTTGTTCCAGGTCTTGGTGCCAAGGTAAGTCAAGAGCAAGTCAAATGTGCATTTGGGAAATGGAAAGAGTAGTTGAAGCGATTCTAGTTTTCTGGTTGATGTTGACCAGGAATTGACCAATAGTTGGATGCTAACAACCAATTATTGAAGTTAATGGGCACCAATTAGGATTCGCTTATGCATCTGGCTGTGCGCTATTCTATAAGTCATGGGGCTTTACTCTAGTAGTGCATAACTCCCCCCAAAAGGGGGAATGGCCATGGGCATGTCAGGGATCCAGTGCCAATTTTTTCCAGCGCCCATTTCTGAGCGCTATTTATAGAATTCCCCCCTTAAGTGCTTAATGCATTTTATTAATAGATCCATTGAGTTGCAGGTTTCCAAGTGGATTACTCCCTAGTTGAGCCTAGTATCTGAACCATCTGGTATGAACATTAACGATGTCACAATTATTGTAGTGGGCTGGATATTCAAAGGGGTTTCTACTGTATGTTTAGAAGTAATCATTAAACAGATAAACACTTTATCTATGAATTTTCAGTGACACTATAAGGATACGGCTGTAATCGTCCTATCAAATTCAGAGGCCAAACAGGAGGCAATTCTATAAAGTAGATGCTAACAGTTATGCACCAAATGTGTGTCTAAATGATTAGAATCCCAGCAGAGGCACCCGGAGTGGTGCCACCCCTCCCCTCCCCTCTTCTCCACCCTCCTGCTCCTTCCCCGCCTCCCTGTCTTGCAAGCAACCCCTCCCCTACCCCATACCTCTTTTAACTTCCATGGAGTGAGCAGCATCACCAACTCACCGCCTGCGTCAACGTTGGCTCTCCGTCTGACGTCACTTCCTAGGAGTGTGACCTCAATGTAAGGCCAGAGGGAGAGGCGAGGCTGGCGTGAGCAGCAGGTTGGAGTTGCTGCTCGTGCTAGCGAAGAGATAGAAGGTTGGAAACGTTCAAAGAAGTTCATCCAAGTGAAATGCTCCTAACAATGACTTCTCTATCTTAATTAATGCAAAAAAGGGCTGCAATTGGTGATCAGAATAAAAGTGTGGCTGGTTAAATTCACAACTCACGAACTGCACAGAGGAGCTAAAATAGTTTCAATAGTTAACTTCACGGAAAATCTACATGTATTTAATTGGGAAAAGATGTGCTTCTCAACATATTAACAAAGCAAATCCACAGGGTGTGTTTATCATGAAACAACAGCCCAGAGGGACTGGATGAGATCAGCTAAGCCCCATTCTTCATAATGCTACAAGAGTCACATTTACAATGGCCACCACACCCTCTGCTCTAGATATTTTGCCCTAGTATGAAACAAAAAGGTAAACGGACAGGTTTTGTATCCACCTATAACATGTTTATTGTTGCATTTCTTCAAATAATAATTTTTTTTTTCTCTGTAAAAATATTTTCATACCTTTGCTCTCTCCCACCAAATGTCATTCATGGATGACTCAGGCTGGAAGATTGTCTTGTCTGAGGGGTCACCACAAGACTGATAGGGATGACTAAGATTGGTAGCCATTTTATTTCAGCTTGAATGCCTCATCTCCACTGGTCTAAGTGGATATGGGATCAAGCCCAAATTCTGTATTGTAAGGCAATATAGCCTGAGCCACTAGGCTGACAATTTCTCTATGACTTTTCAAAAAAATTAGGTCTGATTTTAAGAAAACTACAGGACTAAAAGCCTACCTTTTTGAGGCTGCATTTAACTCCTAACCCCCAAGTACCCATACCTGAGAAACTCCCTAACCCCCTACTTGTCCTGTTTGTCTGTTTGTTTAGATTGATAAGCTCTACTGAGCCAGAACTTTCATACATCTATCATCGCTATAGAAATGATAAGCAGTAGTAGTAGCTTTGTTGGTTTAGTATCACTGGTGAGTGAGATAATGGAAGCACTATTGAAAGAATAACATAACACCTTGAAGCCACAGGGTTACAGGATCAAGGCAACATGATTTTACAAGGAGACATTCCTATTCAGTAAAGTAGTTGTTTGGAGTGTGGCACAGTAGATTTGGGCTATGTGGTTTTAGGTAAAGCAATGGGCACTGTTCCATATAGAAGATTGATGAACAAGCTATCCGGTCTGGAAGTTGGAAAGTGGTTGAGGAATACAACTCTGAGAGTAGGACGCATGCTACCGAAGTGAAAATGACCAGCGAGTGCTACAAAATCGAGTGTTCAGATCATTTCATGTCAATAGGACATCAGTGAGAAATTAAAGCAGAAACTACGACGATGCACCAGAGTGTGTAGATAAGCTGAAAGCAAAGGGGTATTCAGATGGTGGATCTCAGTGTTTTGCTGACTGCCACCAGCGTTATGCCCTGAAATATAATGCCGGACCAAGTCCAGGCTTCTGGCTACACCATAGCTGGTCAAGTGCAATATTCAGCACCATTGGATTTACATGTGATTGAATTATTATTCATTGGCGGTACATGTGATTAAATTATTATTCTCTGAGGCGGTACATAAACTCCCAGATTAGATTAGACTAACTGGCTATGGGGTACAGCATAAAGATAGGTCTGACTTTTATGCAGCCTTATTTATGTGGTGACCTTGCCCAATTAAGGGTTGAATATCGGAACTTAATTGGCCAACTCCACCCTTGAGAGTCCCCAGACTAGCCAGCTTTACTTTAAGTGCTAACCGGTCATTTTCAATGGCACTAACTGCTTAAGTGCTGCTGAAAACGATGGGTTAGCCAACTGGCCAGGAGCCATTTCTGGCCGGTTATATTACTTTGAATATAGATCCCCAAATCTTCCGGAGTCTGTTGTAGTGGAAAACACCCTCCAGGGTTTCAAGACTAAGCTGGACAAGTTCTTGCTAAACTGGGATGTACACAGGTGAGGCTGGACTCATTTTAGAGCACTGGTCTTTGACCTGGGGGCCACCGCGTGAGCGGACTGCTGGGCAGGATGGATCACTGCTCTGACCCAGCAGCGGCAATTCTTATGTTCAATAAAAAAAAAAAAGCAAGGGCCAAAACTTTTGTGGATTTGAAGAACTAGAACTCAGATGGGAAAGATCAACATCCCTAATAATCTTATGGTGATCAGTCAGTTTGGCAAATAAGTTCAGAAAGCTCATTGGGTACAAGACTACATGCTGTACACCGCCTTGAGTGAATCTCTTCATAATGTCAGTTAATAAATCCCAATAAATAAATGAGAGGCATCACCTGTCGAAAGGAGAAGATAATATTACCTCTATGTAGAGTATATTGTACAGGTCTCTAGTGAGAACTATCCTTGAGAACTGTACAAGCCCTGTGCTTCTATTCTCTTAGTCCAATGCTTCTTTATAGTGAGAATTTCAGAAGCTGGGCACACACAAATACAACTCGACAGAAAAAGAGGAGTCTTCCTTTGCCCAGCACAGCGAGAAAAGAAAGTCAAAGCCGATGTCACAATACAACACAAGGGATTTTATTGAAAGTTCTTATGGGAAGTCCCAACTAGGATCCTGGTTTCGGCAGAACACTGCCTTCTCAGGGGACAAACCAAACTGATAACAAATGTTTAAGGAAACCTGTGAAACCTCTTTTGTATGACAATTTTGGCTAAAGAAACCCAACCATGCAAGTTATATCATTCCATTTGTATTTCATCTGCGTCTGGCAGATTCTCTTTGTTGTAAACAGCTCTGAACTGTTAAGGTATAGCGGGTTATAAATAAATTATTATTATTTCAGGTAGTCTTGAAAAAGACCTTTAGGAACATACTGAAAGAAGTACTGACAGCCAAACTTCTAAAGAAACTGTGTAGTAAACGTTTGGCTGTCAGTACTTTCCCTAAAGGTCTTTTTCAAGACTACCTGAAATAGAGATACCACTATAATATCCTGTTATCAGTTTGATATGCTTGATCTCTGCTGTCGAACCACCACTATGATTAATGAGGGACCCAAAGAAAATGAAGCTGGGGCATAGTAATATATTTAAACTGGTTTGGGGCCCGTTGACATCTTATATTACTTCTCTGTAATTGGTTTTTGTCTTTAATTTCTGTGCCATTTCCTTACACATCCAGGGTGGGAAGGATTGTATTATTTTAAATAAGTGTAGGTTATTGAAAGAGTATATACATTTGTGTTATTGATTAATCGATAAGTGGGTTGGTGGGATAAAATGATTGATTTTGAATATTTGTAAGTTGAATATGCTTTTCTTGACTTGTTATATGTTCTTATACTTGTATGTTGCACTGTTAATATTTGAAAATTAATAAAGATTTAAAAAAAAGAAAAAAAAGAAAATGAAGCTGTCAATCATTTCTTTTTCTCGATGCCTTTGAGACCTAACTTTTAAGGGCGATCTAGAATCTAGATGGATTTTACCATCAAGACCCCTCCCTATTGTTCTTTCCTTATATGTTTTCTTTCTCCATGCTTATTGTAGTTCCAGCCCTTTTTTACTTTTGTTACCGTTCGTCACAGTTTTTAAGAGCTCCTTTTACGAAGGTGCGCTAGGGCCTTAACGCACAGAATAGCGCGCGCTAAATTGCCGCACGTGCTAGCCGCTACCGCCTCTCTTTGAGCAGGTGGTAGATTTTTGGCTAGCGCACACTATATCGCGCGCTAATCTGGTGCGTGCACTAAAACCGCTAGCGCACCTTTGTAAAAGAAGCCCTAAATGTCTCTGAATATTGTTGTTAGTTCTGGCGATATTTTGTCATTTTAAATTTGTATTTTAGCCAACAAATGTTTTTACGATTTTGTACACCGCCTAGAAGGCTGATTGGGCGGTATAAGAAATTTTAAATAAACTTGGAACTCGAACCACTTCTATTTCTTCATTGTTGATCTTTATGTGAACTTTCTTGTTGGTGGTAGTCATGATTTTGGTCTTCTTGATGTCCAGGTATAGTCCCATCTTTTCGCTTTCTTCTTTCAGTTTCAGGATCAACTTCTTGAGGTCCTTCTCACTCTCTACCAGCAGGGCAATATCACCTGCGTATCTCAGATTGCTGATGGTTCTTCTGCCTATTTTCACTCCAACACGTAAATCATCTAAATCCAGCCTCCTCGTGATTACTTCTGCAAAGAGGTTGAAAAGGAGAGAGGATGCATCCTTGTCTACTACCCTTTTTGATCTTGAACCATTCTGTATCTCCATACCTGATTCGCACTGTAGCTTCTTGATCGTAGTAGAGCGATCTGATTAACCTGAGCAGGTGTGCTGGTACTCCTACCTCACTAAGTGCTTTCTAAAGCTTGTCATGTTTAACACAGTCAAAAGCCTTGGCATAATCAATGAAGCACAGGTAGAGCTTCTTCTGGTACTCCCTTGCCTGACGCCAAAGTCAATTTAGGTGCAGCTAGGCATGATTCTACAAATGTTGCCTAACTTTGACTCACATGCGATAGGTGCCGATTTTCTAGGTGCCTACCGAGTTAGGTGTTATTTATAGAATTTGGCCCTCAGCACCAACTGCTCCCTTTTGTATTTTATAAAGCACCACAAGAAAAAACCAACAACCGTGAAGAAGCTTTGAAGTATTCTTGTAAACTGCTCAAAATTTTATGATGTGTGGTCTAAAGGAATTATTAAACATTATTGGCTTGCGCTGAGAAGTTCAGGGGAGCTCTTTTAGGTATGCTCTGCATCATAAATTAGTGCACCCTCCTGCGGCTCTCAGGCCCTGAAACAAAAAGGTTTATATGTCAGAGCCAAGACAAGTCTGGGGAACTGTGCTGGAAGCAACACAACACTGCTGGTTAGCTCTCACTCACGCTCTGTCAGGAAATGCTCCCTTCACTTTGTTTAAAACTTTCTGTGTTGCCTTGGTGACTTTCTACCCTCTTCACCAAAGAAGGAATCAGTGTAATGTTTTGTATGGAAATAACAGTGAGAGATGGAGAGACTGAAAAAAAAAATGCCAAAGGCATTTTCGAGCACACAAAATAAAGTGGATTCTTAAAGTTACCAACCTTAGCTTCTCTTCACCAAATGTATGAACAAAAATGTATAAAAAATATAGCATTTTAAACTGATGCAGAGTATAAATTTAATAACAACAACTTTATTTTTATATACCGCAATACCACAAATAGTTCAGGGCGGTTTACAGAAGAGATTGTATACAGACAGCGATATTAGATAAAACTTTCAAAATTACATTAGCATGTTAAGATTAATCCAATTTGTCTGGAAGAGGAATAAAAGTACATCCAGGTAGAGGTGGAGTCAGAGAAATTTATCAAAGAGATAAGTTTTGATTGACTTCCTGAAAGTTTGATAAAAGAGTGTATTTGAAATAAATAGACATTTATTCCGTTTGCCTGCTTGGAATGATAATGTTTTATCAAGGAATCTCTTGTAGATACAGCCCTTTAGGGATGGAAACGCGAACAGGTAAGCACTGTCTCCAAGTTAATACTTAGGGTCCCTCCCTTTATTTCCCTTCCTGAATCTGAAGTCTCCAAATGGTGGAGAGTAATGTGCTACTAGATTTACACTGTGACGGTACAAGAAGATTTGTGGTACAAGAGTAATTCCCTATTCTATCCCTACCTTGGGGTGGTGGGGCAGAGTAAGGCCTTGATCATGTGCCATATTATCAAGAGCAGCTAGAAATCTGGTTGGACTGCTACGCTAGCACATCTGTATAACTGTGTGTAGAACTTTGCACGGTGGCTGAATGCACCTCATGTGGGTTTATAAGGCTAATTCTTTATCTTCTATTTTATTTCTTTTTGGTTCATTTTTCTTCATCCAAATTTTCTCCTCTCCCAACTTTCCCTTAAAATTCAGATTGCCTACCATCCTGGTATTGCATAGGAAACTTGGTTGGAGGCAGGTATTGCAATTACCCTTTGATTTTTAGCTATACTGTACCTCCCCGCTCCTTGAGGGGCTATCAGCTCCTCATGCAACAGTCACTTGCCCATGCTTCACTTTTGGAAACCATACAAATTTTTATGGATTTAAAAAGGGGTGTTTATGATTAATATGGTCTTAACAACTCATCATAGAATCATGTGTTTCATATCATTAAGGACTTGGGGAAATCCACAGCATAGAATCTGTTTTCCTTGGGATCTTGCCAGGTATTTGTAACCGGGGTTGGCCACTGTTGGAAACACGATATTTGGCTTGATGAACTTTTGGTCTTTCCTAGTATGGCAACTCTTATGTTCTAAGATGCCTCAGTAGAACAACTTGACGGAGTCTTAGTCTACAGGGATGAGGAAAGTCTCTGGCTCCAGGAGTCTATGAGGTGACATTAACTAGATGTCGCCACCCCTCTGAGGATGTAGATGGGGAAAACTTCCCCACCCTCCCTCCTACAAATGGTTGGCTGTGGATGTTATGTTAATCGGGTTTCTATTCCACCTATACCTATTCAGTTCAAGGTCGGATTATATTACAAGAGGTTGGGTCAGTTACCCAGGAAGTTACGATAGTTGGACACGGACATTCAAAAGGATTGCTAGTACAGGTAGATCAGTACAGCTATTAATTCAGTTAGGTCATAATTACAAATACAAGTATATCACCGTTGGCTCATCGTTATCTCCCAGGAGTTGCATTAGACAGTTTAGAAATTGGCTTTTACAATTACCATTTCAGTTACTTCAGGATTGACTCCCTGTCTTGGTACAGAAATGCTTTTAAAAGTTTTCTGAACCTGAGATAGTGGTCACAGGATCATCGTGTAAGTCAGAGGTAGGGAACTCCGGTCCTCGAGAGCCATATTCCAGTCGGGTTTTCAGGATTTCCCCAATGAATATGCATGAGATCTATTTGCATGCACTGCTTTCAATGCATATTCATTGGGGAAATCCTGAAAACCCGACTGGAATACGGCTCTCGAGGACCGGAGTTCCCTACCCCTGGTGTAAGTTGTAGCATTTTGCTAATTGATGTTGGATAGATAAGGTAATTTGCCTGATAGACTTTATATTGTTGCATGCTGGGAATTTTAAGTGGAAAAGATTTCTGGTGTAATGTCTGTTATAGGCACCCTGGAGTAGGATGGCCAACTCTGTTAGGTAGTCAGGGGCATTCCCTCTCGGGATCTTAAAGGCAATGATGCCTAATTTAAACTTGCCAGGTCTTTCTACAACTAACTGAACTGATCTTAGGAATACAGACAAGTTGATAGCCTTTTCTTGTGACCAAGGACATGGATACAGAGACTCCCCTCTTCTGGTAGGTAGGAAAGAGGTAAGACCATAATACAGTATAAGAATAGCCTTACTGGGTCAGACCAATGTTCCATCTAACCCAGTATTAGAGAATGACACGGGGAAAAATTTTGTCCCCGTCACTGCCCCGTCTCCGGACCACCATCCTCTTCACCCCGTCGTCCCCTTCACCGCCCCATCACCGTCCCCGCTGTCCCTTTCACCGCCCCGTCCCCGTCTTCAGCGTCTTCTCCTCTCCATCCCCCCACCCCCAGCACCCTTCACGCGGTCCAGCAGCTCCCTCCTGCCGGCCAGCTGTGCATTTCCATCCCCACCTCCCTTTCCCTTACCTTCTCTTATTGAAACTGGCGATTTCTATAAGGCTATGCGCTGTATTACAGCCGGAACTTTGAAGTCGTGTCGGGTTACCTTCTAGAAAAGTCTCCTCCGATGCAACCGGAAACAGGAAGTTGTGTCAGAGGAGACTTTTCCAGCAGGCAACGCGACGCAAATTCAAGGCTCGGTTGTAATACAGCGCATAGCCTTATAGAAATCGCCAGTTTCAAGAAGAGAAGGTAAGGGAAAGGGAGGGAGGGAGGGAAATGCACAGCTGGCCGGCAGGAGGGAGCTGCTGGACCGCGTGAAGGGTGCCAGTTTCAACAAGAGAAGGGTCATGACAGCCTGCTGTTTTGGTTCTTTCAATGCTTGAGCTCCACAGTAGAATCCATTGAGCAGGGGCAGGCAGGTTCAGGCCCAAAGGAATCATATACAGTCAGGCATTCTTATTCCATCTGTGGCACAAGGCACATCACTACCAGATGCTTCAGAACGGCTGGGTACAAGCCCATTGCATAAAGTCCACCTTGCAGAGCTGGCTTCCACACTAGTCCAACTTTATCATGCAAGTCCATGGCTTGCAATATATTGAAGGGCCAGGGTTAAACAAACATTGTATGATGGTTTTAGATACAGTTTCAAAATCTCACATTGGGGCCCATCCTTTGCCACTTCTGCACAAAACACACTTCTAGTATGGTACATGGAGATATTGCAGGACAAGATTAGGGCACAACTGGGAATGGGTCATATTACTGGCCCATTCATAGAGTACCCTTTTCCAGAGCTCCCTGAGAAGGAACCCAGAAACTCTATTTGATTCACAACTTATCCTACTTTGCCTCCCCAAGCTGTGCTCAGTCACATATTCTTCATCTGACATTTAATCCTCATGAAGGAATGTAAGAAAGGGGTGCTCAGTGTACAGGAAGATATTGAATCATCCTTCTGGGTTCTACCTGTGCAGCCAGACAGTTTTTACTTGTTGGATTTCAAGTTCCAAGGCCAATACTATGTGGACAAGTATATGCCAACGGAGTATTCAATTTCTCACACTTACTTCAAGATCTCCAATAACTTTGTGGGTAACAGGATCCAAATAGGAAAATGGCAACAGATTACACTATCTTGATGACTTTCTGTTTGTGGGTCTGACAGGAAATGATGTGTGCACAGGCTTAATGAGGGCCTTCCGATGTGTTACAAACGATTTTGTCATCCTTCTGGCGCAGGGTAAGACAGAACGCCAAGCACAGTTCTCACATTCCTAAATATAGAGCTCGATTCAGTGGAAGATAGTTTTGAGGTTACTTGACACCAAGCTAGAAGAAATCATAAACCTTCTCATAGTGACCGAGTCAGCCAAGAAAACAGCACTGAAAAACAGATCCGATCATTAAAAGGCCATTTGAGTTTTGCATGTAGAGTGATTCCTAGAGAAGAGTGTTCCTTCATAGTATGATAAGGATGACAGCAGGTGTTCAAAGCTTCCATCATTTCATAGGCATCTCTAAAGATATCAGAGAGGATTTCTTAGGACCTCCCTAAGAGGGTACAATGGTGTAATCCTATGGCAGGTAGTTCCAGTAACAAATAAAGAACTGGGCATTTATTCTGATGCAGTGTAGGGATTGGGGGAAGCAGTTTTGGTGTTTACTATCAAGAATCCCGGGATGATGCCCAGGGGCTGACAAAGTGGATGGAAGCTGAACAAAACTTTCCCACAGTTCTTCCTGATCATGGCACTTGTAATTAAGTGACAGGCTTGTGTTACAGTGTCTAACTTTGAACATGACAGTATGGGAATGTCATGTGCCTGGAGACAGTACGGCAGCTAAAATTTAATGTTAAGAATTGCAAAGTCATGCATTTGGGCTGCAAAAGTCAGAGGGAATGGTACAGATTAGGGAGTGAAGAGCTTATGTGCACGACAGAAGAGCGGGACATGGGTGTGATTGTATGTGATGATCTTAAGGTGGCCAAACAGGTTGAAAAGGTGATGACGAAAGCTAGTAGGATGCTAGGTTGCATTGCGAGAGGTATGGCCAGTAGGGAAAAGGAGGTATTGATGCCCCTATATAAGACTTTGGTGAGATCTCATTTAGAGTATTGTGTACAATTCTGGAGGCCACACCTTCAAAAAGATATAAAAAGGATGGAGTCAGTCCAGAGGAAGGCTACTAAAATAGTATGTGGGCTTCATCATAAGGCATATGGGGACAGACTTAAAGATCTCAATATGCATACTTTGGAAGAAAGGCGGGAGAGGGGAGATATAATAGAAACGTTTAAATACCTATGTATTGTAAATGCGTACAAGTCAAGACTTTCATTTGCAATAAGAAAGCATAGGATGAAGTTAAGAGGTGATAGGCTTCGGAGTAATCTAAGGAAATACTTTTTACAGAAAGGGTGGTGGATGCATGGAACTGTCTCCCAGAAGAGGTGATGGAGACAGAGACTATGTCTGCATTTAAAAGAGCCAGGGGTAGGCACGTAGGATTTCTCAGAGAGTGAAAGAGATAATGGTTACTGCAGATGGGCAGACTAGATGGGCCATTTGGCCTTTACCTGCCATCATGTTTCTATGTTATATTACATTATATTAGTGATTTTTATTCCTCCATTTCCTTGTGGTTCAAGGCGGATTACAGAAGAAGATTTCTGGACATGTCCAGAGGTGTTACAGAGTAGAGCAGGTTGCTTCAGAGGATTGAAATGTTTCATACGGTGTTAGTTAGTCTTCATGGATTTCTTGAATAGCAGGGTTTTTATTTCTTTTCTGAAAGTTTTGTAGTCTGGGGTTGCGATTAGTAGATTGGAGAGTTGGTGGTCTAGTTTTGCTGCCTGTGTGACTAGAAGGCCATCGTACAGTTTTTTTCTGTTTGATGTCTCTGATTGGAGGGTATGTGACTGGTGTCTGGGTTCTCCTGTGTCTGGTTGTGGTAGTTTGGATGAGGCGGTTGTTCAAGTAGGCTGGGCTGTCACCATTTATGGATTTAAATAATAGACAGTAGAATTTAAAAAGTATTCTTGCTTGAATTGGGAGCCAGTGTGAGTCGAGATATGCTTCGGTGATGTGGTTGTGTTTTCTTAGTGAATTAGTCTCCTAAATGGACTAAGGGGACCTGCAAAGGAAGTGGAAGTAGTGGGACCGTTGGGAAACAGTGATCATAATATGATCAAGTTCAAGGTTGAAGTAGGCATACCGAACGGAAAGAGAACCATAGCGACATCTTTCAACTTCAGGAAAGGAAACTATGAAGCAATGAGGGAAATGGTAAGGAAGAAACTTAGGAACACTTCCAAAAAATGGCAAACAGTAGAACATGCCTGGTCTTTTTTCAAAGACACAGTGAGCGAGGCACAAAATCTGCACATCCCCAGATTCAGAAAGGGGTGCAAAAAGGGTCGAACAAAAGACCCAGTATGGATGACTAAAATAGTGAAGGAAGCGATAGGCAATAAGAAAAATTCATTCAGGGAATGGAAAAAGGACAAAACTGAAGGGAACCAGAAGGAGCACAGGAAGTATCAAAAAGAATGTCACCGTGTGGTTCGAAAAGCCAAAAGAGAGTATGAAGAGAGGCTAGCTAGGGAGGCACGAAATTTCAAACCGTTCTTCAGATATGTTAAAGGGAAACAGCCAGCTAGGGAGGAGGTAGGACCGCTGGACGAAGGAGACAGGAAGGGAGCGGTGAAGGAGGAGAAAGAAGTCGCAGAAAGACTCAACATGTTCTTCTCGTCTGTATTTACAAACGAAGACACAACCAACATACCGGAACCTGAACAAATATTCAATGGAAATCAAGCAGAAAAATTAACATCCATGGAAGTGAGCCTTGATGATGTACACAGGCAGATAGAAAAACTTAAAACTGACAAATCCCCGGGTCCGGACGGAATCCATCCCAGGGTTCTGAAGGAATTAAAGGAGGAGATAGCGGAACTACTGCAGCAAATTTGCAACCTATCCTTGAAAACAGGCATGATCCCGGAGGATTGGAAGATAGCCAATGTCACGCCCATCTTTAAAAAGGGATCAAGAGGTGACCCGGGAAACTACAGACCAGTGAGTTTGACTTCGGTTCCGGGGAAACTGACGGAAGCACTGATTAAAGAACACATCGATGAACATCTGGAAAGAAACGAACTTTTGAAAACAACCCAACATGGTTTCTGCAGGGGGAGATCGTGCCTAACGAACTTATTGCACTTCTTCGAAGGAATTAACAAACGGATGGACAGAGGAGACCCCATAGACATCATATACCTTGATTTCCAAAAAGCCTTTGACAAGGTGCCTCACGAACGTCTACTCCGGAAACTGAAGAACCATGGAGTGGACGGAGACGTACATAGATGGATCAGAAACTGGTTGGCGGGTAGGAAACAGAGGGTAGGGGTGAAGGGCCACTACTCGGACTGGATGGGGGTCACGAGTGGTGTTCCGCAGGGCTCAGTGCTCGGGCCGCTGCTATTTAATATATTCATAAATGATCTAGAAACAGGCACGAAGTGTGAGATAATAAAATTTGCGGACGATACAAAACTATTTAGTGGAGCTGGGACTAAAGAGGAATGCGAAGAATTGCAAAGGGACTTGAACAAATTGGGGGAATGGGCGGCGAGATGGCAGATGAAGTTCAACGTTGAGAAATGTAAAGTATTGCATGTTGGAAACAGAAACCCGAGGAACAACTATACGATGGGAGGGATATTATTGAATGAGAGCAACCAAGAAAGGGACTTGGGGGTAATGGTGGACATGACAATGAAGCTGACGGCACAGTGCGCAACAGCCGCTAAGAAAGCAAATAGAATGCTAGGCATAATCAAGAAGGGTATTACAACAAGGACAAAAGAAGTTATCCTGCCATTGTATCAGGCGATGGTGCGCCCGCATCTGGAATACTGCGTCCAATATTGGTCTCCGTACCTTAGGAAGGATATGGCGTTACTCGAGAGGGTTCAGAGGAGAGCGACACGCTTGATACAAGGGATGGAAAACCTCTCATACGCTGAGAGATTGGAGAAACTGGGTCTCTTTTCCCTGGAGAAGAGGAGACTTAGAGGGGATATGATAGAGACTTATAAGATCATGAAGGGCATAGAGAGAGTAGAGAAGGACAGATTCTTCAAACTTTCGAAAAATAAAAGAACAAGAGGACACTTGGAAAAGTTGAAAGGGGACAGATTTAAAACGAATGCTAGGAAGTTCTTCTTTACCCAACGAGTGGTGGACACCTGGAATGCGCTTCCAGAGGGAGTAATAGGGCAGAGTACAGTACAGGGGTTTAAGAAAGGATTGGACAATTTCCTGCTGGAAAAGGGGATAGAGGGGTATAAATAGAGGATTACTGCACAGGTCCTGGACCTGTTGGGCCGCCGCGTGAGCGGACTGCTGGGCATGATGGACCTCAGGTCTGACCCAGCAGAGGCATTGCTTATGTTCTTATGTTCTGTGTTTTGTACTGTTAGTAGTTGTTTTATCACTGTTGCGGGACAGGGGAGATAGACGATATTGCAGTAGTCGAGGAGACCTAGGACTAGGGACTGGACCATGAGCTGGAATTGTTATGGGCAAACTGGATGGACCGTTCAGGCCTTTATCTGCTGTCTTTTACTATGAACTGCAGGCTCTCTTTTTATGAATCAAGTGGTATCTTTTCAGAGAAATGGCTCCACACGCATAAGAAAAAGGAACTCTTTGGGATTTAGAACAGTGTAACACAGGAAATGCTGAATGAATTGGTGACTATGGAGAGATGGAAAACATAAGCGTGCATTCGATACAGTATATGTGTTTTTTTAAGGAGGGAAGGTTTCAGAATGCCTCCCTGCACTGGAATGCATACTGATAGCTTAAATCATGCAAGCAAGGTGCAAGGGGTTAACAAAAGGGACAGTTTTATTACACTTTATGTGTTCCAACCTTTTTGTATAAGTATTAGGGTAGGGAAACCCTTGCAGATATTTCTTTATCAAGTGGTTATTTAAAGGGTGAACAAGAAAGGAAGAGCCCAGCAAGGATGAGAGATGCCCAGTAATGCATGACATGTTGATTAGCGTATGAGTATGCTATTCCAGTTTCAATAAGCTTTATTTAGATTGGCCTTTTACTAGCATTTTTTTTGAGCTTTACAAATCAGTGTGTTGGTTGCAGCATCCAAGAACGAGGCTGGTCCAGCCTGCTAGCTGGGATCTTGGTACTGAGTGGGGACAAGGTGTAAATGAAGGTACACAAGTCCAAGACAGATCAGAAAATTAAAGGAGAACATTTAGTACTTAGATCAGCTGCATTTATAACTTTCTTGGTCAGAAATGCATGGGCCTATTTAGCAGCGAGTCCTAAGCATGGCCCATATGTGCAAGAAATGTGCACTACTTTTCAAGGTTCTAATTTGATGATGCTTTAGGGTTACCATATGGCTACAGAAAAAGGAGAACAGATTGAGACATCCGGGTTTTACTTCTACTGAAAGCAATGGAAGTAAGGAGGACAGATAGAAACATCTGGGTTTACTTCTATTGAAATCAATGGAAGTAAAACCTAGATGTCTAAATCCGTCCTCATTTTTCTGGAGCCATATGGTAACCCTATCCAGGTAGATTGTGTAATTGTGGGGGGTTGTTTCAGGAAGTCTTGTTTTTAGTTATAGTGTGGTCTCTAGCTTACATTTGAGATGGTTTTTCATGGATGGGGAATAGGGGTATGTTTTTTGTAAATGTATTATCTCGTTGTATCAATATGTTTTGATAGTATATGTCAGGGGTGGGCAACTCCGGCCCTCAAGGACCGGAGTTGCCCACCCCTGGTATATGTTCTTACTATGCCTCCATGAGTAGGGTTGTCTCTGATTGGTAACTAACAAGTGTGTGCAAATAAATAACAAAATAAGAAAAGGAATATGCATACACATTTTGACAATCTCGTTTCATCTTGTTTTATTTTAAGAGACTATATACCGTAATAAATTTTGTTCATTTAGGACTGTATGTTATGCAGAGATATCTTTGGTTTCTTTTATATGGCAACAAAACAGTTTGACTACCTAAGGATTATGTGTGTATTACCTCATAGGTTCACACTGTAGTGTTACTACATACTGTAATACCCCGATTACTGGTTGTACTTGGATAACAATGTCTCATCTCTCTATCAAGGTCTTGGATAACACAGTACACGTTATAATTAATAAATATAAATACTATATTTAATGTATATCTGTACACTGCAGATGGCAACTGTTTTGAGAATCCTTTTCAATGTGCATTTCTGATTAATGTGCAAATCTATTTTTTCACTTTTAGTCTGGATAAAACTGTAGTAGGTTTGCCAAAAACAACCTTTCTTTGTACAGCATTTCTGCTGGCTCACATACCATGTCTGCAAATGAAAGTCTTTCTCTGGAAGTCCTTTACTAAAGATTCAGCTTCTAATATACATCTACATTTCAGATTTGGGGGCTCATTCTGAAATCATAGAGACATCCATAAAACAACAAAGTGCCATTTGGACATATTAATCTACAAAACGTTGAAACTGCCATTTTCAAAACCTATTTCCAAGATGTTTTTCTAAGCTATATGTCTGTAGTGCATCCAAATCTCAAGGGAGGGTGGTTTATTATTATTATTTTTTTTTTTTTTGGGGGGGGGAGTTAGGGTGAGCTTAGGACTTGGATGTTGCATTGCAATGATAATCAAACATTTTACAAAACATCCAGGGCACCATTTAGATGTTTGGGGCTGGACCTATGTTAAAAACAAATAAGAGACAAAAAAGTGCAAGTTTAATAAAATTTGATCGATCGCCTATCCAGGATTCAAGGTGATTTACATTATAAAATGGGGAACACAAATTTTAATTTAAAGACATAAACCAAATTGCATCAGGTTTCAGGTTTTATTAAAATCTGATATACCGCTTTATCAAAAATCAAAGCGGTTTTACAATGTATTATTAAAATTAAAGAGGGCCAGCAAAACAACATCAAAGACAACAACAGAAGACCGACAGACAAACAATGACTTAATGGAACAAGAGGTAATGGGGAGGAACTACAATGTTTAAATAGAAAAGAACAAAAAAAGAAAAAACCTGAAGGGAGGGGAAGCAGGTAGTGGTAAGTCAGGATGGGCTATTGAAAACTTTAAAATCCTTAAAACATCCTTAAAAGGACGATCATAAATCAAATGCATCTTTGAAAATAAATATTTTTAAACTGGATTTAAATTTATCAAGGGATGTGATTTCTATTAAATGGCTGGGAGCTGAATTCCAAACTGAAGGGGCCGTAACAGAAAAAATACTGGTTCTCATGGTGTTGATGGGCCTTAATGAGGGGACAGACGAACAGACTGCATAGACAAAGACGGACAAACAAACAAACAAGATGGAGAGTGGTGAACCACAACAAAATAAATAACCACATGACCCCTGGACCCCCAAAGATCTGAATGAAACAGTACATATCTGTCTCTATGACAGCTGCAGGGAGCAAGACCAGTGTTAGTACAACAGCAAGCAGGTGTCTGGAGTAGTCTGGTGAGCAGAGAAGGGGACCCAGGCCCATATCCCACACTACCTAGTACACTTGTGGGGGAACATGTAAGCCTACCAAAACCCACCAAAATCATACTGTACCTATATATAGGTGACACCTGCAGCTATAAGGGCTATTGGGGTGGTAGATAGGTGGGTCTAATAGGTCTTGGAGGTGTTTTGGAGGTACAGCAAACAATGTAAGGGGGTTCTGGTGAGATGCATACCTGGTACCCTATATGTGAAGTGCATACCTGGCACCCTATATGTGAAGTTCATAGCAATGCCCCCTAAGGTGCTCCACTGCTCTGCTGGTATATCTGTGCGGCAAGTCTAGTATAGATGGTGGATCCATCTGGGTTGGTTTTGGCCATTTTGCATTTGGACATTTTTTTATTCGAAAATGTCCCCCCCCCCCACATAAAAAAGGATAGATGCGCTAAGGGCCAAAATGTCTAGTTAGGTCATTTAAAAAAAAGACAGATGTCTTGCAGTTTCGAAATGGACATTTTCTCCATCCATTTTTCGCACAACGTCCAGTCGGATTTAGACGTCATGGCTCTCTTGGTCACCCACCTCTCCACACTCACTGAGTTTATTTCAGATATAGTAGGTATCTCCAGTCACAAAAGAACTTACCATTTAAGGGACCAATTTAATAAGCTGTGTTATAGTAATAATACATATTAAAAGACAATATGTTAATATGTGTTATTGTATTCAGTGGGGTTATGTATGTTATTTTTCTATAACACAGTGCTCACAAACCTGACCCAACACATTAAAATACAATAACTTGCTGTGCTTGTAAATGCATGTAAAGCTGTTTGTTATTATGTAAATGAACTGCATGCTA
Organism: Geotrypetes seraphini; assembly: GCF_902459505.1. NCBI lineage: Eukaryota > Metazoa > Chordata > Amphibia > Gymnophiona > Dermophiidae > Geotrypetes > Geotrypetes seraphini. The sequence continues at coordinate 178,424,673 of NC_047084.1, read as the reverse complement.
ACTCTCAATCCACTATTCCCAGAGATAGTGTTAAAAGGGCTAGCAGTTAACAAAAGGAAGCCTTCCTCCCCTCCCTGCACTAGTAATCCTTGGTTTAGCCCTCGTGTGGAAAAATGTCCTATACATATAGTGCCCCCGGCGGGCACCCTCCCCTTTTCCTAACTCAGCCCAAGCTTACTTCCAAGAACCTAGAGGTCTAGGCGGAGGAAGTTTCATTCTTCAAAATTGTGTTGCCTGACCCCTAGGGTTGCACAGGAATGTACAACTATGTGTCAGGCTGCCAAATAAAAGAACATTCCCTTATTTAGCAGCCAACATACTGCTAGTTGTTTTTTTCTCTCAGAGAATAGTTAAGCTTTGGAATGTGTTGCCAGAGGATGTGGTAACAGCGGTTAATGTAACTGGTTTTTTAAAAAGTTTTGACAAGTTCCTGGAGGAAAAGTCCATAAACTGCTGTTAAGACAGACATGGGAGAAGTCGCTGCTTGCCCTGGATCAGTGGCATGGAATGCTGCTACTATTTGGGTTTTTGCCAGGTACTTGTAACTTGGATTGGTCTCCGTGAAAACAGGATACTGGGCTAGACGGACCATTGGTCTGATCCAGTAAGGCTATTCTTATGTACTTAGGTGTCAGGTGGCCTAGACCACTACAGAGCAGAAAATGTGGATGGGATTGTGGGAAGGAAGAGGGGTCCCCAAGGGGTCCTGTTTGCACAAGGCTTTTGCCCATCTGAGAAAGGGAAGGTTGAAGCAAGAAAAGGACCAGTTCCTTTCACAGTTGCCTACCAGGGATTACTAGTCATCAGGAGCCTCATTTTCTTTTTAAACCTCAAAACCCCATACAAACCCCCTGCCTAAACAACAACAGTCCCCTTAAACTCCACACAAAAACCGCCACTAACTCTAATTCAGATAACACTGAAGGTCTGCGTCTCAACCCAACTTCACCATGATTATGACATTAAACACCACAGTCATTCATGGCAACCTTAAAAATGTTGACAATCTTAAATTCACTCTGTGTACTTCTCTAATGTCTGCAATAGAAAAAGAAACCAGGAGAAAGATCTCCACAGTCCAAACAGAAATGAAAACACCACAGTGGAGATTTCAAGAAATGTTGGTGTGCAGTTTATTCAATATGATTAATAATAAAAGTCTGTGTGATGACTCGACACGCCTGTGTTTCGGCCTAAATGGCCTGCCTCAGGAGCCTTAAACTGACTGTTCAATTACTCGAGTGGTGTGACCTATTGTAAATGAAACACCTCATTCAAGTATGAATTTTGTCAAAGATTCCGTACTGGTCTCTGCACACGCGCCTCTTACCTTTGCTAAGCCACTGCCTCGTATACAGGCATGGTGTGATCCATAAATAATAGATCAGATTAGATTTTGTTATGCTGGGATTTAGTCATCTGCAATACTCGGCTAATTCTTCAGCAATACCACAGAAATATTTTCCTGCACCTTAGCAGAGCACTTCTCAAACTTCTCCTTGAGGCATGGGTAGCCATTCAGATTTTCAGGATCACTTCAATGAATGTGCATATATAGAAGATCCAGTGTACACAAATTCATCTCATGCATATTCTTTGAGATAATCCTGAAAATTGGATTGGCTAGGTATTTCTCAGAAGCAGGTTGATAAGCATGACACTAGTAAACTGGTGCCTACCTAAGGGAAAGAGATGACTCGGCCCAGAACAGGGGAGAAACTGGATTAGGCTTACTCAAATACTCTATTCACGTTTTTATTTTCTTCTTACATTTACTATGCAGTTTTTAATGCAAAATGAAAAACAATGATTCCTTTCTCAAACCCGGGCAAGCAATCTTCAACTGCCCAGAAAAACAGGAGGAAAAATTTCAGATCCCCCACCTGCCGCCAGTTACAAAACTTTGCCTGCAAACTTGAAAGGGAAAAATCTTCATTGGTTAAAAAAACCGCCAACCTCCTATCGATTATTTCTAATTTTAATTTTTTTACTTTTTATATTTTTCTTATCAAATGTTCTTACATATCATTTATTTAATTCATCTCAGGTTTCAGGTTTATTTATCTCAACTACTTAGCTTGTTTTGCTATGGAAAATGCTGAATGTCCAATGTAGTTAATTGTCCACCGGATTAGCTCTGTGGCCTCCCTGTTGCTCAGTTTTCTGCTTCAATAGACTCTACTCCTCCACTCTGGACAAAGACTATGGAGCAATGCTTCTCAGCCCTCTCCCGGAGGTGTACCTAATCAGCTGACCTTCAAAATTACAAGTTAATTTATGAGTAGGGTTACCAGATTTTCCAATCGGAAAATAAGGACCCCTAGACCCACCCAGTTCTACCCATCCCCGCCCATATCCACACCAGGCCCCCACCCCCTCCCGCTGCCTGCTCTTGTCGGACAGGGTGGATTTCCTCCCTGCCTGACACAATTTAAGGAGGCTTTCAAAACCCGGAGATAGTGCCGAGTTTTGAAAAGCCATACAAAAGGAGGACATGTCCGAGGAAATCCAGACGTCTGGTAACCCTATGTATGAGATATATTGGAGTCCACTTGTATGCATTAGAGAATGACACGGTGACAAAATTCATCACCGTTCCCGTCCCCGCGGGAAATAATCCCATGTCATTTTCTAGTGTCTATTTCAACCTCGGTCCTTCTACACCAGCATTCGGTCAGTGGTTGTGCCCAATTATACTCTGATTTTTCCCTCTCTCCTTAAAGAATGACATGAAGATGGTTTCTCGCGGTTATCCGCGGGGATGGGAACGGTGATGAATTTTGTCACCGTGTCATTCTCTAGTATGCATCTCTAAGGCACACTCACTGTGGTAAGCCTGAACACCTGACTGGCTAGGTACGCCTCTAGGAGAGGGCTGAGAAGCACCGCTATGGAGTATTTGGCTTGAAGCGGGCTATAAATGGAGAAGTCAAATAAAATCAATATTGTACAGACATTTTAAGAGAGAGATTTCTTTTTATTCAAACAAATTCTTATTTTCCATTGTCTGTCTCTCAAATCTGTTGATGGATTTTAGCTGGAGATTAAGGCATCTCCTATTGTTTTACTGCCTTAGAACATTGGAGTTACAGCATCAGCCAGGAGCTGGAAATAAGATATTTTTAAAATAGATCTGCTGGCTTCAAAATGATAAATTCTGGCTCCTCTTCATAAGTACAAATGGAAAGATTTATGTAGCCATTCCAAAATGTACTGCGAAGGCAGAGGGTCAGCGTGTGTAAACCCATATGGTCTGTGCTAAATATACAAGCCCTATGGGCCATATTCTGTATAAGGCACCCAAAAAATTGATGCTGACTAGAATGACGATTAGCGTGGTTTTACAAGACGTACACACTTTTTATAGAATTGCATGTAATGCTTGTGTGCAATACATAACTTAGGGAAAACGGGCTCATTTTCAAAGCACTTAAGACACACAAAGTAACATAGTAACCTATGGTACTTTGTATTTAAGTGCTTTGAAAAGTAGCCTCATCGGCATTTAGTCCAGCTAAAACCAGGCCTAAATGCTTAAGCCTAAGTTATGTGCAGATCATGTGTATTCTGTAACAATGTGTATAGCTTTTAGGAATGCCCCTGATCTGCCCCTAGCAAAAAACAAAAGGAATTGATCCCAAAATATCCACAAAGAAGAAAATCCAGAGAAAACCAAAAAAACTCTGTGGAGTGACGATGTTCCCAAATGGACTTTATTTGAAAGTATCAAAGTTCCAAAGGTACACTAAAATCATCCACATAAAATAATTTCATCCACATAAAAGCCTTAAAAGATCTAATCCGCTAGGGATACAGGACCCAACACGGTCCGCGTTTTGACAAAAAGTCTTCTTCAGGGGTCCCTGGGGGTCCTATAAAGGTGAATACGTGGGAAACAATTGAGTGGTGAGCCGGAAGTGAGACACTGCTTGCATTTGCCCCTGAAGAAGACTTTTTGTCGAAACGTGGACCGTGTTGGGTCCTGTATCCCTAGCGGACTAGGTCCTTTAAGGCTTTTATGTGGATGAAATTATTTTATGTGGATGATTTCAGTGTACCTTTAGAACTTTGACACTTTCAAATAAAGTCCATTTAGGAACATCGTCACTACACAGAGTTTTTTTGGTTTTCCCTGATCACACCCCCTTTTCCAATTTATACACTGCAACTGATGCATACTTTTTATAGAATCAAGCTTTCCAGGTTGTGCGCATAACTCTTAATTAGTCCTACGAGTCAATTATGAGGTGTTAATGGCCAAATATCAGCGCCAACTAGGCCCATTAATTAAGTTGTCTGCGTACATTAGCTATGCACACCAATGTACGTGCAAAGCTTTAGGCACCACAAACACAATTTGGGGGTATGTGTGCAAAATTATGATACAAAAATGATTTACCTGCTGTTTGAGACTACAATTTTTGGAAAGCCCAGGTCTGCACTTTTCATCCAAGTTTGCTACTCCAGCTATCTAGGATTCATTTCTGTGGTTTCTTAAGTTTTGCTGAGGTTTTGATATTCTGGAGTTGTTCCATTGATATCAAGTCCAATACAGACTATTCTTATGAAAGAAGATGGGACATAATATACTGCTTTTATTTTACATAGGGTTACCAGGAGGCTGGATTTCCCTAGACATGTCCTTCTTTTGAGGACATGTCTGGGGGTCCGGATGGCTTTTCAAAACCCGGCACTTTGTCCGTGTTTTGAAAAGCTGTGTCGGGCAGGGAGGAAGTCCGTGCATGCGTGTACGCTACGTGATGACATCATGCGCATCACGTTGCGTATGCGTGGACTTCCTCCCTGCCCAAGGCAGGCAGTGGGGGGGGCGGGGCTAGGGGGGCTAAGGGCGGGGATGAGCGTAACTAGGCGGGCCTGGAGGCAGGGCTAGGGAGTCCAGATTTTCCAAAAGGAAAATCTGGCAACCCAAGGTTTACATATTAAATACCTGTACTTATTTTGTACCTGGAGCAATAGAGGGTTAATTGACTTGCCCTGAGTCACAAGGGGCTGCAGTGGGAATTGAACCCTCAAGCCACTGCGCTAACCACTAGGCTACTCCTCCAGTTCCATCTTGTCCTCAACGCTGCAGGAAAGTAAAGCTCTTTCTAGAGCCTGCTTGTTAAGAGTGCCTCGGTCACGTGGGGGGAAGAACTTCATTGGACTGTTAGTGCTCAATTATTGCTACCGATTGGCTGTTTACTCAATTAAACGACATGCTAATTGGGTGCATTTTGAGCGCCATATATAGAATCCAGGAAATAGTGGGCAATTCTGTAGCTGGGCATCAGAATTTAAGAACGATAGCACACATAACTGATCAAAATGCCGGCACTTAGTGGCATATTAAGGGGGGAGGGGGGTACAGGCACCTGTCCTCCTTTCCCCTCTTCCCCCCCACTCTTTCCTTGCCTTTATCTGCTATCGTGTTTTTTTTCCCATGTACCTCTGTAATGTTCCTGGCGTGAGCAATGACCCTGTTCTACATGAGTTATGTTCATGAAATTATATGTGGTGACAAAAAAGCATGTGCTTCTAAGCAGTGGTGTAGCGAGGGGCATCCCACCCCCTCCCAGAGGTAGGTGTTCTCTTAAATGCATTCTCTGCTCCTCCCTGTCCCCTCCGTATCTCTTCTAGTTGTCAACAGCAACATGCAGGGTCTCCTATCTGCTGCTCGTACTGACTGAGCCTGCCCTCTGATGTCTCTTCCTGGTCCTGTGAACAGGAAGTGATGTCAGAGGGAGGGCTGAAGCTGGCACAAGCAGTGGGTAAGAGATGCTGCTTGTTACAGGCAAAGATTTGAAGAGGTACAGGGAAGGGAAGAGGAAGAGGGTGCTCCATCTGCTCTTTTACTATGCCACTGAATTACATTCATATTCATTAGATATTTCACTGTCCCTGGGTGGGGCTCATAGTCTAAGTTTGTATCCGAGGCACTGGAGGGTTAAGAACATAAGAAGTTGCCTCCGCTGGGTCAGACCAGGGGTCCATCGCACCCAGCAGTCCGCACCCGCGGCGGCCCATCAGGTCCATGACCTGTAAGTGATCCTTTGTCTAAAACCTTTCAATCCCCATTATTCTTCTATCTATACCCTTACATAATCCTATCTCTACCTCTATTTATATCCCTCAATCCCCATATCCTTCAGGAACTTGTCCAATCCCCCTTTGAATCCCCTTAATGTACTCTGTCCTATAACATCCTTCGGAAGCGCATTCCAGGTGTCCACCACCCTCTGAGTGAAAAAGAATTTCCTAGCATTGGTTCTAAACCTGTCCCCTTTCAATTTCTCTGAACGCCCCCTTGTTCTTGTAGTTCCCAATAGGCTGAAGAATCTGTCCCTTTCCACCTTCTCTATGCCATTCATGATCTTGTAAGTCTCTATCATGTCTCCTCTGAGTCTCCGCTTCTCCAGGGTGAAGAGCCCCAGCCTTTACAGCCTTGCCGAAAATTACAAGGAGCAGCAGTGGGATATCAACTGGACTCCCCTGGCTGTCTGTCTTGAGCATTTATACCAGTACTAGGGCTAACATAAGTGCTTGCACCTAAATGCATATGTATATATAATCTACCTGGTTATGCTAGTATTCCATAAAGGAAGGTAGATCTATCTCTTTTTTTTTTTTTTTTAGGAGTAAATTCCAATAGATGCCCTTTTATAGAATCGCCCCTTTTTTGTAGTTCATGCCATCACATAGCAAAAGCGATGGCAATGATGATACGTGATTTTATTAATAGCGTTCCTGACATGCAAATGTCATATTAGGGCAATATAATAATAATAACTTTATTCTTATATACCGCCAATATGAAGTTAATCGTCTGGCTTCCAATACATTGCAGTCTGGTGAAATCAGGTGTGACTCATCTGCAAATGTGGTTCAGGGAGGGGGGGGAGGGTTTACTTGTTTATGTCAGCCCATATTTTGTGTCTTTTAAACTCGCTCCCCTCTCTAAAATCCTAATAAATAGGCACGTGTCTGTAGTTGTGTTAACACATTGCTCCCTGACAAGTCCTTATTAAACTTATTCAAATTTTTTTTCTTTTTGTCATGATAATTGAGGACTGCCAAGGTGGTACTGGAAGGGGAGTCGAAGAAGGCCTAGTTGGCACAGTCTGATCCTATGCTACATCCAATGTACTATACTGGTCTATTAGAAACGGTGGTCTGAGGCACTCTTATAAGTACCCTTTGTGAGAAGAACATAAGAATAGCCTTACTGGGTCAGACCAATAGTCCATCAATCCCAGTAGCCCGTTCTCACGGTGGCCAATTCAGGTCACTAGCACCTGGCCAAAACCTAAAGATTAGCAATATTCCATGCTACCGATCCAGGGCAAGCAGAGGCTTCCCCCATGTCTTAATAACAGACTATGGACTTTTCCTCCAGGAATTTGTCCACACCTTTCTTAAAACCAGCTACGCTATCCACTTTTACCACAACCTCTGTAGTTAGAGCTACAGCCTCAGCATCCTTGCTGCTCCTTGTGACCCTGGGCATGTCACTTAATCCTCCACTGCCCCAGGTATATTAGATAAATTGTGAGCCCACTGGGAGAGACAGGGAAAATGCTTGAAGCACCTGTATGTAAACCGCTTTGAGTGTGGTTGTATAACTACAAAAAAGGTGGTATACAAGTCCGAACCCCTTTCCGCCAACTCCAGACTATGTTCTTTCCATCTTGGTGTGCTGTATGCCTGGAACAGACTTCCTGAGTCAGTACATCATGCTCAGGTCCTATTCAAATCCAGGCTTAAAAAGCCCACTATTCCAAGCATGTTTTTAACCCTTCCCCCCCCCCTAATTACCTGTTCAGTACCCATGTACAAACTCCCTAATCCCCTGTCTCTTAGTTGTTTGTGTATAGTGCTATGTATATTAGAGAATGACACTGGGACAGATTTTTCCCAGTCCCCGCGGGAACTTATTATCCCATCCTGGAGAGTTTTTTCCCTATCCCTTCCCCATTCCTGCAAGCTCTGACCTCATCTGAACAAGCCCCAAACACTTCAAAATCATAAGTGTTTGAGGCTTGTGCAGTTAAGGTAGAGTTTACAGGAATGGGGCAGAATCAAGGACAGCAACAGAACTCGTGGGGACGGGAAGGGGAAATTGAGTTCCTATGGGGGACGGGGAAAAATTTGTCCCCATGTCATTCTCTAATGTATATCTAGTTGTAGCAGTAGGAGACATATACAGTACTGTACATTATTTCTAACCTAACACAGCAGACGCTGGTTTCCATTCAATGGCGATTGCCTACGGTATCTCTGCTTTCCAAGTTTCTGTAAGCACCATTAGTAGAAGGCATGTCAAACCCCCCCTCCCCCACCCCTCATCTTGGCACTTTTTGTACGTGCACTGTTGCTGCCATGAAACTCTGCATTTTATTGTTCTCTCTAGTACCAAAATTCAGACAAATGTCTGGGGAAGCTTGAATGTGAGCTGCCCTAGCCTGCAGCTGTGTAGATTCCAGGGTAATTAGACCTCATTAAGCAATGCTCTGTCTGACCCAATTCGGAGAGCTTTACAAAAGAACCTGCTAATACACAGGTCCCTAATCACAGCACTGAAAGCCAGAGCCCTCTTTGGAAGGGGGCCACGAAGGGGCGACTGTCCCGGGCCACACATTTCAGGAAGCCCCATCACATATGTCAGTCTCGGGACACAGCCAAGCACATTCACCAAGTGAGCTATCCCAAGCCATGCAGCCCACTAAAACCAATCCCTCAAAAGCTAACCTAGGCATTGAAACAGGATGGATCCCTGTGCCCAGGTTTGGCTCCCCCAACAACGACTTCCCTGAAGTCTGGAGGAGGAGGAGGAGCCCGAAAACCAGAAGAATGCATCTTAAATCCCACTGCAGCCCCTTGTGGTCCTTAAGTCAAGTCACTTAACCCTCCATCACCTCAGGTACAAGCTCAGACTGTGTACTCTCCAGGGACAGGAAAAACACCCATAATCACAGTGTGGGAGTCTGACAGACCCCCAGCGACCTTTTTGCTCTTGCCAGCTACATTTTTAAGTTCATGTTCCTAACACTTTGCGAGGAGCACCATCTCTCCCCATCATTTTGAGCCCACGTTAGGCAGAGCTCTTTATCATAAGAGTCAAACAGGGAAAACAGTGGATCAGTTACTCTCTGTCTGCAAACGTAAATGAGCTGTGAGCCTATAACCAAGAGTTTGGAAAACAGTAGATGGTATTGCTAACTACAAAAGGGCTGTCTATTCAATAATCAAATAGCTTTTTAAAAAATGAGTTCTTTCCTCAGTACGCAAAAAAACTCAACCACAAGCAGGATTCTCAAGTGGCCAGACTGAATAACAATCACTAGCTTCCCAGACCTTTACTTTGTGCCCTGGCATATGGAAAAGGCAATGTGGATCTAGCTCTGTATATTCTGCCCTTACCTTTCCAAGTGCTGCTTGTTGTTGCCGAAGCAGCCCAGGTGGCACTGTGCCTCCGAGGCGGCAGGAGCAGGACAGTGGGACTGAAGCAGAGTCTACAGCAGGTACTTAACAGAGGCATGCATAGCCTGCTAGGCAGGGAAGCAGGGGGAACACCAGCTTCATGACTCAGTGATTCTTCGGAAGAGTCTTCGCTAGCCAGCGCCTTCAAAATAAGAGTCCCCCCTCCTGGAACATAACAGAGCGCGCTCGGGGGGGAAAGTGCTCCAGAGCGAAAAGTGATGCCACATTAGATCTGTTTTCCTTCCCCGGCCATTCTCTTCCAGGCGATCTCTGGTGATGTTTTAAGTCTTTCTTCTCATCTCCACCACTGGAGGTTGGGTCCGGTAAATCATTTTGCCAGTCTCACAAAAAAAAATACTGTGCAGACTGCGGAAAGAAATCCCTAATCAGGGCATAAAGTGCATATGGGAGGAAGGGATGCCGTTTGGCACATAAATGGATGTGTTTCCGAAACTGCAGCATTAGGGGCTTTGCTGCAGACGCTGGGATTTCGGTGTGCAAACACCAGGGCTTTTATTTACATTTCTGCCTGCCACAGCATTTCATCCTAAGTGCAGCCATATCATGCAGAATGATAGAAATATACACTTTAAAACCTCAGCTCGAAAAACAAACTGCACCCTAGCCACTGTTACAAAAGTGCAGAAGTTTAGAAATTAGAAAAAAAAAAATAACAATTTTCATTTTTATTTTCTGTACTAACTTCTGTCATAAAAATGTGCTTTAAAATGTGATTTTACAATAATAATTAAAATTTACACAAAAACAATTACAGTACTAATCCCTAACGTCCTCCTACCAAGAAATTTAAACAGGGTCAGACATACTCCATCATTATGACTAGAAAGTACACTTACAGTAATCCCTGAATTAAACATAAGAATATAAATTACTTCAATCATTAAACTCATATCCCTCACCAAACAAAAAAACCCCCCCAACCACCACCCTTTCCCCCCAAATATTACTATTAAACTCAGGAGTTACTAGAAAGGCCAGAAAGCCCGCCCAAAATGTTTGCTTTCTTCTTGGTCACTGCTGAAGGAGCCCCTCCCCCCCAAAGGGGATGCACGGTAAAATTTAGCTGAATTAAACAGCTCCCTTTCATTTCTGTGCTCTTTAAAGCAGGCTAACGAGATAATCACAGTCCCTACTATACTGTATCATCAGGTAGACTAAATTGGTCTGGTGCTATTTTGCAAGGCTCAGACCAAAGAGCTGCAGTCTTAGAGAGAAACTACTGTATACCTTTGAATGTGGTGAAAAATCTGATATTAGATCAACTTAAAAATTATTCAGAGAAAGATGATGTGTAAGAACCAGGGATGTGCATTTGTTAGAAATGACATGGGAAATATCAACAATATTCACCATTTCATGTTCATTTTTAACCAGAAATGACCGGGGGAGGGGGAAGGGGAATTGAAAACAAAAAAGAAAAACTGTCCCCTATGGAAGGAATGTCAAAGGACATAAAAGTAGGGGATAGATCGATAAAAATGAATCAAGGAACCTTGACGTAAGAACTAATAAAACATACCCCCCCCCCCCATTTTACAAAACCTTAGCGCGGTTTATTGCGCCGGCAGTCATATGAGCTTCAGAGTTGTTACCGCTGACTCTACAAACGCTAGTTTCGTAAAAGTGGGGGTGGAGGATTTATTATAATAAAGATTGCGGGTCTACATAAATCCCCCAAAGATGGTGGACATTCACAAGATAGATTCAGACTCGACAGAGTTTTGGATTTTTTCCCCTGTGTCATCAGTAGTACATACTATGATACAATAGTGTGTACTCTTGCTGAAACAGTGCATATTTACTCAGTAATGGGCACTACTGCTCAATAATGGGAATTGTTTACCGATAGATGCACTAATGAAGAATAGTGGGCACTATTAACCAATACTGCATGCTACTGAGCAATAGGGATCAGGCCTGCAACTAGCTATGTGAAACCAGTGGGCTGCACAAGGTACAAGGGAAGCGAGAGCATCATAATCACGCCCCATAGATGGCTTCCCTTGCTGATGTCAGAAAGTGGGCGAGTCGGGAGCACATTGGGAGTGAGTTGAAACGGGGCACATTTGTGGCTTGGAACACACCTGATAAAAGTAGTATTGATTACATTTTCCCTGAAATGAAAAATAGTCAAAAAAACACCACGCATGATATTAGAAACTAGCAAAACACATTCAAGATCAAATGGGTTCCTTCTTCAACTGTGTAGTCTTGACAAATGCATCGTCATTGGGTAAACCTGGTGGTAGGTTCAGTTCAGGGAATCATGATCTGCTATGGTGAGGGTAATTATACAAAGCATTTTTCATGTATAATGCATGTTTTGTACGAGGGAAATGGCTTTCATATAATTGTATGGCCAAATATGTGCAAACATATTGGTATGATACAAGGTAAGCTTTTATTAGACATTGATTTTCTACTAGAGTCACCAACCTTGTGATCTCGCAGCACTAAGATTACTAACTCTCATGATTAAATGAATAATGGTAATTGCGAGCAACTTTGCAAACAGTATTATTCAACAGCCCAGGAGCATCAGGCAACCAAGCTTTGGGATGATACTTCCAGGCCACATGTTAAGAGGGCTAGCAATATTAAGTAGAAGCAGTGACCAGAATGTCTTCCTCCATCTGAAACACCTTCAACTGCCCCCAAATCCAGTTTCTTTCCCCCTGGCGATAGTTTTGCAGTACTGCCACTCGGGGGGGGGGGGGGGGGGGTGATGTTTCCATATAAAGACATAGACCACAGGCCCATGGGGGCCTTTGAGGGTGGAGAGCCTTGAGGGGGGATAGAGATTGTTTTGGGGAGATGCTTACCAGTGGAGGAAGGGAAGCTTCAGTATGGAGGTTGACCATTAGGGGGACTGTTTGAATTGGGAGATCTGGTTGTGAAAGGGCACCACAACCATTTAATATTACTTAAGGGACCAATAATGCAGATTAGTGCCCTAATGTAGCTTGGTAACTACCCCCGCCCCTTAGTGCACTAATGAGATAATGTGTATTGAAGGTCTGAAGGTTGGTGTTTCCATGGTATAATTTCAGGAGAATTGTAATGTACACTATCAAATACTCATGCATACTCAAAAAATTTATCTTCCATGGAGAAGATGTGGAAGACATTTAGGGATATTTCTGAGATTCTATTTTATAAAGATATATAGGTGCCTATATTGCATTTAAAGTATTATCAACGGTTATGGCAATATATGGTTTGTTGTTTCAGAATTTGTGAGGATACCACTGAAGAAGACTCTTGTAGTCGAAACACTGATGTTGGCTTTGGATGTATGATGGAGCATTGAGAAGATTTCATTTGAAGAACTACTGGGATTTGGTTGAAGAATGAGGAAACAATCTGTGATCCCAGAGCTAAATTTCTTTTCTTATTATTTTGATCCATTGGCTGTGACTCTGAAAGCAAGATATTGCAGTTTCAACAGTTGAGATGCGCCACTTATGGTTTTAAAGAATGGTGTATGATAACATTTATACTGCCTTCTCTGCAGAAATTTAGGATGGAAATAACTTCATTAGGATATGAACAAAAATATAAGAGAATGAAGGTAACAGCTTACTGTGGAATTGCTTTCCAGCCTGCTTGTGACAGATCCCTTCCTATCTTCAATCCAAGAAATCGCTAAAGACACATCTATTCTCACTGTAATCCAAGACATGAACTCTACATTGATGTTGCTTTGATCCTTGATGTTGCTTTTATGAATCCTTATTAATCTTATGTAAGCCGCAATGATCCCTTGCTGATAATTGCGGGGTATAAGAAACAGTAGGGCAGGGGTGCCCAAAAGGTCGATCGCAAAGGCAACGCCAGTCGATTGCGCAGCCCATCCTGGGCTCCGCAATAGACTTGTGTTGCCTTTGCGTTCTTCCTGTTCCCCGATGCCACAACAGGCCAGCAGCGACTTCAGAAGCGCCGGGCAAACCAGCCTCCCCCCCCCCCCCAACGTGAATTCTGACGTTGGAGAGGAAGTTCCAGGCCAGCCAATTGCCTGGCTGTTCCGTAACTTTCTCTCCAATGTCAGAATTGACATTGGGGGGGAAGGCTGCTGGCTTGTTGCGGCTTTGGGAAACAGGGAGAACTCAGCGGTGGTTTGAGGGCCTGTTCCCAGATGTAGGCAGTGGCCTGTTCCCAGACGTCAGCGGTGGCTTGGGGGCCTGTTTCCAGACAACAGAATCGGTGGTGGCTTGGAGAGAAAGAAAGGGGAGACAGAAAGACAGGGAGGCAGAACGGGGAGACAGAAAGACAGACAGGGAGACAGAAAGAATGAAAGGAAGAAAGGGAGCAAGGAGACATAAAGAAAGACAGCAGAGAGAAAGAAAGTAAGAAAGGGGGTCAGGGAGACAGAAAGAAAGACAGAGAAAAAGAAAGAAAGGGGACAGGGAGACAGAAAGAAAGAAAGGGGGCTGGGAGAGAGGAAGGAAAAGGGGAAGGAATGGAGGGGTGCAGGGGGCTGGCAGGGAGAGAGGAATAAAAAGTTGGACTCATGGAAGGACAGAGATGTTGGTTGGGGAATAGAATGAGGTCTGGAGGAGACAAAACATGCAGGAGGCAGAAAGGAGGGAAGAAATATTGCATGTACAGTCAGAAGAAGAAAGTGCAACCAGAGATTCATGAAATCACAAGACAACAAAGATAGGAAAAATTATTTTATTTTAAATTTAGTGTTCAAAATGTCTCCATTTTGAGAATTTATATCTGCTGTCTATATTTTGCACTATGGCACCCTTTTACTAAACAGCAGTAGCAATTTTAGCGCAGGGAGCCTATGAGCGTCGAGAGCAACGCGGGGCATTCAGCACAGCTCCCTGCGCTAAAAACTGCTATTGCAGTTAGGAAAAAGGGTGCCATAGTGCAAAATATAGACAGCAGATATAAATTCTCAAAATGGAGACATTTGTCTATTTTTGTATAGTTGTTATTGAGGTGACATTGCATATTTTAAAGTCATCTGCCTTGACCTCTTTGATAACCCCCCCCCCCGAATATAAATGATAATTGACATTTTCTCTGCGTACAGTGTGCTTTGTGTTTTTTTTAAATTTTATTGTTGATAGATCATTTGGACTTGGTCATTTTAAAAGTAGCTCGCAAGCCCAAAAAATGTGGTCACCCTTGCAGTAGGGTATGGTACTGTGGAATGAAGCAGCTCTTTGATTATAGCAAATGTTGGCTTTTATGCTATTAAAATAGATCAAGAGAGGTGTGTGAGTTTGAGTTGTGATTAATGCCATACCATTAAAATTCAATATAGAAGGAATTGTTGCGACTCCTGGTGGGGATTTTATCTATTTCTGATATTTTATGAGATTTTTTCAGTGTTTTTTGTGTCTCTTTACAATAAAGTCGTGTTTTGAGGGAAATTTTGCATAGACATACAGTCCCCATTGGCACAGGGGACTTACCATGAATCTGTAAAATGATCATGTTTTATAGGTACATATTTGATTCAGTGATAACATGGTTTTTGGAAAGGTGAATCATTTGTTGTCAACTCTTTTGAGAATTACACAACACATTTTCCTCTGTAGTATGTCAGAGTACCACTAAAGCAGGAGATCGCAGCCTAATTCTGGGGTCACAGCTAGTCAGGTTTTCAGGCATGAGACAGCTCTGCGTGCACTGCCTCTACTGTATGCAAATGTCTCTCATGCATATTCATTGTGATGATCCTAACAGCTGGACTCCTGGGTGTGTCCTAAGGATTCCGTTGAGAACCCCTGCACTACTGTGATAATGGCGAGCGAGGGTAAGAGACGTCCGGGGGGGGGGGTGGTGGTGGTGCCGCCCTTTACCCTCTTCTCCACCCCCTCCACTCCTTTCCCAACCCCCCTGCAGCGCGTGTGCCTCTTCCCTTCCCCCATATGTTTTGCTTCCCCGGCGTGAGCAGCATCTCCAACTTGCTGCCGGCGTCAGCTCTCTTTCTGACGTCACTTCCTAGGTGCGGGACCCGGAAGTAATGTCAGAGGGGAACGCCAAGGCCGGCGCAAACAGCAGATTGAAGCTGCTGCTGACACCAGTGAAGGCACGCGTGCGGCGGGGGAGGAGTGTGAAGGAGCGAGCGGGGCAGAGAGGAGGAAAGGTGCCGGCACCCCCATCAAGATGGCACCTGGTGTGGTCCACCTCATTCCCCTTACTATGCCACTGCCAATATTATTTCCTTGTGTTTTTGTCTCCTTTCATTTGTGGCCCAGGAGGTTCCTCCAAATCCTGGGCTTTCGGCTTGCTTGGAAATAAGCTCTTAATGGGCCATGATGTCATAAGTCTTTTTTTTTTTTTTGCATCTGCCTAGAGGGTTTCCCAACAGCTTTTTGACACTTCTCCTCCCCTCACACCCACCTATCTAGTCTAGTCATCAGACGTGAAAATCCTTAGTGGAAACCACAGACTGTGACTCACTCTGGAGCCTTGCTTCGTGTGCATTCTTGGCTTGATCAGTGGATACTGGTTTTCATGATGACTGATACTCTCTCCCACAGGCTATGGATGCAACCTCCAGTGTACCTCTGTCCCTCATCCAACGGAGGAACAGGACCTGAGTTTGGGAATCTGCTGCTGAGCTGGCAGGTTAATGCTGATGCATCCTCTAAATTCCGCCTCTTAAGGGGTAGTTATTAAGGCACCTTACAGATCAAAGGCATATAAAATTTGCCTAGTAAGGCAAATTTATATATATATATTTTCTTTTTCCACTCTATGCTATCCCTTATTTGTTTTGTAGATATGGAGTTCCTTTCTATTTTAATTATAATTTTGTAAACCACTCTTATTGCCTAAGGAAGGGTGGTATCTAAATATATAAAATCGGAAGTATGTATGTGTGTATGTATGTGTGTGTGTATGTGCTGCGATCACGCAAAAACGGCTTGACCGATTTGAACGAAACTTGGTATGCCGATCCCTCACTACCTGGGGTGATATGTTCTGGGTGTCTCCCGGCCCCCCTGCACACGTGGGCGGAGCTACAAACAGAAAATCAGATTTCACCCATTCATGTCAATGGAAAAAATGTAAAAAGCTGCCATTCTCACAGTAATTCAAAACCGGCTTGACCGATTTGAACGAAACTTGGTATGCAGATCCCTCACTACCTGGGGTGATATGTTCTGGGGGTCTCACGGCCCACAACTCTATTTTGTTTGCTCAAGGGTGGGTTCACCCAAGAATTTATATGTTCTTGCTCCAGGAGGTGAAACTAAAATTGTTGTTTATAATCACGTTTTGCGTTAGTTGTATTGCATTCATTTTGTCAAATATTTCACTTTATAATTTGAATATTGTACTTTTTATTAAGCTGTAAAAAAATACTTTCATTCACCACTATAAAGTATCTTTATTTGAATTCATTTACAGTGTTATTGCTATAATTAAATACCCGTGCAACGCCGGGGCATCAGCTAGTATAACATATAGCTTTCTTCTTTTTAAATATTTTTATTGAAATTTTTATTGAAAAATAAAAACTGAAAACCAGTCAACAAGATAAAATTGTGCATGAAACTTACAATCAACGTGCGCAGCAATGAACGAGTCTGAAAATTCACCCACCTTTAAGGACCAGTGCCGATACTTAACTTTATCCCCCTAATTCTAAAATTTTATGTTTGCACAGATTTTATGTTTGCAATTATGCATGCAACTTAATTGTTACATTTGATGCAAATTGACGTTAACAAACAATAATTGGCAGTACATGAGGTTAATTGGTGCTCAATAGCACTAATTTACAGTTATTTATTTATTTTGAAAATGTATAATCCGTTACATCCAAAAATACTACATAATAACGTAACAATAACACATAAAAATGAAAAATGAAAATCATAAAATCCACTAATAAATATGTTCAAAGAGGATTGTCTTCAAATGTTTTCTAAACTGCAGAACCCCAGGCAGTGTTCTAACTTCTACTGGCAGCGTATTCCACAAATAAGGGCCCTGAATCGAGAACATTGAGTGTCGATTAGTCAAAAGTTTCACAGATTTACAAATGATTTTACTTCCAACAACAACTTGTCCTCAGACCACAAGGAGCGTGAAGAACACTATAGTTTAAACAAGGTATGAGTGTCAGAGCTGTTACCACTGCGGACGATGCTAAACACCACGCTACGGTTTTGTAAAAGGGGGGGGAGGATTAATGAGGTAATATTGATGTTAATCATAATGACATTGTGATTAATGATGAGAGGAGATTGGTCTGCAAGTTTGTCCTCTTAACCATTGTCTAAATAGGGTATAATCTCTTGGTATCTTCTTATGTATTTGACTATGAAAACAAAAGGGTTAAGGAACCTTGAAGAATAAAAGTGAAAATGTATAATCAAGGTATGTGAACAAAAGACATCAGCACAAAATTATAGCATAAAATTCAGCTGGGGTCGCAGGGGTCAGTACTCGGACCGCTGTTGTTCAATGTATTTATTAATGACCTAGAAACAGGGACAAAGTGTGAAGTTATAAAATTTGCGGATGACACTAAACTCTGTAGCAGGGTTAGGACGGCGGAGGAGTGTGAAGACCTACAAAGGGACCTGAACAAACTGGAGGAGTGGGCAAATAAATGACAGATGAACTTCAATATAGAGAAGTGCAAGGTCATGCATATAGGGAAAAAGAACCCGATGTTCAGCTACAAAATGGGGGGATTAGTACTAGGGGAAAGTAACCTTGAAAAAGATTGGGTGTGCTGGTGGATACAACAATGAAGTCAACGGCACAATGCGCAGCAGCCTCAAAGAAAGCAAACAGAATGTTGGGCATTATTAAGAAGGGTATTACAACCAGAACAAAGGAAGTCATCATGCCGCTGTATCGTGCGATGGTGCGCCCGCACCTGGAGTACTGTGTCCAACATTGGTCACCGTACCTTAAGAAGGACATGGCGATACTTGAGAGGGTTCAGAGAAGAGCGACGAAAATGATGAAAGGTATGGAAAACCTTTCATACGTAGACAGGTTAGAAAGGCTGGGGCTCTTCTCCCTGGAAAAGCGGAGACTCAGAGGAGACATGATAGAGACTTACAAGATCATAAAGGGCATAGAGAAGGTGGAGAGGGACAGATTCTTCAACCGATTGGGAACCACAAGAACAAGGGGGCACTCGGAGAAATTGAAAGAGGACAGGTTTAGAAGCAATGCTAGGAAGTTCTTTTTCACTCAGAGGGTGGTGGATACCTGGAATGCGCTTCCGGAGATTATGATAGGACAGAGTACATTACGGGGTTTCAAAGAAGGATTGGATAAATTCCTGATGGATGCGGGGATTGAAGGATACAGATAGAGGTATAGATAGGATTATGTAAGGGTATAAATAGAGGGATAAAGGGGATTGAAGGGTTTTAGGCAAAGGATCACCTTACAGGTCATGGACCTGATGGGCCGCCGCGGGAGCGGACTGCTGGGCACGATGAACCTATGGTCTGACCCAGCGGAGGCAACTTCTTATGTTCTTAATATGTGAAAGAGACTTTCAAATATTTGATTATTAAAAGCTGTTTGATCACTGAGGAATTGTTGCAGTAATATTGGATCATCAACATTTTTTGTGACATTGCGATGTGTTACACGCATTCTAACAAGAAAATAAATCCATATTGTGCACCCAGAGCCTTCAATTTGGGGCGCATGTTGAGGAAGAGTCTGCCTTTATTCGCCATTGTGGTTTTCAGATCCAGAACAAAGAGAAGCTTATGACCTTCATGCTGTAAGGAGGTTTTTGTTTTTGCTGTCTGTAAGATCTATAGAGTGGTGGTATATCACAAGAATTTTAGAATTATTGAGCGAGGAGAGTTTTTTAAAATTTATTTTTAATTAATTTTCAGTTACAAACAAGCAAACTTTTACTTGCATATAGATTCAGAAATAAAATATCCACTTTAAATTGTGATATATAAACAATCTTAGGTAAATTATAGTAGTTATTTAGTCCACTATGTTTATATGAGCCAAGAAAAAGGGGGGGGGGGGAAAGCAAACTATTTGCCAAAAGGCCAGCATTAGGAGACACCCCGACAGCCAGTTTAAATTGTAGGAGATACTATTTTGCCTAACGTCACTCCTCCCCCCTCTCTAGCTACAATAAATCCTAATAACTGTTTCAGTTCAAAAGAGAGAAAATTTTTCCCTTCAAAAATGTAGATGGAAATGTTAATATAAACGAAGCACCTAAAGCCTGGACTTTTGACCTGTAAGTCAAAAAATCCTTTCTTCTTTTCTGAGTCACTTGAGAGGTATCAGGAAAAAGACATATATTTGAACCAAAAATTTATCATTCATATGTCGAAAGTAAGTCCGAAGAATTAAATTCCTATCAAATTCCAGTGCAAACGTTACGATAAGCGTAGTCCTTTCTGTTATTACTTCCAAAGAATTTTCAAAAAATTGGTCAAATTCAGGGCTCCTTTTACAAAGCTGCGCTAGCGGTTTTATTGCACGCACCGGATTAGCTAGCTGGAAATCTATCGCCTGCTCAAAAAGAGGCGGTAGCAGCTAGCACGTGCGGCAATTTAGTGCGCGCTATTCTGTGCGTTAAGGCCCTAGCACGGCTTTGTAAAAGGAGCCCTCAGTTTACCTTCTGCTCCCATCACTTCAGTAGGAGTGGAATTAACTTGTTTATTTCCAAAGGAGATATACTGAGCATTTGTTATAGGTGGTAGGCTCTCCGTAGGTATTAATAAGATCTCTTTCAAGTACCTACGAACCATTTCCACTGGTGATACAATTGGTGACATAGGAAAATCCAACTGTCTTAAATTATTTTTCCTTTGCTTATTCTCTATAGATTCCAACTTTTTTTGAATAACAGCTCTTTCTTTGACAATCTCCACTTCTAGGGTCTTCATCTGTTTGATCTGTTCATCATGTCTTTTTATAGTCTCAGCTTGTTCATGAAGAATATCTCCATGAGAGTTTACCTGTGAACTGATAGTAGCACAGTCATTTCTAATCATAATTACTGCTTTCCTGAGGTTAGAGTCTATTACCGCAATAGCTCTCCACAATTCGTCCATATTAACTATTGCAGGCTTTACCAACTCACCAAACTGTTCATTCACTTTCCACGGAAGGTAGTATTTCCCCTGTCTACACAGTGAGTGGCGATGTTAATGGCCCAGTGGGACCCTCTTCTTCCACCAATTCTCCTCCCATTGCTCCTCCAGGACTAGGCAGTAATCTTCCCTCTCGTGGGAGCTGCATCGCCTCTCTCTCTGTAAAGATTCCTCTTCCGGGTTGGAGGGGAGCCTGCTCCTGAATCGGGCTCAAGGAAACCTGATCATAACTGAGGATCGCCGCAGAACTCGGCATTCCCATTGAAGTCGGGTGTGTCTCCTTCGCTTGAGACGCAATTATTCCATCCAAAGTGGTCTGAATCTGACCTCGCGGAATCCCAGCCGCTGGAGGAGGTGCACTGGAACTTTCTTTCCACATACCCATAACCAGAAACAAGTAAGGAAATTGGCACTTCAATACCAATACAAGTAGAGGTAAGCGAGATGAGATCTAATTAAGCAGGAACTCCACGCCCAGCGTCTGCCCTCAATGCCATCTTGGATCGAGTCCCTGAGCGAGGAGTTTTTACCCACTATAGGTGTGGACGGAATTCTGTGAGCCCTTTCTATTTGAAAAGGGGGGGGTGTCAAATTGTAAATTTAGGATTTTTGGAAAATGACAATTGGACCAATTCCTTCAATGAGTTCTGGAACACCCAGTATTCTTACATCACTCCTTCTTATTCTGTTGAGTATGTCTTCTATTTTGCTCTGTAGCTGATCTATTTTGTTGAGGCCTCGCTTCGATGTCATGTGCTGTTCATCGTGTGCAGGGACATGCTCTTCTAGGAGTTCGAGATGAGCATTAAATTGAGTAAGTTAAATAGACATAGAAGAGGTGTCAGATTTTATTTTGACTATAGTTTTTAAATTCTGTTCCATTAGTTCTTTAAGAGACTTAAGGTCTTCAGCAATAGAAGCATTTTCTTGATTGTCGGGAGGTAACGGCATGAATGAGGCTTTTTCCAGTGTGGCCGGTTCTGGTTTGGATCTCTTTGTTACCGAGTGAACTGTGAAAGATCCATTGATTTTAGAAGATTTGGATGCCATAGTGTTAACAGAGTTAGTTTTTAGTAGGTCCGTTGAGAATTGCAGAAACTGGGCTGAATAACTTGAAGATTTGTCAGTGTGCCGATGGGAGCAGATGTCTTACATGTTCATGCTGGATGTGATCACGTGACCTTCCCAGGTTTCTGTCTTCTTTAAATGATCTTTCAAAGAATTTAACTCTATTTGACAAGAATGTTTGATTTTGAAAGGCTTGTGAGAAAAATTGTAATGAGAGAAGTTTACTTAGTTCCTGTATTGCTGTCCATACTAAGTTAAGGATATCTCAGCAGGTTTCTGAAGAGAGAAGGAAAAGGCAGAAATCAAGACTCCTCCGCCAACCACTTTTCCACCATCTATCAGTCCAGGAGGCCCACACTCAACTTTTGAGAGAATTTCCATTCCACCCTCAAGCATTCCAGTACCACACGAAACACCCTGCATCAGATCCATTCCCAGTGGACTAACTGCTGTGCCCCCCCACCCCCTGATGCCAGTTTCAGCAGAGCTTCCTGCTGCAGGGTTGGGTAGGTGCTGCCATTCTTTTGGGCTTACTGAGATGTCAATAACCCAGGCGGCAGCATCCATCAGCTCTTGTGCTGTGACCAGCACCTGAACTCTGGGTGCAGCCAGCACAAAGTGTCAGATTTTAAGAGAAAATGGGATATTCACGTGGGATCTCTAAGGGAGTAAAGTCAGGGGGGTGGGTCATTAGAGTGGGCAGACTTGATGGGCTATAGCCCTTTTCTGCCGTCATATTCTATGTTTCTATGTTTCTATGAGGTGGTGATCCATCAGACCGAAGGTAAGGCTTGATGGGATAACTTTTACAGATCCCCAACTGCCTCCTTTCCTCTTCGTTCCCATTGAATTAAAGAAGAAATGATAAGATTCAAGGGGAAAATTCCAGAACTCCCAAAGTTCTAGCAGCCATATTGCTCCACCCCTCCCCCTTGCTCATATAAAATTAACGGTTATCACCCAGCATTTTTGCATCTAGTTTTAGGTGACCTTTTGAGAATTAACCCCTTTATACATAATCGGTGGCATCAGCAACTTAAATGGCACCAATGTATATACAGTATATATGAACAGTGACCATATGGCTAAGGGGTGTAGGGATGGATTTTACTGTTCTGTCTATAGCTTCTGGCCCAGCTACCAACATACCTCCAGCCCCTCCTTCTCTTCCTCCTCTGCACATAGCTTTTCTGGGTCCAATATTCAGCCAGTGGCAATCAGCGGTTTGCTGACCACTGCTGGCGTTAAACCCAGAAATCCAGTGCTAGCCATGTCTGGGCACCAGCACTGAATTTCCAGGTTTCTGGAGTCAGTTAATGCATAGCCAGTTAAGTGCGATATGATCACATAAAGATAGGACTGACTTTTAAGTGACCTTATTTATGCTGTTACCTTGGTCAGTAAGTGCTGAGTATCAGAACTTAACCAGCCAAGTGCTAAATCTGCCCCTTTCAGTTCAGAGCAACTGGTTATTTTCAGTGGTATTAACTGAAAATTAGCTGTTAGCCCCTTACTGGCTAGGAGCTGTTTCTGACTAGTTAATTGGCTCTGAATATCGACCCCTATGTGTTTACACCTAAATGTTTGCATAACTGGGAGACATGCTCACAGACCGTATATATGTCCCCTAGCATTCAGGCTAGAGAATGACATGGTGACAAAATTTATCATTGTTCCCGTCCCCGCAGATAACCACAGGAAACCATCCCATGTCATTCTTTAGTGTCTATCTCAACCTCAGTCCCTTCTGTACCAGCATTCTTCAATGCAAGGTTTGAGGATCAGTGGTTGTGCCCATTCATACTCTGATTCTTTCCTCTCTCCTTAAAGAAAGACATGGGGATGATTTCCCACGGTTATCCATGGGGATGGTGATGAATTTTGTCACCGTGTTGTTCTCTAACTCAGGCATTACCTTATAGAATAGCACATAGGCACTGAGAAGCACGGCACAAAGCTCGTGTCAGTCATAAGTTAGACACCGTTTATAGAATCGCCCCTAGTGGTGCCCAAAATGGACTTAGGCCTACCTTATTTATGCCAAGGTTTTCTTGACCTAAATGAGTCCAAAACAGGCGCCTACACATCAAAAATGTCCACGATCCACTCCCTAACCACACCTACTTTCTGTTAGGCATAGGAATTCTATGAGTATTGGAGCAGTTACCGCCACTACTGGCGCTAAAATACGCATTATGCGTTCGTAAAAGAGGGGGTAAGTTAGGTGCCTAGATCGACTAAGCACGCTGATCCAGGAACCTAACTTTAGCCATCTTTTATAGAATCTGGGCCCTGGTATATAGAGGCACCTAACTGTTAATTAATAGCACATTAGTAGCACATACTTCTAGGGTGCCAGTTTATAGAGTTGCCCCATATGCACTTACTGAAGTGTATGCATAGTTTTATAGGTCCAGTTCCACCAAAAATGAAACTCAAGCAGCATTTAGACATCAGGTAAAGCACCAACCATCTCCATCTTGTTTGAAAATTGATCTCTATTTGCATTTGAACCATGCATGCTGTCTCCCTTATTTAGAATTAGACATGGGAATTGAAAACAAGCAAGCCTGTGCAGTAAGGCTGCCGGTATCAAAGCTTGAATGTCATCGGATGGATATTACTGGCATATGCTTTCCTTTCTCTCCTCCTCCCTACACTGCTCTGCTCTTCCTCTTGGTCTTTCCAGCAACATTTTCTGGCAGCTTTCACTCACTGGCCCCATAGACTTCTCATTGGTTTTTTTCACGTCAGCAGCATTTTTTTTTTTTTTGGCAAGCATTCAGCTTGTTGCTTCCAATGTAATTGTGCAAGTTTTGAACAATTACAGGCTTAAAGACTGCACTGTACTTACTAAACCTTACGTCTTTTACCTGCTTCAATGAGGATTTTCTCCCATTCTATGTCTATGGCGAGAAAAGCTTAAAGAATCAAGCTCTAAGTAGTTCTGGGCCTACATTGGCCCTGAATGATTGGAAGTGTGCTAACTCTTGTAATTTACCATGAAAACAGTGCTTTTTTGTATATTATAACATAAAGAATTTGGGGGCTGATCCACCTAGTTTGTGGCTAGAAAACTGCCAGAGGCGGATAGTATTCAGGCAGGCCTATGAATAAAAATATTTGCTATTCAGTGCAGGAGCAGAGGCCATTCAGGAGGCCAAACAATAGGGGAATAGGTTAGAAATGGGTTTATAATGAGGCATTTCAGGCCTGCTCTCCTCCAATTCATGGAATGCATTGACTGCTACAGTCCCTTGTGTATGAATTTCATTATCTTTTGCTGGGCTTGCAGGGTTCTGCAGACCATGGTCTAGTACTATTAAAAAAAGTGGGAGAACCACACTAGGTATGACAATTTAACACAATCTGAAGATAAGATGAGTAATGCTTCTGCCCACACTTCACTCATCACCTTATTTCATGTACATATTTTCTGAAAATTTCACTCAAGATCATAAAGCAACCAGTGGTAATGACCTCAGCACTCTCTCACACAGAAAACAGCTAATTCCAGACCAAAAGTAGACAGAATAGAAGAAATTTTGCCCGCTGCAAACAGTGAAGATGTTTTTCTTTAAAGCCTGTTCTGTAAAGCTCTTGAGAGACTGACACCCTGTATGTGAGTCTTTTTGTCTTATTAATCTTTTCCGTTTGGCTTCCTGATGAAGATTTGAAACGTGTCACATCGAGGCCCAAAGAATTATAACTAAAGGTAAGTTTTTTTCAACTTCATTTCATTACAGTACACTAAAAAAATACCATCTGTTGTGAATTGGAAAGCACTGCAATGATTGGGTGGTGAGGTTTTGGGGGGAATTCATTCCCCTTTTTCCTTCATGTCTCTGAGCACTACCTTCCTTTGTAAAAATCAAGTATATTAGTTAAAAATATTTTCTACTTCAGATGTTAGCGTGTTGTTTTTTTATTATTTTGATTTGACTATTTCACGCTTCCTCACTAGATTTGATTATTTCACGCTTCCTCCATTTGTGTTTTTGACTTATAAGAAACTTTCGGCATGCACGACCAATAAGTGGGGAAAGGAAACAAACAATCTTTATTCTGCATTCTTTACTAACAGCTGTTCACCCCATGGGCAGATATCACTCCCCCTCCATTCCCGGTTTGTTATCATAGATTAAAAATCTCAAAACTTGTTACATAGCTTAGGCACATGCCACTGCAGCAGGGCCATCCCAACCATTAATTAAGACTAAATGATTGTCTAGGGCGGCATCTTCAGAATATAATTACATTACATCACATTAGAGATTTCTATTCCGCCATTACCTTGCGGTTCAAGGCGGATTACAAAAGAGATAAAAAATGGAGGGTTACAATGGAAGAACATTTGTCCTTTCTAGAGAGGTAAAGAGTAGCTTATATAGTTTCTGTGTGGCGGGAAGAGGGAGGGGGGAAGGACGGTAAGTTTGAAGTTAGGGCTGTTTCAGGAATTTCTTGAAGAATGCAGTTTTTATTTCTTTTCTGAAGTTAGGGCTGTTTCAGGAATTTCTTGAAGAGTATAGTTTTTATTTCTTTTCTGAACATGTTGTAGTCTGGTGTCGTTATCAGTAGATTGGAGAT
The DNA here is from genome assembly GCF_902459505.1 of Geotrypetes seraphini. Lineage (NCBI taxonomy): Eukaryota > Metazoa > Chordata > Amphibia > Gymnophiona > Dermophiidae > Geotrypetes > Geotrypetes seraphini. The sequence continues at coordinate 178,398,445 of NC_047084.1, read as the reverse complement.
TTGGTTATCTAGTTTAGCTGCTTGAGTGGCCAGGAGGCCATCGAATAGTTTTTTCCGTTTTACTTCTTTGATCAAGGGGGGTGTGTTTTTCTATGTCTGATTGAGGTGGTTTGGATGAGGTGGTTATTCAGGAAGGTTGGGCTGTCTCCATTTAAGGCTTTAAATAACATACAGTAGAATTTAAATATTACTCTTTCTTGGTTTGGTAGCCAATGTGAGTTATTATATGCTTCTGTAATATGGTCATGTTTTCTCAATGAGTAGATGAGTCTCAGAGCTGTATTTTGGATTGTTTGTAGTTGTTTAGTCGTTGTAGCAGGGCAGGGGAGGTAGAAGATGTTGCAGTAATCTAGTAGACTTAGGATTAGGGATTGTACTATAAGCTGGAATTGTGTTTTTTCGAAGAATTTCCTGACTTGTCTTAGGTTTTTCATCACTGCGCAGGATTTCTGTATTATTTTATTTATTTGCAGTTGCATGGTGCAGCATCGGTCTATAGTCATTCCTAGTAGTTTTATGGTAGTTTGAATGGGATAGTTGATTGTGTTAATTTCTATATTGGTTATGGTTGGGACTTTGTCGTTTTCGAGGAGGATGAATTTAGTTTTGTCTGTGTTGAGTTTCAGTTTGTGATCTTTCATCCAGGTTGCTACTGTTTCTAGTGTTCAGTGTAGTGTGTTTGTCATGGCGGTCTTTGGTTTATCAAAAGGTATGAGAATGGTAATGTCATCTGCATAATTTAATACCAGTACTTATATCCCATTTCACCATCAACTTCAAATTGGATTGCATTCAAAGATTATTTTATAGTTGAACAATAAGCAACACTATCACTATATATAACATAAGCATCGAGACAGATATTTCCTAAACAGCCATGCCTTCAGCACTTTTCTAAAAGGCGTGTTTTGATCAAGCACTCTAATATAAGAGGGTAGACCATTCCATAATTCTGGAGCTTTCCCACACAAGATTTTATTTGTACTAAGCAGCCCCCAAGTCTTAGCAGATGGAAGGGCTAGCAAAACTTCTTGTGAAGAATGCAAATATCTGAAAGGCCGATATATTAGATAACCAGGGTATAATCCATATATTACCTTAAAAGTTAAAACTTTGAATTCTACTCATGCTTGCACAGGCAGCCAGTGCAATTCACCGAAAAGTGGAGTCACATGGTTAGATCTTCACCAGTCCCAAATCAATTTAGCAGCCACATTTTGGAGAGATTGCACTCAGTAGTTTGGCTGGTAGACCCATTAAACAGATAATACAATAATCCATTGATGAAAGAATCACTGCTTAAATAACAATTTGAAAGTGTTGACAATCCCAAATATATTCCAGTCTGCATAATAGTTTCAACTTAAAATAGGGCTTTTAAATCAGATTTGAAATGCGGGTCTCCATAGTTAAACTTGCATCCAAGCAAACCCCCAGTAATTTTAACTCAATTTTTATATTAACATCACAATCAAACAATCTCATCATTTTGACTATCTTTTACTTATAAGACATTAGTCTTATTTAAATTGATTTTCAGAGAATGATTAGACATCAAATATCTTCAGTAAAACATCATTCATCAGAGTTTTCACAGTACAAAAAAAAATCAGAGACACTAGGAATAAAATCAAAACTATATCATCTGCATAAGACAAATAAGACATTTCCTTCCTCTACAGCAAACAGCCTAACTCACTCATGTTGAAAAGGAGAAGAGAAAGAGAGGAACCTTGAGAAACATCATGTGTCATGTGCCATGATTTAGACGAGTGGTTCCCAACCCTGTCCTGGAGGACCACCAGGCCAGTCGGGTTTTCAGGACAGCCCTAATGAATATGCATGAGAGAGATCTGCATATAATGGAGATGCCAGGCATACAAATCTGCTCCATGTATATTCATTAGGGCTATCCTGAAAACCCAACTGGCTGGTGGTCCTCCAGGACATGGTTGGGAACCACTGATTTAGACAATGAGTCCTGCCAGTGGACTCACAAATGTGTTTTTCAAAAATATTTTCAAAACATCTCCACACAGTTCCTCTGATACCTATCTCTGCCAGCCTGTACATGAATGAATCATATTCACAAAATCAAAATTTGTAGATATGTCCAATTGCATAACCAACTCTTTAATTCTTTATCCAAATGATTCTACAATCAAAGCTAAGCAATAGATCCTGTTAGCCACATAAACTCAATCAATGAATACTTTTACATGCAGAAAATTTTCAAAAAGCCCCTTTACTTGGATAAGTGTTTTTTTGAAAAATGTCCTCATTATTTGTGGACATGTAATAAGTAAGCTTGATGTCTTGTAAGGAGGAGGGGGGCAACAGATTAGGGCCTGAAAGTTGAGGAGCGGAGGAATGGGGAGCGGAGGAATGGAAGAGAAGGTTGGGGAGCGGAGGAATGGAAGAGAAGTTTCACCTAGGGCAGGGGTGTCCAACTTGTGGCCCCGTGAAGTATTTTGTGCAGCCCCGGTCAAGGGCGATGCAGTGATTTCCTCTGCTGCCCCTGGGTGTTAACTGTCTTGCCGGTTCCCTCCTCTGTCTTGCTGCAGCATTTGTGCAGCCCCAGAAACACTTTTTTCGGCCAATGCAGCCCAGGGAAGCCAAAAGGTATCCAATACCCTTTCACCGATCCTGCATTTAGTCTCATCTATCACACACCAGAACTCTGTCCATTCGCCACCTACAATCTAACATCAACAGCTATCATACCATAATGTTGTGAGGGAAGAGGAGAAAGAAGGGTTCTGCCTACATACATCCAGTTCTGCAAAAGCCATCACATCTACAACAAAGCCTTCACATATGTTGACTGGCATGGGGCTTTCTAGACTAGATACTTTCCAAACCCTATGCTAACAGTGATCTCTGTAGGGATGTCGGCCATTTCATGTCATGTTAAACTTCAACTTCAACTTCAATGCCAAAAAATGCAAAGTTATGCACCTGGGCAGCCAGAATCCATGCAAGTCTTATACCCTTAATGGCGAGATCCTAGCAAAAACGGTAGCAGAACGAGACTTGGGGGTAATCGTCAGTGAGGACATGAAGTCTGCCAATCAAGTGGAGCAGGCTTCGTCCAAGGCAAGACAAATCATGGGCTGCATACGAAGGGGTTTCGTCAGTCGTAAGGCGGAAGTCATTATGCCATTGTATAGATCCATGGTGAGGCCCCACCTGGAATACTGTGTGCAATTCTGGAGGCCGCATTATCGCAAGGATGTGCTGAGACTGGAGTCGGTGCAAAGAATGGCCACCCGGATGGTCTCGGGACTCAAAGATCTACCATACGAAAAACGGCTTGACAAATTACAGCTATACTCGCTCGAGGAGCGCAGAGAGAGGGGGGACATGATCGAGACGTTCAAGTATCTTACGGGCCGCATCGAGGCGGAGGAAGATATCTTCTTTTTCAAGGGTCCCACGACAACAAGAGGGCATCCGTTGAAAATCAGGGGCGGGAAACTACGAGGTGACACCAGGAAATTCTTTTTCACTGAAAGAGTGGTTGATCGCTGGAATAGTCTTCCACTACAGGTGATTGAGGCCAGCAGCGTGCCTGATTTTAAGGCCAAATGGGATCGGCACATGGGATCTCTTCACAGGGCAAAGGTAGGGGAGGGACATTAAGGTGGGCAGACTAGATGGGCCGTGGGCCCTTATCTGCCGTCTATTTCTATGTTTCTATGTTTCTATGTACAAAGGAAATGGATATGCCTAGAGACAGTTGCTACTCATTCTTCCTGCTACCAAGTCTGTAGAATATCCAAAGAGAATGGGATCTGTGTTTACTCTTCAAAATTAATTAATCACAGTTACTTCTCAGCTTAAAGTAATTAGTTACAGTAATTAGATTACTCATTTAGGAAAGTAATTGATTACTGGTTGCTGTTATCTGCTTAGAGCAGTGTCTTGCAAACTTTCCAGCTGGCGGCACACTAAATCCAGTGCCCCGGCCAGAAGGCACCTGAAAGTGCGCACATGTCAACGCGATGATGTCACATGACATCATTGCGTCGAATTCCATGCATGCTTGGAGGCCCATCTGGCTGTGACCCACTTCGGGGGAAGGATCTGGGAGGTGCAGGGAGAGGAGGAGAGAGGCCGGCCAGGAGGAGAGTTATCTGTGCCGGCTGACTTCCTACAGGTAGTCAGCCACCGTGGATGACTCTTCTCCTCGCCAGTGTGTCATGGCACACCTGAAATCTCAGGAGGCACTCTGGTGTGCCGCGGCACACAGTTAGCGATGCACTGGCTTAGAGTAACTAATTGCTTTTCCTTTACCGATACCACACCCAAGAATACTTACGGTAAAAGCCTTATGGTGCAAGAAGAGATAAAATATCTACTATCTTGTACACAACCTTGGTATGAATATCGCATAAGTTCAACTTGATGCTTATTTCAAGAAGGTTTGATCAACTCATGCCAACCACATCCTCTACCATATCATGTCATGTTGTGCTAGTTAATCTTCAAAAGTAATTAATTACAATTATTGGGATAGTTTCCAAAGTAACTAATTTCAGTTTCTGGTATAGCGAATAAGAAGTTAACTACTGATTACTGCAAGAAAGTACTTAACTACTGTTTGTTAACTCAATATCATGCAACACTGCATAGGATATCTCTCAGCTGTGTCACGGCAGCAAAAAGAGACCAAAATTGCTGAAAATTTTAAATACAAGCTTTCAGTCCTTACAAGAAACATTGGTCTATGGGTGGAGCTTAGGCAGAGCAGGGGGTTATCTGGTTGGTGACCATGGTCAGACTGTGGACAGTTTGCATCATGTATTTTGGAACATGAATATTTTTGTTGGAACAGGGTATTCTAAACCAAATAAAGTCTGGACAGCAAAAATCCTGTCCTAAATTTAATCTGTTTGTTATCTGGATAGCAGTCTGAATATGCCACTGGCTGCATAGCACTTCCAGGTCAGAGCTGAAACTGGATATCCAGTATCTGGCTACAGGCGCTGAATATCTGGTTTCATTTTAACCACGGCCGACATTTTATTTAACTGCAGGCTGCTGTGGTTAAATATCTGGCCTATAATTCACTGCCATATTTATCCAGTTATATGGACCTTTATGTCACATGTTTAGGAAACAGAGAAACTATTTGGATGCCAATTAAAAGTAAATGTAATGATGCCAGGAGATATGTAAATTACACTTCAGCAAATCATACTGTAGTAGTGCACTGCCTAACATTCATATTCAAACCGAGAATTAGTGAGCGGGTGCAGCCTTTCCTGGAATAAAGCATAGAGCAAGTGATAAGTGGTAGTTTAACGTTTAGCATACCCTGTTCCAACAAAAATATTCATGTTCCAAAATACATGCTGCAAACTGTCCACAGAAATGAATATCTTCATGGATTCTTACTGGAAAAGTGGCCATTTTTGAAATAAGAGACAAAAGAAATTGCATATGTTCCCTCAGACAAGACTGCGAGTAAAAAAAAAAGGGAGGACTGAAAGAACAGAGAAAGGAAACCAAGAAATAGCAAACAAGAGATACTAGGAAGAGACTGAAAATATTTCTAGAAGAAAGGGATGTAAGGACATAAGGATGGCAGCACTTATGCAAGTTAAAAATGGGTAAAATACAAGGAGACAGAGACAAGACTTTGTATGGATAGAAAACAGGGATGCAAATACCACCAGGAGAGGAGGAAAAGAGACAGAAAGCAAAGCAGAGAGGAGAATAAAGAATTTTACAGAAGACAATTTCTATTTCTAATCCTACATTGCATTTCAACAGGCTGCAAATATTTCTTATATGAAATAAAGACCGAACTAGGATAAACTTCCTTGAGGTACTAGTATCTTGGCAGAGAATTTATGGAAAAAGGTATTGAGTTTGGAAAAAAATGTTTAAAATATAAGAGTGCAATCCCCTTAAGATCAAAGCTATAAATATAAAATATATGAAAAAGACTTGATCAACAGAGGTTTCTTCATACGAATTTGACCCAAGTTTCATGAATAATTATACATTTCTAGAAACCACCAGTCAGTGTTTCCATCAGTGATAATATGTGTTGCAGGAGAGAGGTAACAAAACTGGCAATTGTAGAAGAAATATAAAAACCACAGTTAGAAATTTCTCAGCAGCAAATTGCAACTAAAACGCTAGCTGTCACCACAAGCCTTTGAATGTTGGTTGGATGGAAATTGGATTTCTGGACCAATTTTTGTGTGTTTGGGTAGGTATTGTGTACACTCCAAAACGAGCGTATTAAAATAACAAAATGGCTCTTTACCAACATTTAAATGCTGCAATTGGAAGCCTTGGCAAGCCTATTTTCTACAGTACACTGTTATTTATAACAAATCCTTGCCTGCTCTTCCAAATTAAAGAATAGTATTCAGTCTATAATTGTCCTGCTAGCACTTTTGAGGTTTAACAAGATTTTCCATGGGTTAGAGAAAAATAATTCTCTGTGGTCAAGAAATAAGATTAAAATTTGATTTTGCCTAGGGGGTCTAGGTACGAAGTTGGGCATCTGGGTTTAGATGGTCATAATCCCCTGAATATTTTATAAAATACTCTACTGAACAGATAACCTTTTGTCAAATACATATAAGGATACTAGGAAATGAACATATATTTGATTGCACATCCAATGCAGTGGCCATTTCAGAAAGAAACACATTGTAAAAAAAAAGAAAAGATGTTGCGTGGGACTTTTACCAGTGTTATGTTCTTATGGTCTTAAATGCCAACAAACACACACAGAAGTGCTGACCTTGCAGTGTAGATGTATAAGTGATGGATTTCACAAAACCACACCTACAAGGGGAGCCAATTAGGGATCCAAAGGAAACAATTTTAATTTTTGAGGTTGTGTTAGACGTTAGTCCATGAATCAGTGGTGGAGACCTCAAGTCCATATAAGCAGGAAGCAGACACTTAGGCCTACCTCTGAACAGGTGCAAATGCCAACATGGGAGTTTTTGTAATGATATAAATCTTTTCCCCATGATAAATCTTTTTTCTAAGCTGCACATCTACATTGTAAGGGCTTTCCAGTGAGGTTTAACTCACTGAAGTCAGATGACCTTCACTGGCCGAAAAAGGCTGGAAGACAGAATGACAGGACCTATGAAATGCAGGAATTTATGGCGTTCTGTCTTGCAATACTGCAGTCATAGGCAGTATTCTGAGAAACTACGTGAGAATGAATTGGCAAGGTAAAGCTCTCACACAAATATGGTCTTGATTTGTCCATCAACTTGGGCCATGTTCCTCAATTTCTTTGTCACCTGGATTTTGGTGAAGTGTTTCATTCTACAGTGGGGATATACACTGCCTCCTTGAGATGCAAATCTTTCTCATGCATATTTATTGTGGATATCCTGAAAACCTGACCTGCCTGTGGCTCTCGAGGACTGGAATTGCCTACCCCTGATCTAGAACATGTAACTCAAATTGCATATACCACATAATGGAGTGCGTGACCATAGGTTGATACCTGACCAGAAAACTGTTATCTTGTGAGCCCACCAGGCCAACTAAAAGACTATAAAAAGATTGTGTATGCTATAAAGCAGGAGCTACCAGTTGCAGCTACTGAAATTCTTCTTTCACACTTGCTTAGAAAGCACCCAGTATTCAGCTTTCTAGTTTGTAGGTCCTAAGCTCTGGACCATGTTGGCTTTGCCTATCAATCCATATCTATGCATATGCTCTATAGCTTTGTCCTTTATAATAGTCTCTACATTTTGTCTGGCACTAACGTCAGACTCACCAGTCTATAATTTCATAGATCATCTCTGGAACCTTTTTTTAAAAATTGGCATTATGTTAGCCCCATTCCAGTCTTCCGATGCCATGCTGGATTTTAAAGATAAATGACAAATTGTCAAAAATAGCTCTGCAAGTTCATTTTTCAATTCTGTCAGTACTCCAGGATGTATACCATCCGGTCCAGGCAATTTGCTACTCTTCAATTTGTCAAATTGCCCTATTATATCTTCCAGTGTTACAGAGATTTGTTTCAGTTTCTCTGATTCATCAGCATCAAATACCATTTCTGGCACTGGTATTTCCCTCACATCTTCCTTGGTGAAAACTGAAGCAAATAATTATTTATTGCTCCTCGGTTATCTAGCAGTCCAACTGATTCTTTTGCTGGCTTCTTGCTTCTAATACACCTAAAAAGGTTTGCATGAAATGCAATCTAGTTTTCAAGGTCTCTTTGCCTTCCTTATTAGTGCCTTGCATTTGACTTGGCATTCCTTATGCTGTTTCTTATTATTTTCAGTTGGATCCTTCTTCCACTAAAGAAAAGTCCCTAAACCATTTTTATGATGGACTTGAGAAATTCCTGTTTACTTCTAGGATAAGCAGCATAAAATCTATTTTAGTTTTTGGGATTCTGCCAGATGCTTGATAGACCTTCAATCTGTCCCAGCATGATGAAGCTTATGTACTTATCTGGAGAGACAGTTGGATCTGGAGGGACAGTGTATCTGGAGGGACAGTTGGATGAAGTATAGGCAGAGTCACGAAGTAGGTACATAGTTTATAATATACACATTTTTGCAAATATTATACCTACATATATTAACTTAGCAAATCGTGTTACGAGTACACATGGATATTCAGTGGCACTGTCTACATGAATAGCACTGTTGAATATACATATGATTTGAAAAAGATCAAGGGGAGTAGTTTGTAGACTATTATTAAAATGTGATATTTTATATAGTCCTCTAGGGACCACTTTAGAAAAGTGAGTTAAGTTTTGGGCTTTAATGTGATATAATATATAATTCAAAGCTGCATTAAGAAGGGGCATTCTTAACACTCAGTATCTGCTCCCAGTTAATATAGAAGAACTTATAACCTCCTAAGTAGGAGGCACTAGGGCCCTGATTCTGTATAGAACGCCCGGGGGGGGGGGCGTCCTATACAGAATCGGGCCTACACTAATCCCGATTCTATAACCAGTGTCCATGTTACAGATGCTGGTTAGAGAATCGGGTTAAAGTAGATGCAGCCACTATACTTATTGCAGCAAAGAATCTCCCTGCCAAGATAAGTATAGCGGCCGCGGCCGTCTGTACAATCGCTGGCAGGAGGGTGCCCAACCCTTCCTGTCAGAAGGCCGCCCCCCCAACACTCCCGATCGCCAGCAGAAGGATACCCAACTTCTCCTGCCGGAATACCACCCCCCCAAACTCACGATCGCCGGCAGGAGGGTGCCCAACCCCTCCTGCCGGAATGCTGCCCCCCCCCCTGAAACTCCCGGTCGCCAGCAGGAGGATGCCCAACCCCTCCTGCTGGAAGGCTGCACCCCCTCCGGACCACCCCACACTAATGCCCCCCCACGCTACCACCCCCCGATGACCCCCCCTAACTTCCCCCTCCAACTAACCTCTAATGGTTGGCTGGCCGGACAGGTTTTGCTGCTGTCCAGCCGGCAGGCCTGCCTTGTCGAAATGAGGTGGGCCTGCCCCTTCCCTGCCCATCTCCGCTAAGCCTAAGGCCTGATTGGTCCAGGCTTCTTTTTTTTTTTTTAAACATCATGTTTATTAAGACAAGGAACAACTGGACAGCAGTAGCCCACCACATTACAGCAACACGGTCAGGATGTCATACAATCATATAATATCAAACAGTATCATAACAGTACAGTAAGCAGAAAGGCTCACAGTAAAAGATAACATCGCAAAACTCCGACAAATGCAAAACAGAACAGAAAGGGTGAGCAGCTCGCAGCCCAACAGCCCCCGTCCATTTTTGAAATAAAAGAAAACAGCCAGAATCCCCAAACGATTCAAACCCAACCACTGTCATACACAACACAATCAAACCAAACAAAACTCACTCACACACCACACTCCCAACCAAGCAATCACACACACACACACAGAAGTGCACATGCCCATATACTCTGTAAAAGAGGGGTATAGCAAAGAAAGAAGAGAAGGAAGAGAAAGAATAGAAAGATGCAGTGAACCTCATAAGCGGACACAAAAACTGTCCGAAGCATCTAGACAACCAAGTCGAGAGTCTGTTGCCAAAGGGAACAAACAGTAGGATTTCCAGTGAGGCTGTGGTCGGGATGTATAAGTATCCAACTCGAAGCGAGCTTGATGTCGCATCATGGCTATCCACAGGTGATAGGAGGGCACATCCTCAGTAGTCCAGCAGTTCAAGATAAACTTTTTGCCCACAAGTATCGTGTGGAGGAGAAATTTCTGAGAAGAGAGATCCAGGCCATGGTGACTGAAGTCATGGACATCTCCCAATAACAGCGCAGGTGCATTCCAAGGCACTGGACAGCTGCAGGAGAGCAGCCAGACAAGTCCTCACTGAGTCCCAAAAGTCCAGTTTGGTGCAAGCAAAAAAAGAGTGAAGAAAATTGCCCCTATGAATTTTACATTTAAGACAGATATCATCAGACCACAATCCCATAACACATTCCCGGGCTCTAATGAGATAATAACGATGCAAAATTTTATATTGAGTCTCCTGCAGGGACGCCGCTTTTACATTGAGGTATAGCGTCTGGAAGAGAAGCCTGAGGTCGTGAATGGAAACAGCCAACCCAAGCTCCAGAATCAAGTATTACATTGATTTCATATCGATATTGATTACATATCGATTTCCAGAAGCTAAGTATCAGAGGACAAAAAAAACAGCAGATGATCTAATGTCCCAATATCTGTATGACAATGCCAGCATCTATTAGATCTGTTCTGAATAATCATTTCTTTATCAAATGGCCGACTTTCCAGATTTAACAGTTCTGTAACTAAATAATTCGTCTGTACTTTAAGGATGAAGAAAAGTAAATCAGAGGCTACTTTTACTCTCCCTTCCACCTTGAATAGACTCAAGTCGAATCCACCATCACCAGAGAAGACCGAATCCCTCCGTGCTTACTGAAGCTACTGGAATCAACTGCCCCCACAGATCAGATCCCTTGAAGGATTCCTCAACTTTAGTAAAGCAATAAAAAATACTCCTCTTCACCTAACTCCCCTGCCTACAGCTGGTGGATTACAAAGAAATATAAATGTATATTGGTACTAGATCCTTGGTATGTGTCACATTAGGATAAAAACTTATATTGATAAATCTTGCACTGTAACTACGGCAAAATGTAACATGTAACCTGTATGCTATATATATTGGTATTAGATCCCTAGTATGTATGTATCAAATTGGATTAAAACTTTTTCTTTCTTTTTTAAATATCTTTATTCATTTTTCAGTCTAAAAATAATAATAATAACTTTATTTTACAGTGAGTAAAGGAATACATACAAGTAGTTTGTATTAATAAATACATGAGAAACCATTTTCACCCCCTTCCCACCTACCCTGATTCCAATGTATTCAATAAAATCTTACACCAGTACATACATGGATGTGCAAATCAAACCAGTAATAGGGGAATAAACCATTTAATTAAAATTAATAAAATTGGTCAATGGACCTCATATCAGATTAAACAACTTGTTAGTACCCATTAGTTCAGAATTCATTTTCTCGTATTTATAACATAAGCATAATGAATTCCACCAAAAAGTGAAATTTAATCGGTCAAAATTCTTTCACTTTTTAGTGACCATTTGCATGGCTACCCCAGTCATTATACCAAGTAATCTGCTCTTACGTCTATCTATTGGCGGAGTAGAAGATAACAACGTCCCACAGATTACCACTTCATATGACAGTGGAACCGTACTCTCCAGAATCAAATTAATATGTCCCCATATAGACTTCCAAAAATTGAGTATGAAAGGACAATAGAACAACAGATGATCCAGTATCCCTATGTCAAGATGACAGTGCCAGCATCTATTAGATTTTGAACTATCTAGGTTTTGTAATCTAACAGGGGTCCAAAAATTTCAATGCAACAAAAAAAAAAACATGTTTGTCTCATAGATGCTGACGCTGTATATCTCATACTCCAAATCCAAATTCGTGGCCATTGAGCTGGTTATCTCAATGCTCCAAATGTCTTTAAGACTAGTTTTTGGTTTCTTATTCAAAAATTCAGATATTAATTTATACCACTTGGCTGCCTGATGCCCTAGCAAATCTATCTGGAAGCACAGGCTTGGCATGGATAAAAACTTGTATAAAAAATAAACAAACCCCAAAACATGTACTATAACTATGGTGACATTGTAACCTGTTAACTGTATATTATGTATGTCAACCTGTAACCCGTTCCGAGCTCTTTGTGGAGAATGGGATAGAAAATGAAACAAATAAATAAATAGGTTATGGGAGGTCCAGGGCAAAGTTAGGACAGAGCAGCAACTTAGCTGGTTAGTGGAGATTTTCTGTCCGTTAACTGGCTAAGTGACCTCATGCAAGAACATATTTTTGAAACTCTGCCATATAGGGTCATTTGGAACTATTACATTTAGGATGCTTCAATAAAGTTGCAAAGTTTCTTGAATTTCGGTCTCCTCAGTCCCATCTTTATGATTGTACTTGCTTTTCCTGTGTGCTTCAGGGTTTGGTACTAGAGAATGACACGGTGACAAATTTCATCACCGTCCCCGTCCCCGCGGATAACCGCGGGAAATAATTCCATGTCATTTTCTAGTGTCTATTTCAACCTCAGTCCTTCTACACCAGCATTCTTCAAAGCAAAGCTTGCGGGTCAGTGGTTGTACCCAATTATACTCTGATTCTTCCCTCTCTCCTTAAAGAATGACATGAAGATGGTTTCCTGCAATTATCTGCGGGGACGGGAACAGTGATGAATTTTGTCACCGTGTCATTCTCTATTTGGTACCTTTTCTTTTCTTTTTTTTTTTTTATTGCTATTCTTTATTTATTTATTTACTTATAATTCTGTATTGATTTTCCATACTTCAAAAGTGCAGTACATGAATATATAACACATAAAACATCAATTTAAGCACATCCACTTACAATTATATATATAACCACTCATTTTCTCCTCCCCCAGGCCCACTCAATGATTATACAATAAAACATAGCAACATTTATTTGCCCAGTAACCTTACCCTCTCCATATTAATAATATCCTCCCATCCTTCCTCCCACTCCAAGTGTAACTACTCTAGGGTCAAATTAGGACAGAAATATCCCCCCCAACCCCCCTATTTTGGATGTGTATGAAAGTAAACAAAACCTGACTTATAATGAGAGACCTGCTATAGAGAAGTAACATACGATGCCAACGGACCCCAAACCTATGTAAAAAGAATATTATGCCCCAGACTTTCTGCATTCATTTTCTCATATCCATAGCTGGAGCACAGATTAGCCCACCAGAAAGGAAAATTCTTATTTTATTTATTTTATTACAAAACTAGCTATCTGGCTGGAAATGAATGACAACTCAAACTACAGATAGGCTGCTCTGTGTTGCAGACTCAGATGACAAAGCTGAACGGAGTTCAGGATTGCTTCATTTCCCTGCTTCTTATACTTGTTAAAATGCCTGTTTTGTCACTCAGGAACCAAAATGTTTCCTGCTTTCTGGAAATCCCAAAAAACATTTGTATTCTGAAAAACCTCCTTCTTTCACTTCCTTATTTGGTTGCTGTAATAGGTTTTTTTTTTTTCTTGATGAAATGTTCTGGGAAAGCTATATTGCCCCTCCCCTCATCCTCCTCTGAACAATTATAGCCCCCCCTCCTCCCGCACAGAGGCGCACTCAATGTCTAGTTTTAAACAGACTGCCCTGACTCAGCCCCTTTTGTGTTTTCTTAGCCAATCATGCTCTAATTATGCCCATTTAAGGAGTATCTTTCCTTTTGGAAATCATAGGCACACCAGGGGAGATTTTGGCTCTTTGGAAAGTTTGCTCACTCACTGGCATGCAACATCTATTTCACACCATTCTTTTTTTGCTTCTTTAGAGGTATTTTAGTTGGATATGGCTTGAACTGAGTTGCTTTCCATTCTTTTTCCCCCAGTATATCCTATTGCTTGGTGCTAAGTTACCGTATAACAATTGCATCCAGCATTATAAGTGCCATGTTCAAAATAAGTTTATGTAAACAAAGTGTACTGCAAAACAGTTTTGAAACTTGGGCAAGGGGGATGGAGAAAAGAATGTAAAGCTTGTCACCATGAAGTTTTAAATCTTTAAATCCCCTTAGCAAACATGAATGCAAACTCATGGCAGAAGCCATTCAAGAAGAAAAAATAAATACAAATGCTTCCATGTCATTGCAACCACCACCACAGGTGTCTCCAGTTTGAACTGGGCTGCTCCTCACTATGGTCACTGCTATTTTCTATGCATCAAAAGGGAGCATCCTGAGATTGTGGGTTCAAACCCATGCTGCGCCTTGTGACCCTGAGCAAGTCACTTAATCCCCCCATTGCCCCAGGTACATTAGATAGATTGTGAGCCCACCAGGACAGACAGGGGAAAATGCTGGAATACTTGAATAAATTCATTCTGAGTTCCCCTGGGAGAACGGTATAGAACAGTGTATCACAAACTGCGTGCCGCGGCACACTAGTGTGACTCTTGAGATTTCAGTTGTACTGCAGCACACTGGGGAGGAGGAGAGGCGATGTCTGACTGCCTACAGGATGTACATATCGCGGCGAGAGGTACCGTATTTTCACATAGATAACGCGCACCCGTGTAAAACGCGCACACGGGTATAGCGCGCAAAAAACACAAATTTATGTACAGAAATTTTTATATACCGCGCACACCCGTATACCGCGCATGCTGCCCGACTCTCCCGTCGCCGCCTGACTCTCCTCTGGCCACCCCGACTCTCCTTTCGCCCGCCCGACTCTCCTCTCCCCCTTGAAGTCCTGTCCCCACCCTGAAAGTCTGATGCCCCCCCCGACGTCCGATTCACCCCCCCAGGACCGCTCGCACCCCCACCCCGAAGGACCGCTCGCACGCACCCGCACCCCCACCCCGAAGGACCGATCGCACGCACTCCCACTCGCACCCACACCCCCACCCTGAAGGACCGCTCGCACCCCCACAGCCTCCCGACCCCCCATCATGTAGAAGCTCCTACCGGTGTCCTGCTGCTTCCTCTTAGCGGTCCCGACTCCCCGACACGATCGGGGCAAGAGGGAGCTCAAGCCCTCTTGCCCCAGCCAACCGCGGCACCCCCGACACGATCGGGGCAAGAGGGAGCTCAAGCCCTCTTGCCCCGCCGACTCCCCAACTCCCCGACAATATCGGGCCAGGAGGGAGCCCAAACCCTCCTGGCCACGGCGACCCCCTACCCCCACCCCGCACTACATTACGGGCAGGAGGGATCCCAGGCCCTCCTGCCCTCGACGCAAACCCCCCCCCCCCCAACGACCGCCCCCCCCCCCCAAGAACCTCCGACCGCCCCCCCAGTCGACCCGCGACCCCCCTGGCTGACCCCCACGACACCCCCACCCCCCTTCCCCGTACCTTTGTATAGTTGGCCGGACAGACGGGAGCCAAACCCGCCTGTCCAGCAGGCAGCCAACGACGGAATGAGGCCGGATTGGCCCATCCGTCCCAAAGCTCCGCCTACTGGTGGGGCCTAAGGCTCCTGGGCCAATCAGAATAGGCCCGGGAGCCTTAGGTCCCTCCTGGGGGCGGGGCCTTGGGCACATGGTCGGGTTGAGCCCATGTGCCTCAGGCCCCGCCCCCAGGTGGGACCTAAGGCTCCCGGGCCTATTCTGATTGGCCCAGGCGCCCTTAGGCCCCACCAGTAGTTGGAGCTTTGGGACGGATGGGCCAATCCGCCCTCATTCCGTCGTTGGCTGCCTGCCGGACAGGCGGGTTTGGCTCCCGTCTGTCCGGCCAACTATACAAAGGTACGGGGAAGGGGGGGGGGGGTGTCATGGGGGTCGGCCAGGGGGGGCGCGGGTCGGCTGGTGGGGCGGTCGGAGGTTCTTGGGGGGGGCGGTCGTTGGGGGGAGGGGGGTTTGCGTCGAGGGCAGGAGGGCCTGGGATCCCTCCTGCCCGTAATGTAGTGCGGGGTGGGGGTAGGGGGGTCACCGTGGCCAGGAGGGTTTGGGCTCCCTCCTGGCCCGAACAACTAGCGGGGGGGGGGGGGTCGCCAGGGCCAGGAGGACTTGGGCTCCCTCCTGGCCCGATATTGTCGGGGAGTTGGGGAGTCGGCGGGGAAAGAGGGCTTGGGCTCCCTTTTGCCCCGATCGTGTCGGGGAGTCAGGGGGGCAAGAGGGCTTGAGCTCCCTCTTGCCCCGATCATGTCGGGGGTGCCGCAGTTGGCTGGGGCAAGAGGGCTTGAGCTCCCTCTTGCCCCGATCGTGTCGGGACCGCCAAGAGGAAGCAGCAGGACACCGGTAGGAGCTTCTACATGATGGGGGGGGGGTCGGGAGGCTGTGGGGGTGCGAGCGGTCCTTCAGGGTGGGGGTGTGGGTGCGGGTGGGAGTGGTGCGAGCGGTCCTTCGGGGTGGGGGTGCGAGCGGTCCTGCGAGGGGGGTGTGAATCAGACGTGGGGGGGGGACTATGTAAAAAAATTTTTGTACAACGCGCTCACGCGTATAACGCGCAAGGGTGTGCGCGGTACGTAAAAACCACGTATAATGCGCGCGTTATATGCGAGAAAATACGGTACATCCTGTAGGCAATCAGCCAGTGCCAGTGCCTCTCGTCTCAGGCTCTCATCCCTGCTGGCACACCCCACTGGCATATCAGGGCCCACCAGAAGGGCCTTCATGCAATTCCGGGTGCCTCGAGCTGCAGCCACTACCTTTAGTTTGCTGCAGATCGAGAAAGTTTGTGGGGCACATGTCGGGGCGTTGGTCTTTGACCAGAGGACCGCCACGTGAACGGAGTGCTAGGCATGATGGGCCACTGGTGGCAATTTTTATGTTCTTATGCTCTTAATAAATAAATAAATAAATGATATGACCAGCCACTTTCCTAGAAAATTATGGGAAGATCATGGAGCCAGTGCTTGCTGTAGGTAAAATATCATAACAGGAGGAGCAGAAGGATCCTGGGGTACCTAAACAAAAATGAAAATGCAGTTTTCCTACCGTGTTCTCCCGAAAATAAGACCTACCCTGAAAATAAGCCCTAGTCCCGGGATTCGCCGGCAACTGTTCAACCCCCACCCCTCCCCAGCGCAGCCAAACCCCTGCTGACCCTCCATCCTTCCCTCCCCGCCGACCGTGAGCGAGCCCTACCTTCAACCGAAGCAGCATCGGGCCGGCAGCACTCTAAACAGGCTGATTGGCCTTGTCTGTCAGGGATTTCACTCTGCCGCTTTACTGATGACATCATCCCCGAAAGACAAGGCCAAGTAGTCTGTTTAGAGTGCTGCCGGCCCGATGCTGCTTTGGATGAAGGTAGGGCTTGCTCGCGATCGGTGGGGAGGGAAGGATGGAGGGTCAGCAGGGGTTTGGTTACGCGATGGGGGTGGGGATGGGGCAGTGCTCTAGGGTTTGGCTGCACAAGGGATGGGAGAGCGGGAAGTAAAGATGCTGCACATGGGGAGAGAAAGGAAAGAGGAAGAATTGGGGTGAAGGAGAGGAAGGGAGAGATAGTCATGTGCATATCCCTAAAATAAGACCTAGTGCCTTTTTTGGGCCCCAAATGAATAAAAGACACTGTCTTATTTTCAGGGAAACAGGGTACCATATTTTTCGCTTCATAAGATGCATCTTTTCCACCCAAAATTGGGTGGAAATTTTGGTGCGTCTTATGAAGTGAAGGTAACTTTTTTAAAACACCCCCACCCATCCCGTTGTACCTTTCTAAAATGTCCCACTCATTCGGGGTACGTGGGCTGACTGCTCTCCTCCCCTGCTGCTGCTCCCTGCTCGCCTGCCTGCCGCCGTTGTTCCCTGCTCACCGCCACTATGCTGCAACTCCAGGAAGGGAAGGGAAGGGCCAACGTGCCGCGATTGTATGTCGCCGGCCCACAAACCTTCCTCCGACGTCAGAACTGATGTCGGGGGAAGGCTTGTTAGCCGGTGATGTGTAATCGCTGCATGCTGGCCCTTCCCTTCCCAGAGTTGTGGTGCAGCAGCGGCAGCGGACCAGGGGCAGAGGATGAGGAATCGTCAAGGAGAAAGTATCTGAGTGATTCCTCTGAAAATTCCTACAATTTATGTAAGCAGAAAGGGGTAATTTCATATTTTTGTACATACACATCAGTAGATGCACTTAAAATGCCTTTGATAAAATTGGTCCATGCGTAAAAATACGTCCAATGACCAGCATGGGCACACTTTTACATGACAGAGTACTGACGTGCTCGAAGGCAGGTTTGGGGTGGACTGCAGCCAGAGTCACAATTGGCATACATATTTTATAAAATACACGTGTTTGTGTTTACGTGTACATGAGCATATTTATACATGCTCCAGAGGTATTCTTTGCTATTACGTCTTATGGTCGTATTTTTTTTTAACATAAAAAATAATCTCAGTGAAATCAAAGGTAAAATAAACCAATAAAATTCACTGGAAAAACCTTGACAATCTATAAAAGTGCAAGGACCTTAGGAGTTTGGAGTGGAGGTATGGCCTGGTGGTTACCATAGTGGGTTGAGACACAAGGAAGCCAGGATTCAGAATCTGCTGATGCTCATTGTGACTCTGGGCAAATTACTTCTCCCTTCAATGCGTTGGGTCCAAAATTAAGCCTCTGTTTACTAAGCTGCTTTTATTTACCAATTTACTGCAATATACATTAAACAATAAATAAAGGCAATCAGTTCATTATTTTGCAAAATAAATAGTGCAACTTGAGTGAGCGTTGGAAATTGCATTATTCAGTGGGATGGGGATAGTATTTGATCTACCACTTTTCTGTGGTTACAATCAAAAGATAACACCTGAAGAGACATTTTTAATATTTT